>NC_037686.1:4092648-4424811 GCF_003255815.1 Theropithecus gelada | reverse complement strand
TCCATGTCGATGAGGAAGAGGATGCCTTTTTACCAGGCATTCAATGTGCTAGATGCTCTTTGTTGCTTCTTCTTCATCTGCACGTGGGGAATGAGCTGGAGGGAGTGAAGAGGAGCACAGGAGGACAGCAGTAACCCAGAGCAGCCTGTGAGCACCCGTAATGCTCTCACCCCCAGTGTGGAATGGGTTCTGGGAGGATGGCAATACAGGTATTATTCATGCTGAATCTTTTTTTTTTTTTTTTTTTTTTTTTGAGACTGGGTTTCACTCTGTTGCCCAGGCTACAGTACAGTTGCACAATCATGTTTCACTGCAGCCTTGACCTCCCAGGCTCAAGCAGTGCTCTCACCTCAGCCTCCCAGGTAGCTGGGATACAGGCACGCACCACCACACCCAGCTAATTTTTGTGTATTTTTTGTAGAGACAGGGTTTCACCATATTGCCCAGGCTGGTCTCGAACTCCTAGCATCAAGTGATCTGCCCGCGTCAGCCTCCCAAAGTGCTGGAATTATAGGTGTGAGCCACTGCTTCCAGCCCATGCTAAATCCTAATACCACATTCATTTATCACATTGTCCATTACCTTTCAAATTCTGTGGCAACATAGCCATGTGTTCACCCAATTGTTAAGTATTTGTTGAGCATCTCCTAAGCACCCGGGACTACGTTAGATGCTGAGTCCAAAGTTGAGAGCAGCAGACAGGCTCCCTGTCTACGTGGAGTTTGGAGTCTAGCAGGAGAGAGACATTACATTGAAAAGCACAAAGACAAACACATCATTACTAATTCTACGGGGAAACGAAAGAATAGACTTTATGAGAGACACTAGCAGGAAAGAGACATAATTAGGATGGAGGAGGGGTGTGGCAGGAAGTTTTTCTCAAGAAGTATCATTTAGGCATTGCGCAGTGGCTCGCACCTATAATCCCAGCCCTTTGGGAGGCCGAGGCAGGTGAATTGCCTGAGGTCAGCAGTTCAAAACCAGCCTGGCCAACATGGTGAAACCCCATCTCTACTAAAAATACAAAAATTAGCCAGGCATAGTGGTGCACTCCTGTAATCCCAGCTACTTGGGAGGCTGAGGCAGGAGAATCTCTTGAACCCGGGAGGCAGAGGTTGCCGTGAGCCAAGATGGCGCCACTGCACTCCAGCCTGGGCAACAGAGCAAGATTTCATCTAAAAATAATAATAATAATAAAAGTATTATTTAAGCTGAGACCTAAATGATGAGTAAGGATTTACAAGGAAAGATTTCAGGAATGGTTTCAAGAAGAGGAACTCCCCTATACCAAGGCCCTGAGGTAGGAAAATGCTTAGTTTGTTGGAAGAATTGAAAGAAAGCTCATGTGGGCAGAGCAGACGATGCAAAGGGGTGTGTGGCCAGAGACCAGGTGAGAGAGGCCTTGTTGCCCATCTTAAGTACTCTGTGTTTATCCGAAGATCAGTGGCAAGCCATTGCTGAGTTACAAGTAGAGAAGAGACATAATCAGACCTTTTCAAAGATGGCATTGGCAGTTTCTGTTGGGTTAGAATGGAGTGGGAGTCCGCGTGGGAAATCAGTGCAGAGGCCCCAGGGACAGATGGTGGTGACAGCACTGGGGCGGTGGCTGAGGAGGTGACAGGAAAGGGAAGCATCCAGACTTGGTGCTGGATGGGATGAGGGGGGTGAGGGAGAGGGACATGCCTCCAAAGTGTGGCTTGATAAAGAGCTCGTGGGTTTGTCACTCGTGAAGGTGCAGAACAGGAGGGGAACAGCTTTGGTGACTGGGGAGGTGGTATCATCAGGAGCTTAGATGTAGATTTATTAGGGGCAAGCCGTCTAGGAGACATTCAAGTGGAGATGTCAGGGAGGCACTTGAATTTAAGAGTGTCGTTGAAAAGAGAGCCTTACGTTGGAGCTAATTGCTTTGGGAGATGGTAATAAAATTCATCAAAACTGATGGGACCATCTTGGGAAAAAGAGTATGATGGAAAGAAAGGAAGATCCAGAACCAAGCCCAGAGAAACCTCTACTCTTAAAAATAGATAAAGGGTGCTGGCACCATGGCTCATACCTGTAATCCCAGCACTTTGGGAGGCCAAGGTGGGAGGATCGCTTGAGCAACATGGTGAAACTTCATCTCTACTAAAAATATAAAACTTAGCCAGGCATGATGGCACACACATGTAGCCCCAGCTACTCGAGAGGCTGATGTGGGAGGATCACCTGAACTAGGGGAGGTGGAGGCTGCAGTGAGCTGTGATCGTGCCACTGCACTTCAGCCTGGGCACAAAGTGAGACCCTATCTTAAAAAAAAAAAAAAAGGCAAAGGAGAAGGAAGCAGTTAAAGAGCTGGAGCAGGACTACCGGAGAGGTAGGAGAAGAACCAGGAGAGTGTGGTGTCTAACAAGTCAAGAGAAGAGAAAGTCCCATAAGGAGGAAGTGGCCAGCAGTGCCCAAGGCAGCTGGGAACACAACCCATGAGTAAAGCTTGCAAAGCGCTCAGCAGCAGTTCAAAGAGGAGAGCACTGCACATGAGAAAGGAAAAGATACCTCTGTAGAAATGTCAACCGTGAGTAGCTGGTTTATTTTCAAGGGCACCTTTTACCCACATTCTGTAGTAGCCAGATAAGTAGGAACTGTTAGTACCATTTTTATTTTCCTAATATTTATTTATTATTTATTTTGAGACAGAGTCTCGCTCTGTTGCCCAGGTTGGAGTGCAATGGCGTGATCTTGGCTCACTGCAACCTCTGCCTCCGGATTCAAGCAATTCCCCTGCCTCGGCCTCCTGGGGAGCTGGGATTACAGGCATGTGCCACCAAGCCTGGCTACTTTTGTATTTTTAGTAAGGACGGGGTTTCTCCATGTTGGTCAGGCTGGTCTCGAACTCCCGACTTCAGGTTATCCACCCGCTGTGGCCTCCCAAAATGCTGGGATTGCAGGCATGAGCCACTGTGCCTGGCCGCCCAGCTGAATTTTTTTTTTTTTTTTTTTTTTTGTATTTTTAGTAGAGACGGGGTTTCACTATGCTGGTCACCAACTCCTGACCTCAGGCAATCCACCCGCTTCGGCCTCCCAAAGTGCTGAGATTACAGGCATGAGCCACCACACCCAGCCATTTTCCTAATATTTAATTAGGAAAATTTTCAGACATAAAAGTTGAATGCATTACACAATAAGCACCCAGGTGTCTATCACCTGGATTCCACAAGCAACATTTTATTATACCTGCTTCATCACGTTTCTATCCATCTAACCATCCCTCTAACCGTCCATCAGTCCATCTTAATTTTTGGATGCATTTCAAAGTAAGTTTTAGACATAAGAAGATTTCACAATGAAACATTTCAGCATCCATGTAATTAACTAGAGCTCAATATCTGTTTATGGTTCTTTTTCTTTTTCTTTTAGGAGATGTAGTCTCACTGTGTTGCCCAGGTTGGACTTGAACTACTCCCCAAGCAATCCTCCTGTCTCAGGCTCATTAGCCAGAACTACAGGCACTGCCACTGCCCCCAGCTGATGGTTCTTTTTCCTTTAGGGTAAAATTTAAAAAGAGCAAGCTGCGCAAATCTTAACTGTGCCATTTGATGCTCTTTCTTTCTTTCTTTCTTTCTTTTTGAGACTGAGTCTCTCTCTGTTGCCAGACTGGAGTGCAGTGGCGCGATCTCAGCTCACTGCAACCTCTGCCTCCCGGGTTCAAGCAATTCTTCTGCCTCAGCCTCCTGAGTAGCCAGGACTGCAGGCACGTGCCACCACGTCCGGCTAATTTTTGTATTTTTAGTAGAGACGGGGTTTCACCATATTGGCCAGGATGGTCTCGATCTCTTAACTTTGTGATCTGCCTGCCTCGGCCTCCCCAAGTGCTGGAATTACAGATGTGATCCACCATGCCCAGCCCTTTCTTTCTTTCTACAGACAGGGTCTCACACTGTCACCCAGGCACAGTGGTGCCTCATGGTTCACTGCAGCCTTGACCTCCTAGGCTCAAGTGATCCTCCCATCTCAGCATCCCAAGTAGCTGGGACTATCGGCACACGCCACCACGCCCAGCTAATTTTTTTATTTTTTGTAGAAACAGATTATCCCTATGTTGCCCAAGCTGGTCTCAAACTCCTGGGCTGAAGTGATCCTCCCACCTCTGCCTACTAAAGCTGGGATTTCAGGTGTGAGCCACTGCACCCTGCCTGATACTTTTCGACAAATGCATATCTTGCACGCATCCTATTAAGTTATAGATTATTACATCGCCCCAGAGTTTGTCACTGCTGCTTTATCTTTCAGAAAGTGCAGAGAATGGAAGGAAAGAGCTCTGGTCCTGGGCTCATGGTAAGAACACAGCCAGTGTTCATTCCCTGCTCCCTTCTGCAAGGGGATTCTACCACCACGCACACAGATTCACCCACATTTTCACCAAGATAGAAATAGACATTGAACTCGTCCTAAAAGTGCTTTTGTAAACGTTTCACAATAAACCCTTTGTAGAGGACAATGGTATCCAGTGAACCAAGCCCAGCCTGGGAAATCATAATTCCTCTCTCCGAATCCTGCTCTGGGCGTGCTGAGCAAGCTTCTGTTGCAGTTCTCTTACTTGTAAAACAGGAACAATAACCATCTACATCAGAGAAGTGTAACAATGACACTGGCATTTTCATATATTAACGAAAATAGCCCCAGAGAAAAAGGTGAAAAGATTTCAATACCAGGTTAGGAACATTTTTACCAACCCGCCACACTGTCACAGTTTACCCCCTTTGGTGCCCTAACCTGGCCACACTACTGAGGAGAGGCCTGTTGGGCACCAGTTTGAATCAGGGACGCTCTGTGCGGGGTGCTGGGTCTGCTCAGATTTGGCACTGGAATCAGGACTGTGGTTGCTTGTGATGTCTTCCCAGGTCCAATATCGATCACTAACAACCCCTGAAAGAGGATGTAGACTTTGTTTATTTGTTCATTTTCTTGCTTTTGTTTGTTTTGTTTTCCTTTGTTTTGTAACTCAGGGCTTTAAGAAGATAGTATTAGAAACTTATCGGTTGGAATGAGGAGAGGGTTTCCAAATTACTTGCCCTAAATCTGGATTTAAGGAAATCGGAGACATAAATTGAGATAAGAGTACCTTTCTTTTTTTTTTTTTTTTTTTTTTTTTGAGATGAAGTCTGGCTCCGTCCCCCAGCCTGGAGTGCGATGGTGTGATCTCGGCTCACTGCAACCTCCGCCTCCTGGGTTCACGGTATTCTGCAGCCTCAGCCTCCCGAGTAGCTGGCATAACAGGCGCCTGACACCACGCCCAGCTAATTTTTGTATTTTTAGTAGAGACGAGTTTTCACCATGTTGGCTAGGCTGGTCTCGAACTCCTGACCTCAGGTGATCCACCTGCCTTGGCCTCCCAAAGTGCTGGGATTACAGGCATGAGCCACTGTGCCTGGCCAGTAAGAGTACCTTTTAAGTTTTAATTAAAATGTGCTTAAGCCTTCTTCCCAAGCTCTGTAAGAAGTCTAATGATTTCCCTGGGTTTATGTTAATTCCTGAGGTTTTGCAGACACATGTTCACTTCCAGTTCCACAATCCTGCCCTTGCTGAATGCACGCCTGTGTTGGTGTCTACTTCTGCTGTTGTCATCTTTTTCTGCTCTGGGACAATCTTGTCCTGGAATGCAACCTCTTTTCTTTGATTTCTTCCAAACCACTTTCCCAAGGCAAAGCCTTGTATAATCCCATCTCTATATCTTTAATTTCTCTCCCCTCGCCTCTCTTTTTTTTTTAATTAAATTTTTTAATTTTTTAATTTTTTTGAGACCAGTTTCCGAATTTTGCTCTTTCACCCAGGCTGAAGTGCAGTGGTGCGAGCTAGTCTCATGCAACCTCCGCTTCCGGGGTTCAAGCGATTCTCCTGCCACAGTCTCCCGAGCAGCTGGGATTACAGGCATGTGCCACCACACCCAGCTCATTTAAAAAATATTTTTAGTAGAGACAGGGTTTCACCATGTTGGCCAGGCTAGTTTCAAACTCCTGACCTCAAGTGATGTGCCTGCCTTGGTCTCCCAAAGTGCTGGAATAACAAGCATGAGCCACCGCACCCGGCTCCCTTTCTTCTCTTGACTGTTCTACTCCCACTCACAAATTATTGTTGATGTTTAGACGTGGAGTGGTTTAGCTATAACTTTACTACCTTATATTCTTTCATCCAATGGCCCCAGGGTCTTACTTTCCACCCACAAGTGGCTAATCAAGGCATTTTTCCAGACAAAGATAGTTCTCTAAGAGGAACTTTGGTATAAATTCTTTAAAATATATATATATACATGTATGCACATATACACATATATACACACAAACACATACATATATACACATATATAATATATATGCATATACATACATCATATATCATGCATCATAGATATGTATATAATGTATAAAGTATACAGATAATTACACAAATACATATTTATTTATTTATTTTATTCATTTATTTTTGAGACAGGGTCTCAACTCTCACCCAGGCTGGAGTGCAGTGATGCAATCTTGGCTCACTGCAACCACCACCTCCTGGGTTCAAGCAATCCTCCCACCTCAGCCTTCCGGGTAGCTGGGACCACAGGCACATGTCACTACGACTGGCTAATTTGTATTTTTGGTAGAGACATGTTGCCCACGCTGGCACATAAATACATATGTATTTAAATCTATGATACATATTATATGTATACACACACACACATATATATACTCCACTGCACAGATTCAGTCATCTACACATTGAAACCACCTTCACTTGGAATTAGTGAACTCTTTAGCTCCTGCCTTAGTCTGTTTCTTATTCTCATCTTTATTTCTCATGAAACTGATTATAATATATAAATATATTTGTTATATTGGTCTCATCTTTATGTCTTATTCTCACTCATCATTTTATTTCTGCATTGCCACACACCTTCCTTTCTGATTAAAATTAATCCCATCCAGTTTGCACTGTTGAGTTTACAAAATGGGAGACTGGAAATATCTGTTCAGCCACTCATTGATTCAATCATACATTCATTCAACATACAGTAATTGAGCACCTACAATAGAATACCATATTGGGTCCTACAGAAGAGATGGATAAAAGGGAGGGGGTCCATGCCTTCGGAAACTTAAAATCCAGCTGGATGTGCAGCACTCAACACACACGAGACAAAGGCATCCTCAAATGCACAATTCTCATCAGAGGAACAGCAAATTAGAGCAGAAAGCTAAAGCTTTGCCGTGCACACCAGTGCTGCTATATCAGCAGAATGAGCAGGAGGGGGAAAAAAGCCACTGCGGTTAAAAGAAACTGCTGGCCTATGGATTTTTTTAAATTACAATTTGCATGCTCTTCTAACAGTGTTAGTTCTGCTTAGGTGGCAGAGTGGCTTTCCTGAAAGTATGAGCTCAGCCTTGTCTTATGCCTGTTTAGAGAAAGAGGTCAGGTAAAGTGATTGTAGTAACAGCACCAAGCTGGCTGAAAACCACAGTATCTCTCAGATGGCACCAAAAAGACTCACACGATGGAAAATGTTTGCCTGCTAAAAACCTCTCGAAGTTGTTTCAGAAATACTTATGAGCAGTATTTGCTCTTCTCCTTGAGAGTGTTCTCGAGGAAAACAGCTTTCCAAACTTAACAGGTTAAGGTAGTAGAACAGTCTAGTAGCCTGAGTTAATTTTGCATTGAGAAGCAAGTGGGACTTGGGTATTCAGGTAGCAAGTGCTTAAGGAGAATTTGGAGCTGGTCAGTGCCCGGCTAAATTGCATGTGCCTTGAAAAGAAGTCCTTCCGATCCACCTGTGTGTACACAAATTCATGAGTGACTGGTGCTATGAATTCAGTCCCACGAATGCACCAGCTGTGCTTTTCGGTAGCTGTTTCCTTTTCTTGACAATTGGTTTTAGGTTGTGTCAAAAGGAGAAGACACAGAACTGACACAAGGCAAAATTATAAGACATGTATCTTATTATTTAGCTTCTCTATATCGCTATATTTGAGGTGAAGGACTTAATCCTTATATAGCTCTTCCAAATCTCTTCATACAGTACCACAATTTATAACTGAACTCTATACTGAATAATCATTTAAAGCATTTTAAACTACCTTGGAAGAGAAATGAGTGATGACTGAATGTATTTGCAAAAACCCATACTGTATATATTGTAGGATGTCTACATAAAAACTAAATAACCCCATCAGTGTTCATTTGACATCTAAGTAGACCCAGGGGCAGAAAATAAAAGGACTCTCATCTTAAAGGCAGATAAATATAGTCTATGTGTGGGATTGATACTTTAATTCACAAATCAAATATATTTTAATGTACACATGGAAGAATCTAACTATGAAGTTCATGAAGAATGGCAAGTATTAACATCCTGAAAGATGGTATTCATGTGCAGGAGAAAGATAATCGTCTGTTTCTCAGTGATGACAACATACAGTAAATGACTTCCTTCCATAGAACCTCCAAATTAGAGTCATTCAGGTATTTCCCGTTTCACATTCTAGCAAAGTAAGTTATATCATGCTCTTCTAAGAATTGGTTGTTTTTCGTTGCATACTTCTATGACAAAGTTAAAAATAATTTATTTGTAAGATGATGTACTAGTGGTCTTAATTTGAAAACATTTAGTGAGATGTACCTGGCATACTAGATGTGATACTAAAAGACTTGTGGGGCCGGGCGCGGTGGCTCATGCCTGTAATCCCGGCACTTCGGGAGGCCAAGGCTGGTGGATCACCTGAGGTAGGGAGTTCGAGACCAGCCTGACCAACATGCAGAAACCCCGTCTCTAGTAAAAATACAAAAATTAGCCAGGCATGGTGGTGCATGCCTGTAATCCCAGCTACTCAGGAAGCTGAAGCAGGAGAATTGCTTGAACCTGGGAGGCGGAGGTTGCTGTGAGCCAAGATCATGCCATTGCACTCCAGCCTGGGCAACAGGAGCGAGACTCTGTCTCAAAAAAAAACCAAAAAACAAAAAAGCTTGTGGCCAGGAGAGGTGGCTCACGCCTGTAATCCCAGGTGTCTCTGGCTCTGGCTCTGGCTTTGTCGCCCAGACTGGAGTACAGTGGCGCGATCTCAGCTCACCACAACCTCCGCTTCCCAGGTTCAAGTGATTCTCCTGCCTCAGCCTTCAGAGTAGCTGGGACTACAGGCACGTGCCACCACGCCCGGCTAATTTTTTTGTATTTTTAGTTAGAGACAGGGTTTCACCGTGTTAGCCAGGATGGTCTCGATCTCCTGACCTCGTGATCAGCCCGCCTCGGCTTCCCAAAGTGCTGGGATTACAGGCATGAGCTACCATGCCTGGCCTCTGGTGATTTTTAATATATTTCTCTCTCTCTCTCTATATATATATATATATATGTATGTGTGTGTGTGTGTGTGTGTGTGTGTGTGTGTGTGTGTATATATATATATATATATATTTTTTTTTTTTTTTTTTTCCTGAGACAGAGTCTTGCTCTGTTGCCCAGGCTGAAGTGCAGTGGTGTGATCTCAGCTCACTGCAACCTCCACTTCCTGGGTTTAAGTGATTATCCTACCTCAGCCTCCTGAGTAGCTGGAACTACAGGCATGCACAACCACGCCCTGTTAATTTTTGCATTTTTAGTAGAGACGGGGTTTTGCAGTGTTGGCCAGGTTGGTCTCAAACTCCTGAGCTCAAGCAATCCATCTGCCTCGGCCTCCCAAAGTGCTGGGGTTACAGGTTTGTGCCACCACGCCCAGCCAATTATTATTTGAATTTTAACAATGATCGTTATTTATTTCATCAGAAGGACCCATTAAAGATATTTCCATTGTAAAAATAACTGCATTTAAAAAATTGGCTTCCTGTACTTAAATAAATAATATTAGATCCATGACGGACACCATTCACTGTTTAGTTACAGATAGAACTGTAGAAAATATATGAAACGAACACTGTATATTATTATAAGATTATCTTCATGACTTCGAATGAAGCAAAATGTCTTCTTTTAAGACAGGGTGTCACTCTGTCACCGAGGCTAGATTGCAGAGGCACAGTCACAGCTTACTGCAGCCTCTACCTCACGGGTCCATGCAATCCTTCCCCCTTAGTTTCTGGAGTAGCTGGGACTAGAGGTGTGGTGAGCTACCAGGCCTGAGTATTGTATTATTATTATTATTTTCTGTAGAAACAGGGTCTCCCTGTGTTGCCCAGGGTGGTCTCGAATTCCTGGACTCAAGCGATCTCCCCACCTCTGCCGCCCAAAGTGCTGGGATTACAGGTGTGAGCTACCACACCCAGCCAACTTCAACTTTTATTTTGGATTTAGATGTGCAAGTTCATTACATGGGTGTGTTGCATGATGGTATGAATCATTGCATTACCTGGGTAGTGAGCATAGTACCAAATAGGTAGTTTTTCAGCCCTTGACCTTCTTCCCTCTCTCCCCTCTCAAGTAGTCCCCAGTGTCTATTGTTCCTTCCCATCTTTATGTTCATGTGTACCCAATGTTTAGCTCCTATTTGTGAGAACATGTGATATCTGGTTTTCTGTTCCTGCATGAATTCACTTAGGATAATGACCAGCTGTATCCATGTTGCTTCAAATAACAAGATTTCATTCTTTTTTATGGCTGCATGCTATTCCATGGAATATATGTACCATATTTTCTTTAACCAATACACTGTTGATAGGTACCTCGGTTGATTCCATGTCTTTGTTATTGTGACTAGTTTAAGCAAATTTTATTAACACAGAAAAGACATGAATCATGAAGGAAAAGTTCTTTTCTGAGACGGGGTCTCACAGTGTGTCAGCTCACCGCAACCTCTGCCACCTGGGCTCAAGTGATCCTCTTGCCTCAGCCTCCCAAGCAGATGGAACTGCAGACATGCACCACTATGCCTGGCTTCTTTTTTTTTTTTTTGTATATTTGGTAGAGACAGGGTTTTACCATGGTGTTCAGAGTGGTCTCAAACTCCTGAGCTGAAGTGATTTGCCCGCCTTGGCCTCCCAAAGTGCTGGGATTACAGGCCTGATTCACCACACCTGGCCTATAAAGGGAAAGATTTATAAATTTGCTTGTATTTTATAGATGACACTAAAATTAAAAGCTTAATTTAAAATTGAAGTTACAAAACAAGCCACAGAACCAAGGAAAGGTATAACACGTATAACAAAGTATTAGTTACAAGGAAAAAATTAATAAGCAAAAAAAAAAAAAATTTGTTTAATGAGCAAAAACATGAACAAGAAGCAGAAAAGGAAAACAAAATCACCAAAATCACAAACGTGTGCTCAGCCTCACTATAATTAGAGAAAAAAATTAAAATGAGATACCATGGTATATACCTCTGATTATCTACAATAGTTATCCAGACATATGAGATGTTGAAAAGGATGTAGAAAATAGGAACTTACATATTCTAGTAGTGGGACTGAAAGCTAGTACAGCCATTTTGATATTGAATTACTGATATCTAACAAAAATGTATGTTATGACCCAGAAAATCTTTTTCTAGAGAAACTTGCAAATATTTGCACAGAAGACATCTACAGAAAGTTGGAAACAATCTAGAAGTCTATCAATAGGGAAATGAAAAATAAATTGAATATTCCCAAGAACATTAAAACAGCAGTTGATGCTGGATGTGGTGGTGTGCACCTGTAGCCCCATTTATTCGGGCGGCTAAGGTGGGAGGATCCCTTGAACCCAGGAGTTCGAGGCAGTAGTGAGCTATGATTGTGCCACTGTACTCCAGCCTGGGCCATAGAGCAAGAAAAAGCAAACAAAAAATCCCCAGCAGTTTAGAACATGAACCAGGGCTCTAGGTATTGATGTTATTAACATAGATTACCA
Organism: Theropithecus gelada; assembly: GCF_003255815.1. NCBI lineage: Eukaryota > Metazoa > Chordata > Mammalia > Primates > Cercopithecidae > Theropithecus > Theropithecus gelada. The sequence goes on along the minus strand of NC_037686.1, from coordinate 4,412,984 downwards.
AAAAATCATTGAGAAGAAAAAAGAAGCAGGTTGCAAAAATATTTCCATAGTGTGATAAAATTGTTTTAATTGTAAAAACACCAAATATATTGATAATGGATACATAGAAAATAATAAAGAGAATCATGTACTAAAGGAAACTATTAGTTATTGTCTCTGGGGAGAGAAGTGGAGGAAAGTAATTTAAAAAGGTAGCAAAATGGACCTGATCTGAATATTATGTCACTTTTATTTAAAAAAATAAAAGCAGCCAGGGATGGTTACTAACGCCTATAATCCCAGCACTTTGGGAGGCTGAGGCAGGTGGATCACCTCAGGTCAGGAGTTCGAGACCAGCCTGGCCAACATGATGAAACCCCATCTCTACTAAAAATACAAAAACTAGCCGGGAGTGACGGTGCTTGCCTGCAATTCCAGCTACTAGGGAGGTCAAGGCAGGAGGATCACTCGAACCTGTGAGGTAGAGGTTGCAGTGAGCTGAGATTGCGCCACTGCATTCCAGCCTGGGCAACAGAGTGAGATTCTGTCTCAAAAATAAATAAATAAGTGAAAACAAATTGCAAAAAATAGCAGTGGTGTGTTTAGACTCTTGCTGCTCTTCGCCATAGATCCTGACAAGCCTCCTCTCTGCCCTCTGACCACCGAGCTGCAGAGCTCCGGGGCTGCAGGAGGAGGACCCGCAGGGCCTGCGGGTGCAACTGTACCCTAGTCAGCATGGGGATGGAGCAGGGCTCTAACTTCAATTTCCATTTACAGTCATGACATGCAAAAAACATTACTTGAGGCCGGGCGCGGTGGCTCAAGCCTGTAATCCCAGCACTTTGGGAGGCCGAGGCGGGTGGATCACGAGGTCAGGAGATCGAGACCATCCTGGCTAACATGGTGAAACCCCGTCTCTACTAAAAATACAAAAAACTAGCCGGGCGTGGTGGCGGGCGCCTGTAGTCCCCGCTACTCGGAGGCTGAGGCGGGAGAATGGCGTGAACCCGGGAGGCGGAGCTTGCAGTGAGCAGAGATCGCGCCATTGCACTCCAGCCTGGGCGACAAAGCGAGACTCCGTCTCAAAAAAAAAAAAAAAAAAAAAACATTACTTGATGCCCAGCATGAACCTCACTCACGGACACCCTGAAAATAGTCGCTGATCGCACCAGAGCAATAAAACAGCTTTCAGCCTGAGGAAGATCACATTGAGATACGTTGAAAGCATTTTGAAGAAAAACTCAGATTGGACACAGGATTAGTCAGGTTGGTCTGAAATCTTCCCCTTGTCTTAGTCTGTTTGTGCTGCTGTAACAAAATATCATAGACTGGGTAATTCATAAAGAACAGAAACTTACTCTCGTAGTCCTGGAGGCTGGGAAGTTTGAGATCAAGGTGCCAGCATATTCAGTGTCTGCTGAAGGTCCAGTCTCCACTTCCAAGATGGCGCCTTGTGGCTGCATCCTCCAGAGCAGACAAACACCGTGTCCTCACATAACGGAATGGACAGGAGGCAAAAGGGCCTAAGCTAGTTCCTTCCAGCCCTTTTATAAGGCATGAATCTATTCTTGATGGGGAAGCCCTCATGACTTAATCACATCTCACATCCAAAAACCCCTGAGTCTTAATACAACCACAATCAGAATCATGTTTCAAGATGAATTTTGGAGGGTACACATTCAAGCCATAGCACTTTCCAAAAGATAACTTCTTTAAACAAACATACAAAGCACACAACATCTCTTAGCATGAACAACACATGTGTTATGATGAAAGGGAGTTCTGTTCTTCTTCCTTTCTCTCTCTCTTTCTTTCTCTTTCTTTCTTTCTTTCTTTCTTTCTTTCTTTCTTTCTTTCTTTCTTTCTTTCTTTCTTTCTTTCAGACAGGGCCTCCCTCTGTCATCTAGGCTAGAGTGCAGTGGCATGATCATGGCTCACTGCAACCTCCACCTCCCAGGCTTAAGCAATCCTCCCACCCCAGCCTCCCAAGTAGCTGCGACCACAGGCATGCACCACTGTGGCTGGCTACTTTTTTTTTTTTTTTTGTAGAGACAGGATCTCACCATGTTGCCCAGGCTGGTCTTGAACTCGTGGGCTCAAGTGATCCTCCCACCTCAGCCTCCCAAAGTGCTGGGATTACAGGCACTGTGCCTGGCCAAAAGGGAGTATTTTCTAAAAAGATTTATTGAAGGTTTTTCTTCCATCTCTGCTTCTGTTTCACCTGCTGGCCCTTGGATTGGGGATCTACGTCAGAAAGCATCTGACAACGTCAATCAGTACCTTTAGATGAAGAATTGAAATCTGACTTGGTTCACACAGTGGAGGCTATCTACTGAAAACTGCACCTAACTCTGCTTTTTATAAATTTTTAAGCAGAAACTAGGAAACCAAGGTACAACTCCACAGTCGAATTTATGAATTTATGCACTAAAATGCGTTTGCTGATTTGTGTGCTCTTAGAATCAGCTTGCTTTTACGCAAGGCTGTGTCTGTCAAGAGTCTGGAAAGAGAAAAAAATAAATCTTTGCTAAATTCTTCAGAGATTGCGATATTTGCATATAGTTTAAAACCAAACCTTATCAGAGGTTTTTTGATTAAACTAGGAAAAAAAAAAGTTGTTTACTTAAAAATAAACACTTGCACTTCCCCAGTGTTACTGGGCCCCTTGCAGGCTTGGTTTGGGTGGCTAGAGCTGGAGCCAGTTGCAGCAGTAAAAGTGACCCATATTTTTTGGCTTTTGCCATTCAAGAGCTGGGAGGGTTTAGGAGGTTGAGAAGCCACAACAAGACTATAGCCACTTCCTTGGGACTTCACTGGACCTTGCCTCACAGAAATGGGGCTTGTGGAATGACTTAAGCCTTCCTCCAGCTCGATTTCGAAGGAAATCGAGTTCTGTGTTGATTTATAGTTGTTAGCCACGATTTTATTTGTCAGTATTGTAAAAGTTGTTGGGAAGTCTACATCATTAAAAAATATTATCTGTCAGCCCAAAGATATGGAAAGTAGTTTTGTTTTGTTTTTTTGGTTATTTTTGTTTGTTTTTTGAGAAACATACAGCTTGAGAATTTTCTCCCCTAGATTTCTCCGTCAGTTTAAGGACATTTAACGTCAGTGTTGTTATTTAAATAGCCACATTTCCCAGAAAGCTCCTGTGTTTTTTTGTAACCTCCTCTCTTTTCTAACAGGCCTAATACAAAGTTAGCCTCATATGTGTGAGTCCTGGAAATAGAACATTCAGCAGATTCTAGGTAGTAATTACTACCTGGGGCACCAATAGATACGTACTCCTGGTGCTATCTGGCAGACCCCTGGAGCCAGGGCTGAAAACACTGACGTACTGCTGGCCAGCATCCGTCTTAACTTGCTAGCACCTGAACCTTACCAGTAGTTCAGCATTGTGAATGTTACTCTGGCCCAGGAGGGCATTATTGCCCCAGGTGCATGGGTCTTGGCATGTTTAGTGCCTCAGCACTGAAATCTGGCTTTGGACCCTTCCTACTCCACGGCTTCTCCAACCTTTCTCTTCTCATTGTTGGGCTATTTTCTTCGTCCTTACCCTTGACCTCTTCCAGTCTCTAGGACCCATCAAACCTTAGGCAGGAATTATTTGAACCTCTCTTCTCATCAACATGGATGTAATGCCAGTTCCCCAGGAGCGAAAACACGATCTGACACCTTGAAGACCTCCCCATCCCACCCCCTGCACCCCACCTCTCTGGAACACATGCATGCACACGCACTCACATACACTCCTTGGCTCTTGCGATGGGCCAGCCTGCTTAACATCCCTGGTGATGATGTCTGAGTCACGCAGCTTCCTCTGCCTTCTGCCTGAAAAGCATCATCTTCAGCAAAAGTGGTTGCCTGGTACGAGGAAGTAACGTAAGAAAGGATATGATAGGGTTCTTTGATCAGTCATGTTTCTGAGAACATCATTATCTTCTATCTGTATTCAAAGCAAGTTCCGATTCCAGTGGAAAGCGTGGCCTCTCAGAGCCGTCCTTGTTTACTCAGATATAGAAGTGATCCACTGTCCTCGCGTTCTCTCTTCATATTTACATCATTAAAATTCTACCACAACCCTGTGAGGGAGGAACCACTGTCCCCATTCTCCTGATAAGGACACTGAGCTCGGAAAGACTAATCAAAATGTCCCAGGTCACACTTCTGGAAAGTTAGGAAGCCGGTTCAAACCAAGGATTCTCAGATTCCAAAGCCCATGCTGCTCTCTCATCAGTCTTTATGCCTGGTCTTGGATTCAGCTTTCTTGCGTTTCTTTTGCCTGAGGCCATGTGTTGTTTCATGTTCAGCACCAAAGTCTCCCTAAGCACTGGGGTGCCGCTCTGTCCCAGCAGCTCATCCTTAGAGGAGGAAAAGCCCCCTCCGACCCTGACTGAAGCCAGAATCCGGGTCCCTGCTGATGACGTTTCTCATCACTCCCTGGCTGCCTGGACATCCAAATCCAACCAGGATTTGCCAACCTAGTGCTCTCCTGTCTGATACATTACCAGACTCCTGCAGGCCAGATCCCTGCCATAGTGCCATAGCTGCTCCCATAAGCTACCAGCTCCTGTTACACACCCTTTGGCTTCAGCTGTCACCCCACCCCAGTGAGCAAGTCAACTTATAAGTCCAGCCCCTCCCAGCCTTCTCCACTGGATCCCACTTCACCAAGCTAAGGCTAGCTGTTTCCTGAGGTGCTTGACTAAATCAATGACTATCACTTAAACCTCCCGTCTTTCTTTTTCTGTTTGTTTTTATTTTTGTTTTGTTTTGAGACAGGGTCTTGCTCTGTCACTCAGGCTGGAGTGCAGAGGCTCAAACATGGCCTACTGCGGCCTTGACCTCCCAGGCTCAAGCTATCCTCCCACCTGAGCCCCCCAGGTAGCTAGGCCACCACATGCCACCACACCCAGCTAATTTTTGTAGAGATGAGGTCATCATGTTGCCCAGGCTGGTCTCAAAACTCCTAAACTCAAGCAATCCTCCGGCCTCAGCCTCCCAAAGTGTTGGGATTACAGGCATGAGCCACTGTGCCCAGCCAAGCCTCCTATCTTTGTCTCTGTTCATTTGCATCATAAGTTGGATTTCCTCAGAATCCAACTTTGAGACAAGAATTTGAGTCCAAGTAGTTTATTTTAGCGGTGACCCAAGGAAGTATTCCTGAATGAATTACCCATGTGAGTCCATGGGGTTCAGTCCCACTGGAGAACTATGAATGACAGCATAGAGCACATCTCAGAGTCCTGCCACATAAAAAAGGCAAGAAAGCTTAGGGTTTTTCCCTCCCATTGCCACGGTCATTGGCTGAGGGCTGCACCTGCACTTCAGGCTGAAGCCCTCAAGTGGAAAGTTGTGGGTGCTTGCAGTAGGTTGCCCTGTGATATATGGTGATGGTGATGGTGAGTATCTAGGGCTTACAGGCATAGCACAGGCAGCTGTGCTATGAATTTTATTGTTTATAACAAAGTTACAATAAATAAAAATCAGTAAAAACAGCACTCAAAGCTGCTGCATTGGACATTCTGGAAAGCTTCTGGAGTAAGTATCACAAAATTATTACCTGTAGAATTCTTCCATATCTTATGTTTAGCTCATGAATTGTGCATCAGAGCCCTATATAACACTGCTCAGGCAAGCCCCCCACCAAAACCTACGTCCAGATGCATCCAGAATTCTCAGAGGCCTTTCCTGTGTTTTTTGCTCTTTTACTAACTCTGAGAATATAGTTCATCATTTAATATTTAGTGAGCCTTCCCTCCACATGAAAGGGCATGAACTAAGCACTATGAAAGAGCCCTAAGTATAAAATTCTTTCTTTCTTTCTTTCTTTCTTTCTTTCTTTCTTTCTTTCTTTCTTTCTTTCTTTTCTTTCTTTCTTTCGTCTCTCTCTCTCTCTCTCTCTCTCCCCCCCCCCCCTCCCTCCCTCTCTCTCTCTCTCTCTTTCTTTCTTTTTTCAAAACAGAGTCTCACCCAGGCTGGAGTACAGTGACATGATCTTAGCTCCCTGCAGCCTCAACATCCCTGGACTCACACGATCCTCCTGCCTCAGCCTCTGAGTAGCTGGCACTACAAGTGTGTCACCACGCCCGACTAATTTTTGTATTTTTTTGTAGAGACAAGGTCTCGCTATGTTGCCCAGGCTGGTCTTGAACTCCTGGGCTCAAGCAGCCCTACTGCCTCGGCCTCCTCAAAGTGTTGGGATTACAAGCGTGAGCCACCATGCCTGGTCCTTTTCCTACTTTCAAGGAACATGTAGTCTTGTTGGACATTAAACTATTTGTCATCATTCTTTTGAGGTGGAATACAGGATGAAAGCTGCAGAGATAGAGTTGGTCAAGTCTTTCCAGCTGGAAAATCTATAAGAACAGAAATCAAGATGGCTTGACACGAGAATTAAAATGCTAAATGCACACAATTAGCAACCTCTGTGGAATCACTGAAGATGGCACTACCTTTAACATTGAGCTGTAGTTGGCATCCTGCCTTACTCCAGCTCTACTGTCAACTCCTCAAGAACAGAATTTTTTTAAAATTAATTACCTGTTGTTGCATACCAAGTTATCCCAAAACTTAACATCTTAAAACAAGATACATGTACTATCTTAGTTTCTGTGAGTCAGGAATCTGGACACAGCTTAACTGGGTCCTTTTCTCAGTATTTTGCAAGGCTGTAATCAAGATGTTGGCCAAATATTTGGTCTCATCAGAAGGCCAGACTGGGGAAGAATCTGCTTCCAAGTTCACATGGTAGTTGGCAGGATTCAGTTCTTCATGGACTGGTGAACTGAAGGGCTCAGTTCCTAGCCAGGTGTGCTTCTCCAATAGGAAGTCTGCTTCACCAAAGTGTACAAGCCAAGAAAGCAATAGAGAAAGAAGTCACAATCTTTTCTGACCTAATAAGGAAGGGACATCCCATCCCCTTTGCTGTATCTTATAGGTTAGAAGCAAGTCACTAAGTCTAGCCAACACTCAAGAGGAGGGGGTTTCTTACATAAGGCCATGAGCACAAGGAATCATTGGTGGCCATCTTATAAGTCTGCCTATCATGTGTTCTTACCGCCCAGCTTGATAATATTTGTTATTTTGAATGCTTATTATTCCCAAGACAACAAAACAAGTTGAAAGATTGCTCTACAGCAACACAAATATCAGATTTCAGAGGGGGCAGACCATAAATAGGAGAGTTTGGGGGTATAAATTTCTTTTTCTTTTTTTTTGAGACGGAGTCTCGCTTTGTCACCCAGGCTGGAGTGCAGTGGCACGATCTCGGCTCACTGCAAGCTCCGCCTCCCGGGTTCATGCCATTCTCCTGCCTCAGCCTCCCGAGTAGCTGGGACTACAGGAGCCCGCCACCTCGCCCAGCTAATTTTGTTTTTTTTTTTTATTTTTAGTAGAGACAGGGTTTCACCATGTTAGCCAGGATGGTCTTGATCTCCTGACCTCGTAATCCACCTGCCTTGGCCTACCAAAGTGTTGGGATTACAGGCGTGAACAACTGCGCCTGGCTTTGGGGTTATAAATTTCATACTCTTTAACAGACAAGTCCACTATGAACCCGGTCATGTACTAATAATTAGACTGTGAGCTCCGTGAGGGCAAGACTATATCCAATATCTTGACATCTTCAACACTTAGTGTACCCTTCCCTGACACATGAAAGAAACTTGGAAAACATTAAAGGGTTTGAGGAATGGTCTAGTGAATGACAAATCTATCCCATGTCCCAGGGTACACATTTAACAAAATATTATGAAATTTAGAAAGTGGTCATAAAAAGGGGAAATTTACTATTGCAGGAATACTTTTTTTTTTTTTTTTTCCAGATGGAGTCTTGCTCTGTCGCCCAGGCTGGAGTGCAGTGGCATGATCTCAGCTCACTGCAACCTCCACCTCCCAGGTTCAAGGGATTCTCCTGCCTCAGCCTCCTGAGTAGCTGGGATTACAGATGTGTGCCACCACACTTGGCTAATTTTAGTAGAGATGGGGTTTCACCCTATTGGCCAGGCTGGTCTCAATCTCCTGACCTTGTGATCCACCTGCCTTGGCCTCCCACACTGTTGGGATTGCAAGTGTGAGCCACCGCACCCAGCCTATTTCAGGAATACTTGATTAAATGAATGTCAACAAGACTTTCCCCATGTTGGCCCTGCCTATCTTCATTTTTCAATAATACTTTTCAAAATGCAAATCTGAGAAAACCTATAATGTGGACAAATAGAAACTGTATCCAGTAAAATCCGCACTTGCCAGGGCAGTTGGATGAGCCTTTAGAGCCCAGACACTGGGCAAACAGAATGTGAATCTAGGTTTATCTAGTGAGGTCAACCAGCAGGCATTTAGGAACTGCATATGCTCTGGGGAGTAGTGCCCACAGAGATTCAGAGTCGAAGTTCAGCAGAAGAGGAAATTCCTGTGAAAACTTGTGTAAATTTGTCCTCTCTATATAAGGACAGCTATAAAATTTCGTAAGCTCTTAGAAGTCTGGGACTTCAGTGGGTTTAAGAATGTGTCCATTGTTTTAGCATTTACCTCAGAAGAAATGCTGGTTAGAAAAGGAAGTTCACTAGTTCAACCGTTGTGGAAGACAGTGTGGCGATTCCTCAAGGATCTAGAACTAGAAATACCATTTGACCCAGCCATCCCATTACTGGGTATATACCCAAAGGATTATAAATCATGCTGCTATAAAGACACATGTACATGTATGTTTATTGTGGCACTATTCACAATAGCAAAGACTTGGAACCAACCCAAATGTCCATCAATGATAGACTGGATTAAGGAAATGTTGCACATATACACCATGGAATACTATGCAGCCATAAAAAAGGATGAGTTCATGTCCTTTGTAGGGACATGGATGCAGCTGGAAACCATCATTCTGAGCAAACTATCTCTAGGACAGAAAACCAAACACCGCATGTTCTCACTCATAGGTGGGAATTGAACAATGAGAACACTTGGACACAGGGTAGGGAACATCACATACTGGGGCCTGTCATGGGGTGGGGGGAGTAGGGAGGGATAGCATTAGGAGATACATCTAATGTAAATGACAAGTTAATGGGAGCAGCACACCAACATGGCACATGTATACATATGTAACAAACCTGCACGTTGTGCACATGTACCCTAGAACTTAAAGTATAATAAAAACAAAAAAAAACCCAAAAAGTATAATTGACAAAAAAATTTTTAAAAAGTATAAAAGTGAAAGAAAAAAATAAATATTTTTAAACATGCAAAATTGTTAAAAAAAAAAAAAAAGAAAAGGAAGTTCATTTATTAAGAGAAGTTACTCCTTGGTTTCATAACTAATATACATACGCTCATTCATTCATTCTTTCACTTCTTCCTTCTTTTCCTCTCTCTCTGTCTTCTTCTTTGTCTTCCTTCCCTCTTTCCTTTCCGGCTTTCTTTCGATACACATATGTACTGTTTTACTGGGATATTCCATAAAAATGACAAACATATTCTGAGCGGTTCTCTTATTTTTAAGCAAAATCAGTATTCACAAAGATAGCCTACTTGCATAACCCAATTAAGCCTCAGTTGGAGTAAACTGATTTTTTTTTTTTTTTTTTTTGACACAGGCTTTCATTCTGTTACCCAAGGTGGAGAGCAGTGGCATAATCATAGCTCACTGCAGCCTCAAACTCCTGGGGTCAAGCGATCCTCCCGCCTCAGCCTCCTAAGTAGCTGGGACTACAGGCGTATGCCATCATGCCTGGATAATTTAAAAAATTTTTTTAGAGATGGAGTCTCACAATGTTGCCTAGACTGATCGTAAATTCCTGGCCTCAAGTGATCCTCCCACTTCAGCTTCCCAAAATACTGGGATTACAGGCACAAGCCGCCATGCCTGGCCAATACTTCTAATAGATAATTTCATATTGCGTTTCATGACTCTTCTTATTTAGATACACCATGACACTTGTTGGTGGAGGCTTTTAGCTGAACTTGGAATTTCTGTAACCACTGTACATGTTTATTAAATGATGCTAACCCTACTACTTTCCATTCCCCTGCGTCATATGCTTACACAAATTCAAACTGGCCTGCTATGGTTATCTTAGAAGCCAGCCTTTCACACCCTGCTGTAGGTATGGTCCCTGAGAAAGTAAGGGCAGACTCTCTTTCCTTTGACAAATTTGTCTATCACCTCTGTCTTAGGAGGAGTGATTTCCTGATTCTATACATGTAAGATATTTGTGGAAAGTCACAAACATCGCCGGCCATTTCAACATTCTTATTCCGTTTTGGGTGACTTAGACCATACATATTAACACTAGCAGTCCTTAGATGTTGATAGATGAGTAAGAATCAGATTGTGCACTTCATAACTACAACGGGGTGGTGGTGGGGGGGTTCCCAAGAACTATGGATACTGCAAAACAAATCCCTTAAGTAAATAGTGGAAAATGATCGTTTATTTTAAGCCCTTTGAGAAGTTGAAAAATGATGCAAAAGGAAAGAACTCGTCTGTTCTTAGTCAGCTTTTGACCTTTGACTATATAAACATAAGAAACACATGAGCTAGAGCTAGGTAACTAAGCAGGACTTCTCTGCCAGCCAGATGAACAAAATGAATCTTCTCCTTAAGGTTTATAGAGACGTACTAGAGCAACACTACACAAAATTATCACACTCAATAATTTATTCATGAAGAAGGCGGTTGCTAAGATCTTGGCATTCTCAGTAACTTTTTATTTTTCAACCTATAAAATGAGGAGATTGGACCAGATGTTTTCTAGTCTTTCCTGCTCTAAAATGTTGACACCAGGGCCCATCAAGTCAGGCTATCTCAGAATCCACACAACAGTTCCTGTCCTTCCACTCCCCTGATAGCAAAAGCCCCTTATTATCTGTCTTGAAAGTTCTATCGTATGTCATCTTGCCATTAGCACACAACAATTAACACACACAGTATGCGAGGCCCTGCCAAAAGCATCCACAAAGGACGATGAAAGCCTCGGCACAAACATCACGTGCCTCTGTTACTATGCACTGAAATGACCTGGCAGGAAGTGGGCCCCAGAGGAAGAAGGGGAACAACGTCTCCTGTAACCTTTATTATCAGAATCTGTTTAGGTTTGTTATGTGCCACCTTGACCTTCTAGCTGCTCTCTAGCAATGCTTATCTTTCATTTCTTTCAGGTGAAAACGTACCTCCAAGAAACCCTATTTATGGCAAATTCCTGTGTAATCTTCGAGTGTTACATGCCCTGTGACATCTGACATCCCCAGTAAGACTTTGGGATTCCTTCCTCTCTAAGTTCCCAATTCATGTTGCACATACACTGTAATCTTTTCCCTGCTAGCATGTAAGGTCTTCCCAGGAAGGGCTATGTCTCTTGCCTTTGTATCTCCAGTACCCTAGTGCCTGGCATATAAGAGGAGCTAAACATATATTTGCATAGTAAATGCATAAATGAAAGTCTTTTCTGACCAATTTCATCCTGCTCCGACCACTCTTTCATTATACAGCTTAGACTATTTACATCTTGCTACACAAGCATATGCAGCAAATGAACCACTGAGATGCATTATGATTTTTCTTAGTCAAGGAAAATTTTAACGTGCAAGAAAATTGACTATTTAAAGAAACTTTATGTGAATATTTTTGTAACTGGTCAAGGAAGACATGAATTCAAATATTTACAGGGATTTTAAGGAGCAGTCTGAGGGAGGGAGTCCAGAGCTATTCTGTCTAGAATGCAAACTGCCTGAAGAGTCTAAGAACTGGCCTGTTTGCCTCTTCTCAGCCCACACTCCTCAATACCCTAAATTCAAACCTGAATAAAAATTAATAGCAGTCAAAAGAAGTATACTCTAAAGAGGTTTACATTCACTAAAAAGAAATGAGTATAAAAGAGAATTATTAAATTTTTCACTTTTATTTTTCCTTTATTAGACTATTTCTCAAAATGAACATAGCTTTATTTTTTCTTACCATAAAATAGCATGTGTTAATTGAAATAAAATCAGGCAATACAAAAAGCATAAAGAAAAAAATGAAAATTACCTTTAATCCCATCACTCAGAGAGAATTCTCATTAACATTTTACCTTTCCGTATTTTTTCCTATGCATATACAGAAAATGTAGTAATGTTATACATGATGTTTTGTAATCTTTTTTTATTAAGCTGCCACACATTATGGGCATCTCTCCTTTACAATGAATATTGATCTTCATTATTATTTTTAAATCTGCAGAGCAATATCCCATTGTATGTCTGTACTGTTACTTAATAAATTCTCTGTTGATGTCATTTACATAGCTTCCAGGTTTTCAGTATTACAAATAACACCGTGATGAACATTTTTGTATACTTTTTCAGTTACTTCCTTGGGATAAATGCATATTAAGAAACCGAATACATATTGCCAAATTACCCTCTCCAGAGGCTGATTTTATCACACTCCTACCGTCACCAATGAGAGCATGTAGCTCCACAACAACAGTGATCAGCAATCTGCAAATCTATCAGGCAAGAATTACATTCATTGTTGTTTAATTACTTTGACTACTTGCTAGGGAAGCAGGGATCCAATTCTGACAGAAAATTTCACTTCAGCCACAGAAGCTGCTAGGATCAGTCCCATGTTGGGGAAGTAACGAGCGATGTGAATCTGATAATGGTTTAGGCGACATTCTGCTTATGTTATTTTTTAAAAACACTCTGTTCTTGAAGTCTATATAGTTAAGTTACTGGCTGTTTTGATTTTCATTTTCCCTTTTGGTCTTGCATATGCAAGAATAACTTGAGAAGAATCTGGAAGAATCATGCAGAACTCATTCGCCAACTTCATGTCCCCCGCTCATCTCAGTGCGAAATGGGTCTAACACTTCTGGTCACCAACGTGACCAGATCATTCTTCTTCTTTTTTTTTTTTTTTTTTTTTTTGAGGCGGAGTCTCGCTCTGTCGCCCAGGCTGGAGTGCAGTGGCCGGATCTCAGCTCACTGCAAGCTCCGCCTCCCAGGTTTACGCCATTCTCCTGCCTCAGCCTCCCGAGTAGCTGGGACTACAGGCGCCCGCCACCTCGCCCAGCTAGATTTTTGTATTTTTTAGTAGAGACGGGGTTTCACCGTGTTAGCCAGGATGGTCTTGATCTCCTGACCTCGTGATCCGCCCGTCTCGGCCTCCCAAAGTGCTGGGATTACAGGCTTGAGCCACCGCGCCCGGCCCCAGATCATTCTTCTTTACACGCTCCAGTTTCCTGCTGGAAATACTTCTCTCTCTCTCTCTCTCTCACACACACACACACACACACCCAGCAGTAACCTTATCCCATCTCTCCCTTCCATTGAGTTTTGACTTTATACCAACTGGCTCTCAGTTCTTCCTGCAAAGCAGGACTGGCCTGCAGCTCACATTTTTCATTAGAAAACCCAGCAAGGCAGGCAGGTCAATATTGTTATGTGAGGGTGTGCTGAGAGCCAGAGTGCACGATCTACCTGTGGCTGCTTTAATAAGTAGGATGTGACTAGGAGATAATCACAATATAGAATATCTGACTAAACTGTTCCATAGATGGAGTGGACAACTTGTTAGATACTGAAAAAAATAAATAAATAAATAAACCCAAAGCTTTTCTGAACTCTTACTGTGTGCCAGGCACTATGTTCATCATTTTCCATAAACTGAATGATTTAATGTTCTAATTATACTTTCAGAAACTGAGAACCAAAGCTTCACAAAAGTGAGTAAGTGACAAGGACAGAATTCAAATCCAATTACAAAGCTCATGGTTTTCATTATACCACGTCCTTGAGAGTGCCCGTGTGTGATGGTTTAAATGGCGAAGAAATTAGGAATGAAAGAGTCAAAGTTCCCACATTTGGTCATCCCTCTAGACTTTATCCTAGCTCCCCCGCCTCCAGTCCCTCACTCCCCACCCCCAACGCCCACACATTCTTTATTTAACAGCTTGACCATTATAGTTAGGTCCAATTTCCCTGGGCTTATGATACTAGTGCCAACTTAGAATAGTGCAATATATCAAGCCAGGCGCCATGGTGTTCATTACAGGTTCATTACATAATCAAGCCAATTTCAATCAAGCTTGTAGGGTTAGGTCAGTAACTTGAAATCATCGATGTCCATGCTGGTCTGTGCCCAGAAATAATGACTTTGATAGTGGGAGGAAGAAGATGAATTTTCCAAACAGCCCCCACAATTCTATCCTACGGACTCTGAGAATAGCTGATTGCACACGAGGTTACTTTATAAGTGGAGTGGCTCCAGAAATTAACTTACGTTACTGGATGTTAAAAGATATTCATCCTGACTTTCTCACTAAATAAATATTTGGGCTAAGGATAAGCCAAAGTTGTGCTGGACGTTAACAAGTCTTTTGACTTGGTGAACAGTGTGGTGCCACATTTACTGGCAGTTGTATTGAAATAAAGTTGAATTGAACTAAAAGCATCTGACTTTCTGTAACATCTTCAAGAAGGTGTTAACAGGCTAGACGCTCCGTTAGCACTCATCCTTACTGTTTTAAACATTACTCTTTGCACTTTTTGGTTCTGCTCTTAGGTAACAGAAATTGGAGGCAACTGGTAAGTCCTTGATTAGTGTCAGGCACCAATGGGATATACACTTTCTCTATAGGTCATGAACTCAAAAAGAGGGTGGTCTACTGTGGATGACCCCATTAGTTGCCCACCTAGATTTACTTCTTCAGCCCCTTCCTTGCTGGCAGAGCTATTTTGTTCAGGAGCTAATGGGCCCCAAACTAGCCCTTCCATTCTCCTTTCTAATTAGTGGCTTAATCATCATAATATTGCAATGTCTTGTTCTGATGATGGTGATGATGATAATGAAGGCTAACACTTTCTAAGCGTTTACTCTGTGCTAGGTACTTTTTAAAGAACTTTAAAAGGTATCAGCTCATTTCGATACAGGAGTTAAGAAATTGCTTAGGCAGATAGTGAGGGTATGGAGGTCCTCAGTAAGGTTTTCCTTTTAATAAAAACAGCCCCCAATCATTTTCTTTTCTAACAAAGAGCAGCCTGTGAAATCGAGCTGCAGACATAGACAAGCAAACTAGGAGCTTGCACAGGTGAATTCCGGCAGTTGTGCCCATGGGAATATACTACCCGGGATGAGGCATGTTCAAAGTGGCAGCACCATCTTCTGTTTTTGCCAGCCACTTGTACAGTAAGAAGCAGACTAGATGGCACTGCCCAAGTGGAAAGCCCATTTGTATAATAAGATTAGGGTTGGGAGACCAGCCTTCCCCACGTCACACCTGGTCAAACCAATCTGTGAGCCCTACATAAATCAGACACTGCCTCCTCAAGCCTGCTTATAAAATCTGCTGTGGTCCGCCCTTGCCCCTTTTTTCAGACATCTTACAAGGAGCTGCTCTCCTCTCCCCTTTCTTATGCCTTTTTTTTTTTTTTTTTTTTTGAGACGCAGTCTCGCTCTGTCGCCCAGGCTGGAGTGCAGTGGCCAGATCTCAGCTCACTGCAAGCTCCGCCTCCTGGGTTTACGCCATTCTCCTGCCTCAGCCTCCCGAGTAGCTGGGACTACAGGCGCCTGCCGCCTCGCCGGGCTAGTTTTTTGTACTTTTTAGTAGAGACGGGGTTTCACCGTGTTCGCCGGGATGGTCTCGATCTCCTGACGTCGTGATCCGCCCGTCTCGGCCTCCCAAAGTGCTGGGATTACAGGCTTGAGCCACTGCGCCCGGCCTCTTATGCCTATTAAGCTCCTTAACCCACCCACGTGTCCGTTTCCTTAATCCTCTTGGCGGGAGATGCCGAACCGTGGATATTTACCCCAGACGGTGATGCCATTTCAGTTTCATTCTTGTAAACCAAAAGAGATAGTTCTCAATCAATCTAGAAAGTTTATTTTGCCAAGGTTAAGGACACACCCTGACATAGCCTCAGGAGATCCTGCTGACATGTGCCCAAGGTGGTTGGCTTTTATACATTTTAGGGAGACATGAGACATCAATCAATATGTGTAAGATGTACATTGGTTCACTTCGGTAAGGCAAGACAACTTGAGGGAGAGCTTCCAAATCCTAAATAGATAAGAGACAAAAGGTTGCATTCTTTTGAGTCCTTGATCAGCCCTCCACTGAATACAAAATTTAGTCTGGCTCAGTGAATTTGCATTTTTACACGAACAATAGGGCAGAGAAAGCAATCAGATATGCTCTTGTCTCAGGTGAGCCTCAGAGGGATGACATCGAGCTGCGTCTCTCCTTCGTCCATAAGGAATTTCCTTGTGGGCAAATTGTGAGGGAGGTATGTAGCTTTTTATCTTTGTAGCTATTTTATTTAGGAAAAAAAAAATGGGAGGTAGATTACCTGACATAGTTCCCAGCTTGTCTTTTCCCTCGGCTTAGTGATTTGGGGGTCCCGAGATTTATTTTCCTTTCACATTCTCATAATAAAGCCATGAGGAAGGTACCATTATTAAACCAAAGCCCAGAGAGACTAACTTGCCTAAAGTCACACAGCTAGAAAGCAGCAGCTGAACCCCCATAGTTTGATTCTAGAGCTTCCCTCTTAACCACTATGTCTTGTAAGCCAGTGAGACAAGAAGTCTGCTGGAGGAACATCTGGGACACTTCAGAGATGAGTTCTTTTTCTTTGGAATGTTGTCATCTGCATATGATATTTGGAACTGCTGCAGGTATCCTGTGTCTATAATAGGAGTCACGGCTGAGTATATTGGAGTAAAAAGATGGAAGCTGCTAAACATTTTGAAGACATCATTGGGCAAGGTTGAATTAACTAACCTTGGAACTACTCTATCTCTGGAAGTGTTTTTCGTGTGACACGATGAACTCTGTATCCTTTAATCTACTTGTTAGATCCCCTGTTACTTGTAGTGAAAAGCACTCTCACTGATACACATAAAAACAAGCATAATTCGGACCTAAGACAAATAGAAATGAGCATAATTCTAACCCTTTTAGGTAGGCACAATATTTGCACTCTAAGCAAGATTTTCATTCAGCCAACAAATATTTACTGAATGCCTTCCATTTGCCAGGTATAGTGTAAGTTGCTGCACCAAACAATATGGGAAGGGCAGGTTTCTCCATCCATGGAGGTTATAATCTGGTCATAAATGTAGTGAAAGTGCGGGCAGGCATATTTTGGGATGGTATCTTGAGGACTAATCTGGATTGGGAGTCAGAGAAGGCCCTAATAAAATCCAGTAAAAGCATGCATTACAGATTCAAAAAGAATCCATATAATGTCTGTATCATCCATCAAGTATTTGTGACATGTTTTGGTTTTAGCTGTATAAGAGCAGTAAGAACTATTATGTGCACAATAGTGTTAGATGTATAAGTATTATTATTATTATTATTTTGAGACGGAGTCTTGCTCCGTCGCCCAGGCCGGAGTGCAGTGGCACGATCTCAGCTCACTGCAAGCTCTGCCTCCTGGGTTCACGCCATTCTCCGGCCTTAGCCTCCCGAGTAGCTGGGACTACATGTGCCCGCCACCACCACCGGCTAATTTCTTGTATTTTTAGTAGAGACGGGGTTTCACTCTGTTAGCCAGGATGGTCTACGATCTCCTGACCTCGTGATCCGCCCGCCTTGGCCTCCCAAAGTGCCGGCATTACAGGCGTGAGCCACGCGCCCGGCCAGGTGTATAAGTATTTAGGTAACTTTACAACAAAATACATTTACTTTAAGAGCCAGACTGTCTTTCCCTTTTAAAGGGAAATACTGAAGCTGAGTTAGGAGAGGCAAACTAACATAAAATATAAGGCAAAGGAGTGGGAACTAAGGCATTTGGTATCTATTTCTAGCTCACTGGGCAGCAGTCCTCCGTGTCTTGAATTCTATAATTTGCGAAATATGATTCATAGGGGTTGGAATGGAATATTTCTGAGTTTTTAAACTAATGAGGGATAAATTTTAAAAATCCCTGTGCTACTGTGAATGTTCTAGAAACTATTCACAAGTTTATTATAGCAAAGAAAATGGGCAAAAGGAAGGGGGTGGGTACAGGACTTGACACTCCAGAAAAGAAGGCAGTGACGTAAAAAATCAAGAGGTAGTCCACACCAGGAAACTGTGCTGTGCACATTAGAGCTGTTACTGAGTAAATACTTGTTGGAATTTCCAGAGATAACCAAACAAACATGAAGAAGGAAGTGGGGTTTTTTTTTTTCAGCTTTATTATGGAAAATATCTAATGTGTACAAAAATACCGAGAATAGTAAATAAGAACGTCCATGCAGCTTCTATGGCCGTACTCACGGCCAACTTGCTTTATTTTTCACCTCCCACTCCTCACTATTCTCAAGCAAATTCCAGACATCATACCATTTCACCCCTAAATATGTCGCACATATCTCTAATGCAAAAGAATGGGAACCAAGACATTTGGTGTCTATGGCTAGCACACTGGGTAGCAGCCTTCTGTGTTTTGAATTTATAACATGTAGAACAAGATTTATAGTTGGTTGCAACCCGAATTTATTTTTAACTAACAGCAATATAAGAGGAGGTGGCTAAAACTCACAAGGCTCTCCATGAGGGAACCTCACTCCTATAAATCCAGCCGGGCGCTTCGTTACCCAGGAGCCCAGGGCGCAGCTCCGGGACACTTCCTTTCAAGGCCGGGACCCCTGCGGCAGCCCGTGGGACACCGCCCTTTCCGAGCACGGGCTGGTCCCCGCCCCTCCCCCGGGAAGTCTCCGCCCACAGGGCCCCAGCAGTCCCCGCGCGCCCTCGCTCCCTCCCGTCGGCCACCTCCCCTCGGCGTAGGGAGCGGCGTGCCGCCCGGGACGCCTAGGCCTGGGGTCGGGAACGCGCACGCTGTGCGTCCTGGGCTCGCTCGGGATTCTCGCCTGGCGCGGCCGGGGAAAGGTGAACAGTGTGGCCCGCCATGTTCTTCTCCGCGGCGCTCCGGGCCAGGGCGGCTGGCCTCACCGCCCACTGGGTAAGGAGGCTCGAGCTGAGCCCGGCGCTGCTGCCGCCCTTCTCTTGTTCTCTGTGTCTCCCTTAGTTTTGGGCGCAGGAGAGCCCTGGGCTCTGCACGGGCCTGCAGGCGGCAGCAAGGACACTGCGGCCTTCACCCTCTTAGGGAGGCCGCTGCAGCCCCACCGTGAGTGAGAAGCCTCGAGGGAGGGCTGCCAGACTGGGAAGTGTACTCCTAGTTTGGTCGGAGGACAGAAAAGAGGGGCTGCTTGGTGATGTGTTTTTGTTTTGTTTTGTTTTGTTTTTTTGCTATTTGGCTGTAGCGCAGAATCTAGGTCTGCCCTGGCCAGATCAGTTTCGAAGACCCCCGCCCCGAAGGAGGCACCTCGCATTTCAAGCCTAGTGACCTGGGTGCTGTTAGGTTGCAGCATACTGGAGAGCTCTGGCTTGCTTCGTGAAGGCTTACGGAGAACTTCCTTAGGGCTGGAAAAGGGTGACCAATGTTTGATTTACTGCAGTTGTGCTCTGCATATCGGAAATGCTGGGTAAATAAATGGTATCAAACTAACTCTGAAAGAACGGTGCCGCAAATAACTGCACCCAGTTAAAGAACCACAGGATTTTAGAGGTTAAATGGTCTGTTTGAGATCCAAGTACATCTCATTGTAGGCAAGGAAATTGAATTGCAGAGAAGTTGAAACACTCCTTCATGTTAATCTAAAAATGCAGATTCCAGAAATGTCGATTATAACAACAGGGCCTGTTACACAAGTAATACTGGAAAGAAGCCTTAGTTTTGTTTGTTTTCTAGGAGTAAAATAGGTTAAGTCATTTCTCAGCAAGAGGGAGATAGTGTATGTTCGTTGAGAATGAATTCAGGGTTTTAAGAGTTAGACTCGAGTTTGGATGGTAGCTTAACTGCCTTTTGTGGCTCTATGACTTTGTGCTATTAATCTTCCTCAGTTTCTTCAGTTGTAAAATGGGAATATTCCTTTATGCAGAGTTCAGTCTTTCAGTAAACATTTGAAGTCTTACTGTAGGTCATGCACTGCTGAGCTCTAGGTAACAGTGTGGATAATAATGATAGTCATTTGATAACTGTTTTCTGTATGCCAAGCACTGAGTTAAATATCTACATTCCACATCCCATTTTTGAGGTTGATACTACTTTTTCCTCATATTACAGATAAGGAAAAGACTTAGTTCCCATTCTTTTGGAAATGATAGTCTCACGTAAGAGGAACTTTAAGATAAATATGAGACGATGTAAAAGCACAGTGTTAGAGATGTGAATAGGGTCATCCAATGTGGTTTCAAGGTGCATAAGATTTTTCCTGAAGGTAGTACTAACAGATTGGGCATGGGGTCAGAGGGTATTCTAGGTGGAAAGGACAACTTAAAAAAAGCCTTGTTGGCAAGAAAAAGATCGGTATGTATGAGAAGCCACCTCTGCTGTTGGAGGTAAGGTGTGTTCCCAAATGAAATAAGGGAGAGACAGGGGCCAGATATTGGAGCTCTTTGCGTGCCATACTGAAGAATTTGATTTTATCTCAGAGGCAGTAAGAAGTCAGTGAAAGGTTTTAGAGTACAGAAATAAGATCTGGTTTCTGTTTTGGATGGGTCACTGGATAGGACTGAGGGTGGAATGGGTTTGATTTGGACCCAGAAACTGGGAGACTAAGTAGATAAGAGGCTCTTGCAGAATGCTAGGTGAAAGATGATGAGCATCAGACATGGTAGAAAGAATAGAAATAAGAGTGCCTGTAGATTTTCTTTTGTTTTTGAGGCAAAGGGGCTAGAGGTATAAATTGAAAAGCAGTTTTAACAATGAAAAAGAACAACTTGAGGTAGTGGAGGACCATTTTAATCAGGTTTAATGTTTCTACAACTCTCCCTCTCCCTCTCTCCCTCTCTCCCTCTCTGCCTCTCTGTCTCCCTCCCGCTCCGCCTCTCCCTCCCCGCTTTTTTTAAACAAATAGTACCTGATATGCAGTATGTACACAATATTTGAGTTGATGAATAAGTTTAATTTTTATTACACATGTAATACGTTATAGGAAAAACAGTATTGAGATTAGCACATAGAATAAGCTCAAAAAATAAAAATCATCCATTGTCTTGTCAACCTGGAAATTACCATTGTTAACATTTTGATGTCTACACTTAACAGACCTTACAGATAATTAGTTTTTACAAAATGGGGAAGATATTATTTATACTGTTTGGTAGCCTGCTTTTTTGTAATGTATTCTGATCAGCTTTCCTTATCAGTAGACATTTCTACACTGTCATTTTAATGCTACATAGCATTCCATTGTGAGGCTGTTCTATTGCTTATATAACCAGGCCCTTCTAACCTTTCACAAGTAGTGGGATTTCACATTAAACCGAGCAAGTATCAAGAAAAGTACAAGAAAAGTCTACCTAAGTTCCTTTCCTAAATGAGAAACCTTTAGTATTATTTTTTATTATTGATTTATTATTTTCTTTTTAAACGGAGTCTGGCTCGTAGCCCTGGCTGGAGTACAGTGGCGCGATCTCGGCTCACTGCAAGCTGCGCCTTCCGGGTTCACACCATTCTCCTGCCTCAGCCTCCTGAGAAGCTGGGACTACAGGCGCCCGCCACCATGCCCGGCTGATTTTTTGTATTTTTATAGAGACGGAGTTTCACCGTGTTAGCCAGGATGGTCTCGATCTCCTGACCTGGTGATCCGCCCGCCTTGGCCTCCCAAAGTGCTGGGACTAGAGGCGTGAGCCACCGCGCCCGGCCTAAATGAGAAACCTTTAATGATTATGCTTTCAAATAAATTGCCTATTCTAATTTCTGCTTTGCTAGCTGCCATTCTCTTGAAGAGGCTTTTCAGCTAATTGTTGCTTAAAATATGGCCAGAATTAAGTACTAGTTTGTGTGACCTTGAGCCATCACAATCTCTTTGAGCCTCATTTTTCTTTTCTGTAAAGTGAGATAATACCTCATAGGTGATTGTAGTAATTGACTAAAAGTTATAAATTATGGAGTAATAGATAATCAGAATAAGTTTATTCCCTTCTTCAGTAATTGCCCATGGTTTTTCTGTAATGTTGATGCCACTTTAGAACTTACCACTGCCTCATTCCCAAGCTGCTACTGTAGTTTTGAGGGTGAGAGGATTGTGGTGGCATTTTCAATTACAGATACTCCTTTACTTACAATGAGATTACATCTTGATTAAACCCACTGTAAATTGAAAGTATGTAAATTTCAATTTACAGTGGGGTTATCTGGACTTAATCGAGGAGCATGCTGAATATTCATCATGCTTTAAAGTTGGGAAATTGCACGACAGGCCATTGTGAGTCAGGGACCATCTGTATTGTATATTTTTTCATTCATTGAGGATATTTTCCTTTATGTCTTTAAGCATGATTATAGCTGTCCTGAAGTTTCTAGTTGATTCTTTCTTCTTGAAAATGTGTTTTCCTTTTTTGTTTGTTTCCCATATGTTGAACAATTTTGGATTGTATGCTGAATTTTGTGAATGATAATGTTGTAGAGGTTCTAGATCCTGTTTTATTCCTCCAAATAGTGTGTTTTGTTGTTGCTATCCATATCCCTTGTGGGCAGCAGATCAAATATTGGTTCTGTTCTTTTAGCTAGGTTCCTTGGAGTCTGCAGCATGTACATGCATGGTTCAGGGTTCAGCCAGAGATTTCCGTAGAATTTATATAGCGAATGTATAGGACTCCCTCCCCCTTTCTGACTCTTCCTTTTCTGGGATTTCCCACTTTACCATGTCTGTTGTTGTTCTAAACTCTAAGTGAGGCCTGCCTTCAGGCTAAAAGATGTAAAGGAAAAACAAAAACCTCATTGGCTTTTTATGCATGTAGACTCCCCTTCTGTGTCTGCCTGTTTGGTTGTTCCCCAGGGCCTTCAGAAAGCTTTTGTTTTTATAAAATATTTTGTCCAGAGTTTATAGTTATTCAGTGGTTTGCCCTGACAGTGTCTACTTAGCCATACTAGAAGTATGCCATCTTGTGTGGTGGCACTTTTCCTTCCAAATTTTAAGTTTTGTACAATGAAATGTTTCCCCATTCCATTAGAGAATTTTTTTTTTTTAATTACAAATTTTAACATTTTATTGATTTAGGGGCCAAACAAAGCAGCATTTGGTCAGTTAAGAAAGGCACCTCATTGAAAATAATACATCACAGTGCTGTTGAGTGATCCCAGTCACAGGATTTGATAATGGAAAGGACAATCTTTGGATGACATAGCTTAGGACACTTGCTCATTTATTTAAAAGAGTCCCTTCACACACTGCAGATAAAAGAAGCATAGGACTGGCATGTGCTGGGTAGCTGTGAGAGGTTACTCATGAGAGTAGGTAGCCTAGTAAATCAGTGGTAAGTCAGAGGAAGGGAATCAGTCTCCCTTTCCATTCCATTCCCTTCCCCTTCCCCTTGATTCCAGTATGCTTGATTTGTTGAGCCACCATCCCTGTGAATACACCTTACGTCTCTTTCAAATGTGGAGACGGTTTTTTGATCTTACAGTGTGTGGAACCAGGGTCAGTAATCAAAGCCTCCCTGTTGCAAGCTGTAGACACACAGGACAACAATTTGATTTCCTGTACTCTTGGTCTGGAACCCATGGGGTTCTGAGATAAAAGCTGACGTTTTAGTGCACTGGCTTTAAAAAATATTTTCACCAGTCCGGAGTAAATGAAAACCCGATTCCTTAGAAACAATACTGTATCTCTCTATTTCTACCCCCACCCTCCAAGCATGGTATTTTTTTAAAAATTAATTTTTCCCTTACACTTTAAAAACTTCCACCTATGTATAAAAGAAACTGCCACACTACAATAACACTGCTGTTGTTCCCAGTATTCCTCTGAGCCCCTCACCAGCCCTCCCTCACCATCCTCACCCTGACCACCCTTCCCTTCTGCCCAGCACCTAAGAGCAGGGATCACGCCGCGGGCTGCGCGGGCTGATGAGCAGTGGTGTAGTCTCGTCTGGCCTTCTGATACTAGGATGTGGCTTTGGAGAAGGCTGCTAGGATGCTTGCGAACACGACATCAGGGGTCAGGGATGCATCGATAGCAGAGTGGATCCCCTGTTTCCTGTAGTACTCTATGAGTGGGGTGGTTTGAGTGTGGTAGGCTTGCAGGCGGATTTTCAAGGCCTTCTCATTATCATCTGATCGACGAATCAAGGGTTCCCCAGTGATGCAATCTTTCATGGGCTCTTTTGGAGGGCTGAACTCCTCATGGTAGGAACGGCCACTCTTGGGGTGAATCAGCCGAGTCTGGGATGCTGAATTCAATCACAGAATCAAGCTTCTCTTTCCGCGTCTCCATGAGGTCATCGAGCATTTCTGCCTGCCTCACAGTCCGAGGGAAGCCATCCAGAAGAAAACCATTTTTGCACAAGGGGGTCTCCAAATTCTTCTCAATGAGTTCCACTACCATTTCATCACTCACCAGTTTCCCACCATCCATAGTTGCCTTCAGCTTTATTCCTAGCTCTGAGCCAGAAGCCGCCATGGCCCTCAGCATGTCCCCAGTAGCCATATGGCAGACACAGAAGTTTTCAGCCAATCTGGGTGCCTGGGTGCCTTTACAGGCCCCGGGAGGCCCCAGCAGCACAGCCCGGATGCCTTTAGGATACTCGGGTTCTGCCGCTGGCACGCTGGGAGCCATGTCCACCGAAGTCTCTCACTCTCCATTAGAGATTCTTAAACTTGATTGTAATTTCCCAGTGTATCTCCATTGTGACTCAAAGGACTCTAAAGAAGTTAATGTAGGAAAAACACCCCAAAACATTTAGTTTTTTATTCCTGCTGTAACAAATTTCCACAAACTTTGTGGCATAAAACGTCACATTTTTTACCTTACAGTTCTGGAGGTTAAAAGTGACATAGGTCTCAGTGGGCTAAAATTAAAGTGTAGGCCAAGCTTCATTCATTTTTGGAGGCTCTAGAGGTGAATCTCTTTTCTTGGCTTTTCCAGCTCCTAGAGGCTGCTCTTGATCCCTTCTTTCATCTCCAAACCCCGCAAAGGCAGGTCTAGTTCTTACATGCATCACTTTGACCCTACTTCTGGCATTCATCACATATTCTTCCTTGACTCTCCTTCCTCTTCCACTTTGTAAGAATGCTGTGATTGATGACATTGGGCCCACCTAGATAATCTAGGATAATCTCCCTATTTTAAGGTTGGCTGATTAGCAGCCTTAATTCTCCTTTGTTGTGTAAACTAATATTCACAGGTTTCCAGGATTAGGATGTGGTTATCTTTGGGAGACCATTATTCTGCCTGCCATAGCCATAAATTAGCAGTTTAAGGAGAGAGAGAATGAACAAACTTTATGCAGTGAGCTTCAGTAGGCCTTTTTATTAGAGACGTGACCTTTTTATTAGAGACGCGAACTCAGTTTCCATTTCAAAGTTATAAATAGTTGGCTTTCCCTTCTCTTTGGGCACTGTTGAGTACCTTAGTGCTCAGTACATTGAGTAATAAATTATAAGTCTATTGACCATGGTGTATAACCTATTAAGTGAAAGTCAGTCTGATTTTCCAATGGGGAATCTTGTCAGTAGTTTTTGAATCAGTTCGGGAAGCATGTTATAAATCAGTTGTAGGAAATGTCTTTCATTCAACAAAACATTAAAGACAGTTTACACACATTTTGGTTAGGGGGAAGGTGGCTTTATCTATGGGATATTTTGCTAGGTGTTACCTGTAAGATATATGAAGATTGCTGGACAAATAAATGCCCAAGATCACACAGTAGTAAGGGCTGGGTTTATTTGCAAGTCCTGTTTTGTTTTTAATCTACCTTTCTGAAGTTGCTGAAACAATTGAAGTTGCTAAGGGAAATCACTATGTATGGTGAAGATTTAAATTTAATAGGCACTCTAATAATAAAAAGTGTACCAGTGTAAGCAGACTAGGGAAATGATTTCACTTTGCTTAGGGAAAAGAGATGGAGGTTTAGGGGCTTTAAAGGGATAAGAGGAGGAGGTTAACCTTGGTCATGATGGATGAGTGGAAGGTGTAAGTTGAGATAATGCCGTAGGTATAGCTAGTTACATATACAAGGACAGTGAAGTACATGAGATGAGACTGAACCCCAGGTCCACTGGATGGGCGTTTCATTTCTATAAATTATTCTTGTCCTTAGAACAGTTGGTTGTTGCTTGTATCCATGTGGGATTTTATATCTTTAAAGAATGTTTTCTTTAATGTATGGTCAAGATGACCGGAATCATTAATGTTGTTATCTTAATCTGTAATGCACAGTGCCTGTAATACCTGGGCTGTTCGTGCAGCTTTTCTATAATATAAAATTTAGCCAAATTACATTTGTTAATTCTCTCATAGTATGGTAAAAATTACTTACGTTTTAACCTGAATAACATTTTTAGCTAAGTTACTGATGGAATTTTACTTGGAGGATGTTTGTAAAAGTCCTCCTATGTCTATCTGAAAATACAGCAAAACTTAAATTTTAGTGGTTAAGGCATGTACTGAAGTCAGGAAAATCTGTATGTGGCATTTCATTTATTTAGCTGTGTGATCTAGGGAGAGTTTTTCCCCCTTCTTTGAGCCTTAATTTTCTCACCTGTAAAATAAGATAATAATACCTACTTGGTAGGCTTGCTGAGAGGATTAAATGAATTATCGTGTAGATTTGTAAAGTTTATACCATGAAATCTGACATAGAGTAAGCGTTTGTATTTACGATTATCCTTGAAATAGATTTCACAATTATTAACCCAGCATCAACTTTGTTAAAATAAA
Organism: Theropithecus gelada; assembly: GCF_003255815.1. Taxonomy (NCBI): domain Eukaryota; kingdom Metazoa; phylum Chordata; class Mammalia; order Primates; family Cercopithecidae; genus Theropithecus; species Theropithecus gelada. The sequence goes on along the minus strand of NC_037686.1, from coordinate 4,386,304 downwards.
ATGCACTGAAAAACTTTTGTTTTTCAGGGATTTTTTTTTTTTTTTTTTTGAGACAAGTCTCAGTCTGTCCCCCAGGCTGGAGTTCAGTGGCATGATCTTGGCTCACTGCAACCTCCTGGGTTCAAGTGATTCTCCTGCCTCAGCCTCCCAAGTAGCTGGGATTAAAGGCACATGCCACCATGCCTGGCTAATTTTTGTATTTTTAGTAGAGATGGGGTTTCACCATGTTGGCCAGGCTGGTCTCAAACTCCTCAGGTGATCCACCTGCCTTGGCCTCTCAAAGTGCTGGGATTACAGGCATAAGCCACTGCACCCAGCCTCGAGGATTTTTTTTTTTTAATGTAAAAATACTTAGTCTGAATGAATGTATTACAGACGCTGACTTTTTGAGGAGGTTTCAGTTTCTTGCTTGAACTGGCAATGGGGAACGCTGTAGGTAACAAGTCAGCAGATGATGTGAACAGTGAGAGGAAAGCATGGAGGGAGGGACCTCGGACCACTTTGGATTCACCGGAGATGTTTCATGTGTGCACCGTGACTCTTGCATAGGCAAATACACATCTTGGTGGATTTAATCTGTAAATATTAGGGATCGTCTAAAGGATATATTCCTTGCCTTAGCTGGCCTCTGATAAGGGGGAAAAAAAGTGTTTTTGAATTGCCTGACCTTAGTCTTGTCTTTATAATTAGATTACTGCTTCTGTCAGTTTTGTTTTACTGGCTTCTGAGTCTCTTATTAACTTCTGTTAGCTGGATGGGTCCTTCTGTAGTGCAAATGTCTGATAGAACTGAAAGGAGAGCTTTGTTGGATGGTAGTATTGTTTGAACAACAGAAGAAATTCAGAAAAAGAGTAGAGCCCATGAAAAAACAATGAAGGAATCTTATTCTTGGGGAGAATATAAAACTTTAATTTTTGTCATTTTGAGCTGTTGGTATTGCCAGTGACAGTGAAAGGGAAATTTCGGCTGGTAGAAAGAGCACAGGGTCCTTAGATTCAAAGAGCCTAGGCTCAAAATCCAGCTGTCACTAAATGTGCGGTATGGGGCAAGTTACTGTCTTTGAGCCTGAGTTTCTCTAAATGTAAAATGGAAATGATGACTCACTACAGATTTTTTAGGAATTGAAAAAAAGTATGTAGAAGAGCTTAACACAGAGGCACTCAAGTTTACTTGAATCCAATGCAAAGGCAGCCACTGTTTTGGCCTGCTTAAATCTCTGTTCCTTCTGAAACACACACACACACAAAAGCTAGAATTCAAACCCACTGATAATTTTTAGTTGTATATTAGGCTACGATCTTATTTACTTAAAAAAGTTACTTGGTTCCATGTTTTTCTTCTTAAAAAAGGGAAGTTACTTGCATTTTCAATTGAACTCAATTGGAATTTCTTGAGGTATAGACATTTCAGAGTCCAATGAGAAGCCAGATTCTAGAGAAAAGACTATAGGTAGTCAAAGAAGGGGATGGGTGGGAACTCAGCTTATTCTTTGAATCATTCCAGCCTAGCTAAGTTGTTTTTTCCAGTTTTAAGCCTGGTCCTGGAATGCCTCTTTATTTCAAAGTGAAACCAAATTGAAATGGCCCAGTAAGTAGTGTAAAGATGTTAATGAGAAGTTTTAATATTTTATTCCTTTATTGAAAGTGTCTGACATAGACATTACAATGAATGTAAAATAGGTGATATTCTTTAAACACACAAAAAAACAATTTTCAAAGCCATTTTCAGGCCACCTGTAACTTGATAGGGATGAGTAACAGTTTGTGCCAGTTGAAAAAAACAGCGCTAAGATTTATCAGTTTATCTTCACTATTTAGTTTACTTCTTTCTTTATTGTTTGTTTACTTACTACTCTTTTAAGACAGCATCTCACTCCGTCTCCCAGGCTTGAGTACAGTGGCATGATCATGGCTCGCTGCGACCTCAACCTCTTGGGCTCAAGCGATGCTCCCACCTCAGCCTCTCAGGTAGCTGGGACTACAGGCATGTGCCGCCATGCCTAGCTAATTTTTGTATTTTTTGTAGAGACAGGGTCTCACTGTGTTGCCCAGGCTGATTTCAAACCCCTGGCTTCAAGCGATCTACGGGGCTTGACTTTCCAAAGTTTTGGGATTATAGGTATGAGCTACCGTGTCTGGCCAGCTTCTTTTATTTTATAAACATTGTCTCAGCCCTTAACGCAGTTTTGAAGAGGTCGACTTCAGACTTTGAAATTAAGTTGCTCAAATGTTATGCTAGTGTGTATACATTCAGGTTTTTTGCAGGGATAGAAGAGAATGGTGGCAAGGATTAAAAAAAGATCAAATAATTTGCATCTTTCTCTCTTAACAGGAGCATTGTAAGCCAAGTAGGCATGGCTTTTCATTTCTTATCTGCCTGCCTGTATATATGGAGGCCTAATTTTCTTCCTTAAACTCCTTGGTTTCTTAGACCTACTATGTTCTTTTAAAGCTTTGATGGCATCAAATAGTCAAGTGGCTAATAATAAGGTCATGGCCTTTGTAGTCATGTGGCCCTAGGATCTAACATAATTTCTGCCAATAATTAGTGATGTGACCTAACCTTGAGAAGTTTGCATAACTCGTTTAAATTTCTGGAAATTATACCCACCTTGCAGGAAACTTTAAGAATTAAATAATGTATAAAAAGCTTAGTGCCTGACATGTAGTACTTCTAATAATAATAGCTAATGATAGCCAGCACTAATATAGTACTTACCATCTGCCAGGCAGAATATTAAGCACTTTATATTAAGTACATTTTTTTTCCCCCCGAGATGGAGTCTCACCCTATTTCACAGGCTGGAGTGCTGTGGCATGTGCTAGGCTCACTGCAACGTCTGCCTCCTGGATTCAAGCGATTCTCCTGCCTCGGCCTCCCAGTTAGCTGGAATTATAGGCACGCACCACCACGCCCAGCTAATTTTTGTGTTTTTAGTAGGGACAGGGTCTCATCATGTTGGCTGGACTGGTCTCGAACTCCTGAACTCAGGTGATCCATCCGCCTCAGCCTCCTAAAGTGATGGGATTACAGGCGTGAGCCACTGTGCCCGGCCTGAAGTACATCTTTTAATGCTCTCAAGAACCCTATGCCATCCTGGCTAACACAGTGAAACCCCGTCTCTACTAAAAATACAAAAACTTAGCCGGGCGAGGTGGCAGGCGCCTGTAGTCCCAGCTACTCGGGAGGCTGAGGCAGGAGAATGGCGTGAACCCGGGAGGCGGAGCTTGCAGTGAGCTGAGATCCGGCCACTGCACTCCAGCCTGGGTGACAGAGCGAGACTCCGTCTCAAAAAAAAAAAAAAAAAAAAAAAAAAGAACCCTATGAAGTACATGCCATCATTTTTCTCTTTTTATAAATGAGGAAACAGGCTCTGGAGCTGAGCTTTCAGCCATTTTGCTATATTGTCTCTCCATACATAGGGTATTTATGGAATATTAGATAACAGTGATACATCCCACCTTCAGAGTGCTAGAATGTGGAAAATGGTGCTTTTTAGAAATGCTGAAATTGACACTTCCTATACTAGAACGTGTTTAGTGTTGGTTGTCTTTTACACCACACTCAACATCAGAAGGATTTTTTTTTTTTTTTTTTTTGATAGAGAATCTCGCTGTGTCGCCCAGGCTGGAGTGCAGTGGCTCGATCTCGGCTCACTGCAACCTCCACCTTCCAGGTTCAAGCAATTCTCCTGCCTCAGCCTCCCAAGTAGCAGGGATTACAGGTGTGCACCACCACATGCTGCAAATTTTTGTATTTTTAGTAGAGATAGGGTTTCACCATATTGGCCAGGCTGATCTCGAACTCCTGACCTTGTGATCCGCCCACCTTGGCCTCCCAAAGTGCTGGGATTACAGACTGTGCCTGGCCAGAAGGATGGTATTTTTAAGATTAGTTTGGTGACATTAGACAGGATGTTTTGAATTGACAAAGGGATCAGCTAGAAGACTTACAGTAATGTACAGACATGAAATAATGTCTAAAATAGTGGTGATAGTAAGACAGGGACAGAACTAAAGACTTCATTGGGTTTTTTGGTTGGTTTTGTTTTCAGACAGGGTCTTACTTTGTCACCCAGACTGGAGTGCAGTGGCGTGATTTCAGCTCACTGCAACCTTCACCTCCCAGGTTTAGGCAATTCTCCCACCTCATCCTCCTGAGTAGCTGGGACTACAGGTGTGCGCCACCACAGTCAGCTAATTTTTGTATTTTTTGGTAGAAATGCAGTTTCACCACGTTGACCGGGCTGGTCTTGAACTCCTGACCTCAAGTGACACTCTTGCCTTGGCCTCCCAAAGTGCTGGGATTACAGGTGTGAGCCACTGTGCCCAGCCCTTCATTGGTTTTTAAAAGTTTAAATGTAATACATATAATGGCAAAAAATTCAAACAGTAAGCAAGGCTACATATTATAGTGTGTGTGTGTGTGTATATATATATATAAAAAACAGTACAGAGTAGGGATACAAGAATATGTATTATGATAAAAAATATATGTTGCATATATTATATATGTTAACCCATGATACATCCCACATCCTAACTTTCCACATTATAATACCTCTGAAAGTGGGATGTATCACTGTTATCTAATATTCCATAAATACTCTATGTATGGAGAGACAATGTAACAAAACAATTAAAAGCCCAGCTCCAGAGCCTGTTTCCTCATTTGTAGAAACAGAATAACAACAGTGTGTACTTCATAGGGTTCTTGAGAGCATTAAGAGATGTATTTCATGTAAAGCGCTTAATATTCTCCTGGCAGTAAAGACTAGATTTTCTTCCCACTCCAGATCCTTGATTCCTCTGCTTAGAGACAGCAGCTGTTACTGGTTTCTTTTATGATGTCTCTGTTGAGATATTTTGATAGAAAAAGCAGTAAAAAATGGAAACTGGCACATTTCTAGATTTTATTGACTTTCTTAAAAAGAACTTTGACAGATCTGAAATTTTACCCCATTTGTAAGCTAACAAGTTAACCTGCCTCAGTTTCATGGATACTGGCAGGGGGCAGCATCCTGGGTCAGTAGGCAGCATGAACTTCATGTTAGTTCCCCCTGACATTCATATCTAATGGTAAGGGAGGAGACCACCCCCATATTGTCTTATGCCCAATTTCTGCCTCCAAAGAAAGAAGAAGTAAAAACTAAAAGGCAGAAATGAAATCCACAAGCAGACAGCCCAGAGCCACACCCTGGGTCTGTTAGTTAAAGATCGACCCCTGACCTAGTTGGCTGTGTTGTCTATAGATTACAGACATTGTATAGAAAAGCACTGTGAAAATCCCTGTCCTGTCCTGTTCCGTTCTAATTACCGGTGCATGCAGCCCCCACCGAGTCACGTACCCTCTGCTTGCTCAATTGATCACGACCCTCTCACATGGACCCCCTTAGAGTTGTGAGCCCTTAAAAGGGACAGGAATTGCTCACTCGGGGAGCTCAGTTGTTGGAGACGTGAGTCTTCCCGAAGCTCCCGGCTGAATAAAGCCCTTCCTTCTTTAACTTGGTGTCTTGGGGGTTTCGTCCGCGGTTTGTCCTGGTACAACGGGAGTGATATGGAACAGCCCAGGTGAATGCTGTGCATCACAGCTAAGGGACCTTGAGCTTGGGAAACCCTGTCTGTAAGAAAACTCACTCAGCTTTTGCCCCAGGAGAAGATATTCTCTACAAAAATAATTGAGAAGATAGTCTGAAACAAAAGCTGTTCAGCGCTGCTGCTCACAAAACGTGCACAAACCTGAGACCCACAGAAATCTTTCTACCAGCCTATTTCTTCCTCCTTCCCCACTTTCTTTAACTAAAAAAGAAATTTATAAGTTAATTTCAGTGGAGAAGTAGATGGTTTTTTAACCATCAAATACATTATAAATTCACTAGAAAAACTGTAAGCCTTATATATGTGGATATAAAGAAAAACTAATTATGTGCAAATGTAAGAATATTGGCAGTATGTTGTGTTTGACAGTAACTCTTTGATAAAGTCAACTAACAGCACAATTTTTAAAAATAGGTGTAGTTTTTAAAATGCAGTTGTTTGGATTTTTTTTTAGTTATTAAATGTTTTATCCTTATGTCAGTTAAACAGGTTATAATGCTTTACAGGTTATATAGTACTTTCAGAGAAACTTGACTTAAATCTCAAAATAGTCCAATGAGAAGATAACCCTGTTTTATAGGTACAGAAATTGAGGCTTAAAAAAAATTAAGTGAGTTGTGCAAGGTAAGATGTTAGTAAGTGGCAGAATGGTAATCTAAACCCAAGTTCTCAACAACAATTATAAAAAATCTGAAAGTCTGTTTTTTCCTAGAATTTAGCTACTTTATCTTGACCCTTCTCAATCAGTAGTCTGTCTTCAATGATTTGGACTTTAAACCACTTTTAGAAATATGTCTGTGAACTCATGTGCATATCCAGAGTTTCACAGGTCAGCAAGAGAATGCCTCAGAATAGATTTTCCAATATGTAGCAACATGGGCCTAAATAATAATTTTCAAGATTATCTCTATATTTTTATTTTAAATAAAAGTGCATGCCAGATCCTGGATTAATGAGAAAGGGATCAAATATTAATCCAAAATGGAAGCTATTTTAATTTAGAGATTTGGTGTTATTTAATTTGATATACAAGGAGGTTAGAAGGAGAAATAGGTTTTACAATAGAGAAAAGTTTTTCTTACACCTGATGAGTGTTTTAAGTAGGATTTTTTGGGCCAGTTAATCCATGCTAATAGGAAATTTGGAAAATAGAGAAAAATATAAAAATATAAAATAGAGTCCCTTATTTCATTAACATCGTAATAAGAGATAAGCACTTTTAATTATTTATGGCCTTCTAGTCTTTTAATCAGTGTCTGTAAATTGAGATAATTTATGCATTTTTGCTTTTTTGCCCTGGTTCCAGTTTCTATGTGATTATTTTTACAAAATATTTTTTATACAAATTATTTAACAAAATATTTTGTTAGCTATATCACGTTCTAGTGTCAGAATTATTAGTATTTAGTTAAAATCTGCTCAGATTGGGCTTTTAGGTTGTGTTTTTGCTGCAATAAACATGATAGGAACAACATGTTTTCATGTACAGCTTTATCCTCATTTTGTACTATAGGAAAAATATCTAGGTTAGAATTACTAAGTTAAAATATGGACACCTGGGGCCGGGCACAGTGGCTCACGCTTGTAATCCCACCACTTTGGGAGGCTGAGGTGGGCAGATCACCTGACGTCGGGAGTTCAAGACCAGCCTGACCGGCATGGAGAAACCTCGTCTCTACTAAAAATACAAAAAATTATCCAGGCATAGTGAGTGGCACATGCCTGTAATCCTAGCTACTTGGGAGGCTGAGGTAGGAGAATCGCTTGAACCCGGGAGGCGGAGGTTGCAGTGAGCTGAGATCATGCCATTGAAGTCCAGCCTGGGCAACAAGAGCGAAACTCTGTCTCCAAAAAAAAAAAAAGAAAGACACATATTTATGCTTTCCATATTTCATGGTAATTTGCTTTCTAAAAGGCTATATGAATTTTTAAGTGTGCTTGTTTCTCTATATGTTCAACAGAATGGAGTGCTATCTCTACCAAGTTTGGTAGAGTTGGTAGTTTGATAGCTAGTAATGTTATTTTAAATTGCATGCTTTTAGTTACTAGTAAGCAATTTGAATTCTGTGAAACTTGTTCATGATCTTTACTCATTTTTTTCATTTTTTAAATGCATTTATGATCTCTTCAGGCTATTAGCCTCTTGTCATCAAACATGTGCAAGATTTAAGACTCACCAGTGTAGGGTTAACGGATGAGTTCTCAGAGGCAAAGGCTTTATAGAGAATAGAAGATAGAAGTGTGAACTGAGCCCTGAGGACAACCTGCAAGGAGTGGATAAAAAGCCAATAAACAGAAAATTTTAGTGTTCAGAAATTAAAGAGAAGATTGAATACTTTCCCTCCTCTTAAAATTAATCCTTCCTTTATTATAAATATACAGTCTTTTCTCTCAGGATTTAGTTCAGTAACTCACTGATGTTACTCAAAAATTGTTATTAGATTAAAAAAATTTTCTGAGCTAAGATGACAGTGACTGTCTTCTAAATTTTAGTTTCAGTTAATTTTTCAAAACAAAACCAACACAGTCGAAGCCCCCTTGTGCACTTCTCTCTGACTGCATCCCTCCCTGCCTCCCAGTTATCCTGAAATTGATATTTATCACTCCCATCTTTTGTACCTGTCTCACATCGTGTACCTTAGTCTTTTCTTAATTAAAGCAGATGTTCCATGTAAACTTATTTATTAATATTTCTTCAACTGAAATACCATTTGGACCTAGGGAAAAGTTAAATATACTATTGTGTTATATTACTCCATTTACTTTCTTCTATGTTTGCCTTTGAATTGTCCAGCTCTTTGCTAGTTCCATGCTTGGTTTAACCCAGTGTTCTGCTGTCTGTGGTTAGCAGAACTCAGAAATTGGAGGAATCCAGAATAGTAGTTGAAATACTTGGGGTGGGGGACAGGGTAGGAGTGGAGGGTAGGAGCAAGAGGGCCAAGAGAAATGAAATGCAGCTGAGAGAATAATCAGATTCCTTCCAAAGCAACTGAACATTGTCAGTCTGCATAGCATCATAAATAGCTTTCTAAAACTACTGTTCTTCCCCGCCCCCCCAGATGGAGCCTTGCTTTGTTGCTCAGGCTGGAGTGCGGTGGTGTGATCTCGGCTCACTGCAACCTCTGCCTCCCGGGTTCAGGCGATTCTCCTGCCTCAGCCTTCTGAGTAGCTGGGACTACCAGTGTGTGCCACCACGCCCAGCTAATTTTTGTGTTTTTAGTGGAGACAGGGTTTTACCATGTTGGCCAGGATGGTCTCCATCTCTTGACCTCATGATCCGCTTGCCTTAGCCTCCCAAAGTGCTGGGATCACGGGCATGAGCCACTGCACCCGGCTAGAAACTACTTTTTACAGCTGGAGTTTCAGAACTAATTTAGTAAAGGATTGAAAAGGAGGATACAGTTGACTCATTTGTACAGAGTATATGACTCATTTGTACAGAATGAAAACATGTTTATGAACATGTTTCACACTAAGTGAAAGCTGGCATCCAACTTGATTCAGACAAAAGTGAAAGTCAAGAAGTTAATAGTACATTAATTCACCAAATGCATGCCAGCAGAGCATGGCAGGAAGGTACACAACTCAGCAGATCTGGGTTGTCCTGGTTCTCCTATTGACTCGTGTGTGTGATGTTAGGCGGGTGAATCTTGCCTTTGAATCTCCATTTGGAAAATACCTCTCCTGAAATAGAGATGGGTAGGGTAGTATACCATATTTCTTAAGATCTTTTATAAGTTGATTCCATTGTTTTAAATTATGAATCCTAAAGTATTTATGAAAAAATTTGTAAGGCTGTGATTTACTAAACTTCCTTAAAATTTTAAATTTTAGGGAAGACATGTAAGGAATTTACATAAGACAGCTATGCAAAATGGAGCTGGAGGAGCTTTATTTGTGGTAAGTAATTACTTACATTTCTTTGGAAAGAAAAGACTTGGAAATTTGGGTAAATCCATTGTAAAAATCCAAAAGATCTTAAATACCGTTGTCTAAAATTGTGGGAATTTACATATAGCTAATTGAATTTACTACATTTCAAAAGACGTGTAGTTCCAGTTGAACCTCATGAGTTTAAATTAGTAGCAGGAAAACTCTGGGAATAAGAATTTATTTCCAGTGAAATTACTGTGTGAGCCCTAACCTGATTCTCCTCACACTCTGGGTTCTCAGTCATGTTGGCTTACTAAGGGTTTGAAGATTGTAACTTGTTGAATCCCAAAATGACACTAGTTTGAAACTTATGGGTTTTAGTAATGTAGTAACTAGATTAGCAGCTGGTCTTTATATTTTTAGTTTCCGGAGTTTTCACTATAGATAGAAGCCTATGAACTCCCCAGATTAGTTGCACAATTTGGAAAGGATAAGATACTGTATCTCCCTTTTCTGACAAGGTGCAGTTTTCAGGGATTACTCTTGTGTGAAGGAAATATAGTGGACTTGTGTGATGATTTAGTTAGTGGTGTAAGAAGTAGCTTCCTGCTACATATCAATCATCAAATTGGCCACATATTTGAGATCATTGTCTAGAGTTTCTGTTTTCTTTCCTCTTTTGGTTTATGTCCTTTAAAAAGCAGAACTCTGAGAGTTAACATATCAAGAGATTCATTTCTGTATTCACCACACATACATAACATTAATTGATCGTAAGTGTTAATCTCAGTGTGACTCATTTGATTTCCTGTTGACATGCCATTTCTTGTCCGTTTTTGAAGAGGGCCTGTGTCTGCTCTTTTAAGAAGAAATAAAGCTTCTTGCTGTTGGCTATTATGGAAAACGTGGGAAAGAGATGGTGCTTTTTTTTCTTTTTTTTTTGAGATGGTCCTTTTGTACCCTCCTAAAGTAATGGGTCTTAACCCTTTTGGATCCCAGATCCCTTTGACAATCTGATACCCTCTCTTTTGGGAAAATACACATGTTCACATTTAAAATTTTGTGTTTTAATTTCATAAAGGCTTCCAATAATTGGTAATGTTTTGGTAATTCTATCAGAAGATCTTATTCTCTAATGAAGCTGGATAACACTTTTTGTTGTTTGGGTTTTTTGTTCCTAAAGGTGCTTTTCTTATTCTTTAAATGGTTCTTTGTAAAATTTTAAATTCTAACTTTACTTTGGTAATCATACTCATCAAATGTGTGTTTAGTCATTCTTTTTGATGGAAGGATAGGGTGCTATATATCATGTTGGAATTAAAATGGAGAGATTAAACAATAAGTAATAGTATAGTAATGTACAGTGTTATTCACACTTGAGAGAATTCGGATAATTCTGAAAAACTTTTTTTGTTGTGTAGCACAGAGATACTCCTGAAAATAACCCTGATACTCCATTTGATTTCACACCAGAAAACTATAAGGTATGGCTAAATTAACATTATAATTAATGTACCAAATAGGTAATATTTTCTAGATGTGGAAAATGATGTTCTTTCTTTTACACAGAGGATAGAGGCAATAGTAAAAAACTATCCCGAAGGCCATAAAGCAGCAGCTGTTCTTCCAGTCCTGGATTTAGCCCAAAGGCAGAATGGGTGGTTGCCCATCTCTGCTATGAACAAGGTACTGGATTCATTTTTGCCTTAGTTCCAAAAGAGAAGAGATTGTGTATGATAATTTCCTTTTATAGAAATTACTCTGATCATCTCCAGTGTCAGAATCTAGGATTTTGGAGCCCTTTAGCCATTCGTATGTTTCCTTGAATTATCTTTGTGTTTTTGTTCGTTCCCTTAATGCATAGAGGTGATTTCTAACCTTGCAGGAAATAGGGAAGGCATTATGGTGAAAGAGGGTATATGTGTTTTTTTTTTCTTTTGAAGGAAATGGTCATAGGAAAGATAAAAGATTCCAAATGTGTATAACTTAGTACCAAGATATTCTGAAAATTAATGTAATATTTAAACACTAGAATTACAGAAAAAAAGATCTGCTCAACAGTCTGAAGATTTTTAATATTTTACATCTTTGGCTGTAGGCTGTAAGAAAAATCTGTATAATATGTGATGTTTATACAGTTTATTCTACTTTGGAATCAACCTATAGAAATGCTATGGATGACCCATTTTATACGAAGTTACTCTATTCATATAAGATTCATTTTTTCTAATAGTTTTCAGCAGTAATCCAAATTTCAAGTTTATTCATATCCTATTAATATAAATAACTACATTTGTATGGTGATGTATTATAGCATATCATTTATAAAGTGCCATACACAAAGTTTGATTCTGATGAGAATCACACAACTATTAAAGCCGTGTTATATAATGGAAAGTGTTTTTGACTTAGAACTAAGACACCTGATTTTTCTCTGAACTTCCTCATTGGCAATGAAAGTTTTGAACTAGGTAGATCTCTTCCAATTATTACGTTACGATTTCATTTTATTTTATTTTATTTTTTGAGATGGAGTCTCACTCTGTCGTCCAGGCTGGAGTACAGTGGAGCGATTTCAGCTCACTGCAATCACTACCTCCCGGGTTCACGCCATTCTCCTGCCTCAGCCTCCTGAGTAACTGGGACTACAGGCACCCACCACCACAACCGGCTAATTTTTTGTATTTTTAGTAGAGATGGGGTTTCACACTGTTAGCCAGGGTGGTCTCGATCTCCTGACCTTGTGATCCGCCTGCCTTGGCCTCCCAAAGTGCTGGGATTACAGGCATGAGCCACTGTGCCCAGCCTATTATGTTACAATTTCTAAGCGGTAGTACTAGGACTAAATTCATTTCTAAATCAATGCATTTTCTACTTGACCGACTATAATAGAGATTTTGTTGTACTTCATTCTTACCACTTTCTAAACTTTATTTTGTTATAACTGTTAGGCTAGACTATCATCTTTCTAAGAGAATAGGAATATCCTCAATTTATCTACTAGGATCCTAAATGCAAATTTTAGATTTAGTTTATTGATCTTTTATTGCATTGTATAGTATTATAACACTGTGTGGATCCTTGGTATTTGTTCCCTATGAAAAATGTTATAAAGCAAGTTTAGTGAGTTACTATCCTGACTAAACATAGGTGGTTATTTTTTCAATAAATTATATATTTCTTGAGAAGTTACTTAACATTTTTTAAAAATTAAAATAGCCAACTTTATAATGATTTAGGTATATGTTTCTAATTATAATTTTATTATTATTTTGTAAACATCATGTTTTTAATAATGATAAGCCTGTTGGAAATCTTGCTGAGTGTCATGTTAGCAAAGCAAACTAAAAATAAATAAGAAACTGAAAGTGAAAACATTTAAAAAATAAGACAGGCACGGTGGTGCACACCTGTAGTCCCAGGTACTCGGGATGCTGATGTGGGAGGATTGCTTGAGCTCAGGAGTTTAAGACCAGCCCGGGCAAGATGGTGAGACCCTATCTCTTAAAAAATACGTATTTATGTATTGTCCTATTATATTTAGGGTTGGATTTGTGTGGGCGAAAGGCAGGAAGTTTAGGGTATAGGGAATAGACTCAAGATTCTTTGCAGTTTACATTTGGGACTTTTATTTTAATGTTACTGCCCCTCCCCCCAACCCATGAAACACCCAACCTTACAACAAAAAATATCCAGAAGCTTAATATTTAACCATCACTAAGGTGTAGGGAGATGTGCAGAATTCCAGGAAGGAGCCTTTTCAAGTGAGCCAGGGTCTCATTCCAGATTTATTAAATTATTCCTTTGGTAGGGTTCCAGCATGTATATTTTGATAGAGAGCTCCACAGATTTGGGAATACATCCTTGATTTAGAACTGCCGAATGAAATAGCACAACTACTTTATCTGTCACAAGTGAGCCATGATTAGACGTCTTTTGAGAATACATTTCCTTTAGAATTCCTAGTATGAGAAAGTTCAACATACTTGTCTGAAATGCCCACTCTTCTTTTATATCAGAATATGGATATATGTATAATTTCTAAGAATACCAGATCGTAAGTCTTAATGATAATAGGTCACCTAGAAAGTTGTAGACAGAATTATAAATTACGATAGACAAGGACCGGCCCTGGCAAACAGCTAGAAAGCCTTGTTTTCCCTGACAGACTTGCCCTAAGAAAAGCATGCTGAGTTGGTGATCCCCTTAGTTCTGAACACCAGAATGTCAAAACAATTGTTTTCTATTAATGTCTTGATGGGAAGGGTTAGAAAGTACTAGATTATATGATCCAACTTTCAAAAAAGTATTGTGATATGAAATAGAAGTAGTGTTTTGGATTATTGTGGGAGAAGAGTGTGTGATTGTGTAAGTATGATAATGTGTATACATATATGTAGAGTTATAAAATTTTGAGTTTACATATTTAAAATATGGGCCAATTAGTGAGCTTTGATTTTCAACCTTTTTTTCTGTTGCTGTACCATTTGTATGTAGGCTTTTTGGAAAAAAATTGGTGAGGGTTTAGAGAAAAAGAATATCCTTTTACAGAGGTGAGAAGTAGGGTGGAAGGAGGAAGTTCTGTTAACTCCATTAACTTTTGGGCTCTGTATGGTTTAAGTGTAAGTACACTGTCTGCAAAAATTGAAGAGTTTATATCTCCCAGTTATCCAAGACAAGTATGTTTTCTGCTCTTGAAGAACTTTTCTGTTTTTACCAAATTGAGCCAATATTGAAATTATACTTTGTACACATAAAGCTCCATTACTAACATTGTAATTATCTTATTTTTAAATGTCCTAATATTTTAGGTTGCAGAAGTTTTACAAGTACCTCCAATGAGAGTATATGAAGTAGCAACTTTTTATACAATGTATAATCGAAAGCCAGTTGGAAAGTATCACATTCAGGTCTGCACTACTACACCCTGCATGCTTCGAAACTCTGACAGCATACTGGAGGCCATTCAGAAAAAGCTTGGTAGGGAATACATGATATTTGTAACATTGATAAAAAATAGAATTGTCTCTCTAGATTTGATACATTTCTTATCTAAAATTTCCAACTTGTGCCATCTTACTGGATCTGTGTTTCCACATCTTTATTTCTTCCTATTTGGTATTCTTCCTCGGTTCTTAAAGCTGAGTTTTTAATCTTTTCATTTTTAATCAGTGTGTTTGAAATGCTTCTAGAAGTTATAAAATATTCGTTGTTTAGAAGATTGTTTCACTTAGAAAATTGTTTCACTTATTGTTCTGTGACAGCATGTGGTATATTGAAAAGTGACCCATTATTGTCCTCATATTCTTCTAAAGAAGTCATGGAACAAATAAGATACAAGCATAGTAAGAATGCTTTGGGAAGGGAAATTTGAAACAGATGTTATTATAGTAGCATTTTAAAAGTAAAGGGGCACTTTCCCCTAGAAAACTGCTATTGCTACACTTCTAACTATATATGTCAAATTAAGTACTATTTTGTTATTGAATATAAAGTACGTGCATGTTGTAAAAATAGCTGGGTGGTATTGAAATATATAAAACAGAAAGCTGAAGTTGGCTCAAAATCCCCACCCCCAAAACCATCAAGGTATAAATCCTGATAACAATTGGATATATTAGTTGTAGATTTTATATCATTTTAATTATTAAATATATAAATGTACTATGTGTATGCATGCTTTTTAGACTTTATTTTGGCTGTATTTCTACAGCACAATATATATGTCTGCCTCATTTTTTTTTTCTTTTTTTTTTTTGAGTTGAGGTCTCACTTTGTCACCAGACTGGAATGCAGTGGCTCAATCATGGCTCACTGCAGCCTCCAATTACCATAAATATCCAGGCTTTAAAAAAATTCTTTAAACATTTTTGCATTTAAAAGATCAAGTGATCTTTTACCTCACCCTTCTAAGTAGCTGGAGCTATGGGTGCATGCTGCCAAACCCAGCTAATTGATTTTTGTTTTTGTAGAGAGGGGTCTTGCTATGTTGCCCAGGCTGGTTGTGAAATCCTGGCCTCAGGCAGTCCTCCCACCTTGGCCTCCCAACTGCTGGGATCACAGGTGTGAGCCACCATGCTTGGCCTGCCTCATTTTTCTGTTACAATTACTTTGATGTACACACATCTTTGCATACTTGTCCTGTTGTATACTGAGATTGTTTACAAGAAGTAGAATTGTAGGGTCAGACTTTGCTGTATTTTTCCCAAATGCCTTCCGTAAATGTATGAGACTACCCATTTTCTTCACATCCCTTAATAATCTTTGACGTTAGAAGTTTTCTGAGTCTTTACCAAATCTGATAATGTGACTGTGATTTTAGTAGTTTAATTATTGCAATCAAAATGAAAATAATACAGCCTGATGCACTTCTGTATAACAACAAACACTGTGTCCTCTGAAATATGATTGCTTTTAAAGGAACAAGTCCACTAAAAACTTCCTTGAATGTTAAAATTACATAAAGAGGTTTTTTTTGGTTTTTTTTGTTTTTTGAGAGAGTCTTGCTCTGTCACCCAGGCTGGAGTACAGTAGCACAATCATGACTCACTGTAGCCTCAACCTCCCGGGCTCAAGCAATCCTCCTGCCTCAACTGCTTGAGTAGCTGGGACTACAGACCAGATACTAGTTTTTAATTTTTTTATAGAGCTGGGTCTCCCTATGTTGCCCAGACTGGTCTCAAATTCCTGGGCTCAAGCCATCCTCCCACCACCGATGTCCCAAAATGCTGGGATTATAGGCTTGAGCCACTCACTGCATTTGGCCTAGGAGTTTTTTCTTTTTAAAAAACTTTTTTTTTTTTTTTGGCGGGCGGGGGGGAGAGATGGAGTCTTGCTTTGTCTCCCAGGCTGGAGTGCAGTGGCGGGATCTCGGCTCACTGCAAGCTCCGCCTCCCGGGTTCACGCCATTCTCCTGCCTCAGCCTCCCGAGTAGCTGGGACTATAGGCGCCCACCACCATGCCTGGCTAATTTTTTGTATTTTTAGTAGAGATGGGGTTTCACAAGTGTTAGCCAGGATGGTCTTAATCTCCTGACCTTGTGTTCCGCCTGCCTTGGCCTCCCAAAGTGCTGGAATTACAGGCGTTGAGCCACTGTGCCTGGCCTCTTTTTAAAAAACTTAATAGTCTTAAACTTTTAATTTACCTCTGTAAAAATTGTTCTTTTTTTATTTTAACCAAATCACTATTAAAATATAACCTGGTCCTTAGAGTGTTTGTTTATATTTTTAGGAATAAAGGTTGGGGAGACTACACCTGACAAACTTTTCACTCTTATAGAAGTGGAATGTTTAGGGGCCTGTGTGAATGCACCAATGGTTCAAATAAATGACAATTACTATGTGAGTATTTCATGTAATATAAGTTAAAGTTGTATGATTCATATTTGAAATATTTTAAATATTTGATCTTGTGTCCTTAGATGTTGGTTTCTGAATTATTCATTTAGAAGAAATGGTTACCATAAATATCCAGGTTTAAAAAATTTTTTTAAACATTTTTGCATTTAACTTCAGAAGACAAATTTTAAAACTTTAGATTATGAAAAATTTAATAATTTGGATATAAGTACAGAAAATAATCCTTGTGTAGCCAACTATCAGGACTTAAGAGTAATATTTTGCCACATTTTACTTCAGATATTATTATCATCATTTGTAGAAATAAGCTACAGATACAGGTGAAATACTCCATCCCAAATCTTTTTCTCTTCCTTTTATCCCAGAGATATCTTTTATCATTATCATAAATTGTGTCTATATATGTATGCAGCCATACTAATACATACTAATACATAATAATGGCTTTTTAAAAATTTTTATAGAGATGGTATCATACCTCTGAGTTGGATCTCACAAGTTTTGCAGTTTTTTTTGTTTTTGATTGTTTCTATTTTTTTTTTAAGTTTTTCATTTTGATTTCCTTTGACCTGTAAGTTTCTAAAAATGTTCTTAATATCCATATATATGGCATTTTCTAGTTATTTCTTTAAAAATTGCTTGCTACCCTAATTATATCACCATTTTAATTCAAGATACCTTGTTAGCTCATATTTCTTAGAAATTCGTTTATGGAAATTTTGGAGGGACTGTACTTAAGGTAGATTTTCTTTAAGAAGGAATTTGCTTTCTCTCTTGCTCCTGGCACTACTGCTGGCCCCAGAAAAGCCCCTCTCCTTATACCCTAGGCCTCTGTTCCTCTGGTGTGAAAGGTTCCAGACTAGCAGTTTTCTTTGAGGGATAGTTTACCCTTATACTGAGGTTAAAGCTTTTGGGGACCTTAACTTGTGTAGCTTATATGGTCTTCTGTTAGACTCTCTGGGGCTGGCTGGGTCCCTTGCCCCTTGCCCCTCTAAGCTTTGAAACCCTGAAGCCAAGTTTGCTTGATATTCCACTTTTTTTCTTTGGTTTTCCTTGAGAATTTGGCCTCTGGGTACTTATTTCTTGATTTAAATAGGAATTAGACAATCAAGGCTTTGTGTGAAGCATTGTTAAGTCTAAATATAGTAGCCTGTAGACGGATTTGTCTGAGATAGATATTCTTTCAGTTAGCAGTAGTTAGGTCTTTAGGGATAGATATTAGGCATCTAGTTAACAAGTTACTACAGCTACTTTGTACCTTACTGTTTCTTCAAGAATACAGCATTTATTTAGTATGTACCTTGACATTGTTCTACTTTATATATTTTCTCATTAATCCTCAAAAACATGCTGAATTAGGTTTACAAATAAACTTGAGGAGGCTGGGTAACTTGTCCAAGATTACTAGCTAGTAAGTGTTAGAGCCGGAACTCAAATGCAAATATGTTTCAATTCAAAGCAATATGCTGTATTGCCTCTTCAGCTGCAGCTCTTGTTGCATATTATATTTAGCAGTGTGTACTATATATAGGAGTTACTTCATTGTTGATGCCTTGGTAACTATCTTGTGAGCTGAGACAGACAATAAAATAACTGGCATTAGGGATTTACAGATTTCAGCAGTAGAAAGTAATTTTGTGCCAGGCGTGGTAGTTCATGCCTATAATCCCAGCACTTTGGGAGGCTGAGGCAGGAGGATTGCGTAAGCCCAGGAGTTGGAGACCAGCCTGGGCAACATAGTGAGACCTTGTCTCTATAAATATATTGATATAAAAGAAAGTAATTTCAATATGACTATTGTTAATTTTTTTCCAGGAGGATTTGACACCTAAGGATATTGAAGAAATTATTGATGAGCTCAAGGCTGGCAAAATCCCAAAACCTGGGCCAAGGTATGCTTTATTTATATGTAAGAAGTTTTAGTGGCTCACCTAAATTAATCTTTCACATAAACTTAATTTTAAAAATTTGATACCTTAAGTTCATAGGAATTGGCAGGAGCTTTGGATAGTATTATCTGTATGAATGTCATCTACAGCAAGAATTTTTTTTTTCTAAAACCATGTCTGATAATTATCTGATACCTATCTGAATATTTATAGAGAAGGAAATTTTACTACAAATAGAAATCTATTCCATTATTTAGAAGTTCATACTGATAGAAGATTGACCCAAAGACTATCTCCTTCTTAATTTCTACCTCAAAATCCAGTTCTGCCCTTTGAATCAACAAAAGGTAATGTTAGTACCTCTTCCAAATGACAGCTCTTCAGTTATTTGACATAGCTACCCTGTCTTCCCCGTATCTTTTTCTTAGATGGAATATCCACAATTGTTTCATTGTTTTTCTCATATGACATAGCTTTGGTCTCCCTCCTCTGGGTTTTCTAGTTGGCTAGTGACTTTAATGCTTTAATGTGATGCTTAATCATGTTTTTTTTTAAAAATATTTTGAGACGGTGTCTCACTCTGTCACCCAGTCTGGAGTACAATGGCGCAGTGGCACCATCTCGGCTCACTGCAAGCTCTGCCTCCCAGGTAGAAGCGATTCCCCTGCCTCAGACTCTGAGTAGCTGTTGATTACAGGCACCTGCCACCACGTCTGGCTGTTTTTTGTATTTTTAGTAGAGATGGGGTTTCACCGTATTAGCCAGGTCTCCGATCTCCTGACCTCGTGATCTGCCCACTTTGGCCTCCCAAAGTGCTGGGATTACAGGCGTGAGCCACCACGCCCAGCCTAATCATGGTATTTTGAGATACATACTGAGCAGCACAGAGCATTATGGGACTGCCTCCTTTGTTCCAGACATTATGCTTGTAATAATTCTGCCTAATTACATCAACTCCTACTTCAGAGACGTTACGCAATTAACTGCACTTCATAATACATAGATCTTTTTCTATTCAGTTTATCCAGGTTGCTCCTATCCCATACTTGTGTTATATTAATTACTTTCCTTTCAGTTATGAACTTGAACTTTTACTTTTAAACAAACCCTTATTCCATATATAAGTGTTAAATCACTCAAAATTCTCTCTTAATACTAGCAAATGTTTGCATGGTTTTAGTCATAATCCCTCAAATTTTTTGTGTTTATATATATAAATTTTTTCTTCCCTCAGCACATCTGGAGGTTTTGATGTCCATACGGTAATTTTAATGTTTTAAAACAGCTGTGATGTGCTCTTACTCCAGTTTTAAAATATTTTTCTTAAGCTTTATTTATAAATAAAAATTCCCTGAAGTAGAATTACTAAGAGGTTATGAGTGGTTCTATAGTTTGCTAAAACTACTAATAATACCCTACTTAATGAGAAATTGAGGTCGATTCAGGATAACTTAAGTTTTGTAAATGTTAGCTGACCCCTGTTGACCATTACTTTCTTTTCTAAGAAACACATACTGTTTTCAACACCCTGGGCGTATAGAATTGAATTTCCTTAAGGAGTTTTGGCATTTTCTTCCTAATTCCTCACTTGCTTGGGTATACCCCCTTTTTTAGGAGGTAAATCATTTCCCTGGTGAAAAATCATTCTCCTTTATGGAGGCAACTGAAGTGAAATCTTTAGTCATCTAACATTACAGTATCTTTTTAGCTAGTGCCTCTGTCTTTTACTTATTCTTGCTTTAAATAGACACTCTCCCCCCACTAAAAGTACAAATTCCATAGTATTTTCCACAAGCTTCACCTGCTTTTTAGGAGTCAGGTATTTTAAAATACATGCATGCTATTCTTAGGTTTGTACTTCAACCCATAACTTCTTTCACCTTTTGGGTACTCTAAAGAATATCTCAAGTGCAGATTTCCTTGTGAAATCCACTTGGGTTCTTTAGATGGCCCCTCTCTTCTGATTAGATGTTTTAAATTCTATAGTCATAACTTTGGTGTTGGGTTCCCCCCCCCACCCCCAGATGGAGTCTTGCTCTGTCACCTAGGCTAGAGTGCAGTGGTGTGATCTCGGCTCACTGCAACTTCTGCCTCCCAGGCTCAAGCGATTCTCCTGCCTCAGTCTCCTGAGCAGCTGGGACTGTAGGCATGTGCCACCATGCCCAGCTAATTTTTGTATTTTTAATAGAGACGGGGTTTTACCATGTGGGCCAGGCTGGTCTCGAACTCCTGACCTCAAGTGATTTGCCTGCCTTGGCCTCCCAAAGTGCTGGGATTACAGGCATGAGTCACCACGCCCGGCCACTTTGGTGTTTAGAATCTTCTGCTTTGCTTCTTATGAACTGTGGGATCTATGGTTCACAACATTAATCCAGTTATTACTCTCCTGCCACACAAATTGATAGTTGCTTTGTCTACTTTGTTATGTCACATTACATTACATACTCAACAGTCATTTTTTTCACAAACTTTTTTTGAGTGCCTGCTGTGTCAGGCATTGTTTTAGGTTGCGCGTACAATTACGAACAAAATAAAGTTCTCATCTTCTAGTGATGGAAACAGATGACTAGTGTAATATGTGAGTGATAAAAAGGCTACACAATAAAATGAAGCAGGGTTAGGGGATAGATTGGGAGTAAATTTAGTGAGGAGAGGCCTCTTAGAGGTGGTAACATTTGTGCCATGAACTGAATGAAGAGCTAGAGGGAACCATGTGAAGTGGAAGGAACAGTGTTCCAGGGAGGGGAAAGAGGATGTATCAAAGTCCTGGAAGAAAAGTAAGGTAACAGTGTGACTGCAGTGAGGTGCTCAAGAAAGCAAGCAGTGGAAGGGGTCAGAGGAGATAAGGCCCAGATCAGTAATCTGGGCTGAATCTTAAATATAATAAAAACTGTTGTTGGAATGTTTTCAGTAGGGAATGAAATGAGCAATCTTAAAAAATATTGTCATAGTTGCTATGTGGAGATTAGAATTTAGTAGATGTGTGGGACTAAGGATTTATGAGTGAGTTCCAGCTTTTTGGCTTGAGCATCTCTGAGGTTCCTTTACCGAAAATGGAGATTTGTGGTAGGGCAAGTTCGGGGAAGAAAAGTCCAATTTTGTTTTAGACATAGTAAGTTTGGGATGCCTGCTAGACATCCATGGTGTGATGCTGACAGGTAGATATGAACCTGGAACATAGGGAATAGGTTAGGGCTGGAAATGCAAATTGGGGATTCATCAGTGATTAAGGGTAGTATTTAAAGTTATAAATCCGGATGACATCGGGGTGAAATTAAAATCTGTTATTTGTAATATGAGGTACTATAACATTGTACTTTAACAATAAGCAGGAACTAAGTACTCAGTTAAGCATTTTCAACAACATCTGATAATAATAGGGATGTTGTTTATCAGTAATCATGAATAGTTTTTCACTGAGATTTTCTTGATAGTGTTCTGGATTTGAACCAGATACTTTAAAATTATTAGTGTCTGAATCTACTTTTTTAACTTACTACCTCATTTAAAAAGCAGACAAAAGTCTACTTAGGTTTCAATAATTGCAAGCATCCACCAATGCTGTATTATATAAAGCTTGTATTTGGACATAGCAATACTAGAATGTCTTGTCAGCATATGAAAACAAGATCTTTTCACTTTACTTACCCAGTATCTCGGATATATAGGATAATGACAGAGACTGGGATAGCAATAACCATAATACAGTTATAGTTAACTCTTTAACCAAAGCTGTCTGATCCGTTTTTATTGGTATTTTAATAATAAATATCTCTGCTCTTTGAAAGAAGTACTAATGGTGAGTCTCTGTAATGAAAAACCAAGAGGAATTAAACTGTTTCAATAGTAACTGATCCCTGAGTACCACTGCCAGGTCTTATCCTGGCCAAAATTAGTAAAAGATTGATGTCTATTTGTGGTTGAAAACTGCTTTTGTATTATCGTTGGTGAATGACCACTGAAAATATTAAAGCAGTGGTAAGATAGTACAGTTGACTCTTGAACACTATGGGCATTAGGGACATTGATTGCTTATGCAGTTGAAGATCTATGTGTAACTTTTGACTCCTCCAAAACTTTACTGATAGCCTGCAGTTGTCCAGAGGCCTTACAAATAACATAGCACATATTTTGCATGTTGTATTATATATTGACTGTATTCTTACCATAATCTAGAAAAAGTAAAATGTTATTAAAATCATAATGAAAATATATTTACTCTTCATTAAGTGGATCATAATACAAGTCTTCGTCATCATTTCCATGTTGTATAGGCTGAGGAAGAGGAGGGGTTGGCCTTGCTGTCTCAGAGGTGGCAGAGGCTGAAGAAATCCATGTATAAGTGAACCCATGCAGTTCAAAACTGTGGTGTTCAAGGGTCAGCTGTACTCTCTTAAACTTGACATTACTAAATATGTTTGTGCTGAGATTGTTCTTATTTTCAGTGAATTTAAAGTACTGAAAAATTCTAAACTTGTTTTCAGGTTACTAATAGGTAGAAAGTTTTTAGCGTGGATTAGTTTATAACTCAGTTTAAATCCAATTTTAATTCTGCATATTTAGTTTATAAAGACATTTTAAATTTTGCATAATTCCATGGGGTGCAGGTAATATCTGAGATGTAAAAAATACAGAGCCAGGCTATAGTTCCAGTGCGGCTGGTAGATGACTCTAGACAATAGTATCACTTTTGGTTTTTTATACTAAAAGTAGGAACAGTGCTGGATATAGCTCAGCAATAGTAAAAAGATAAGCACTAAACTTTCATAAAGTGATTTGTGTACACAAACTACTTTAAGCCATGAAAGTTTACAGAAAGGCCAAGTTTTCTAGAATGCAAATGAGTTAAAATGGTACGCATACGTATAGTGTTGGAATGACTGACGAACCATACTTTTTGAATTTTAATGAAGACAAGGTAATTATTAGATGGCATTTTAAGCACGAGATATCAGGAAAATCATTTTTTGTTTAGTAAGTGAAAAACACTAGTGTAAATTGTGGCTGTCAGGTGAGTGGATAGGGCTAGCTTACTGCCTCTTGAGTGTTCTGAAGCATGTTTACAGATGAAAGGGGGGGTTACATTTTTAGTAGATTAAACAAAATGATAGGCTTTATTGGAGGATTTTGTAGCCTTTGTAGTATTTTAAGGTATACTGTGTGAATGGCAAGGAAGGGAGGTTTACAGCCAGACATACTGGATCACTGGAACTTCCGTTTTTCTAGACAATGCCATGGGATTGTAATTTTATGGAACAAACTTTAGGAAATGACCAAATTATTTTTAAAGGTACTTCCGGCCAAGCGTGATGGCTCACGCCTGTAATCCCAGCACTTTGGGAAGCCGAGGAGGGCGGATCACGAGGTCAGGAGATCGAGATCATCCTGGCTAACATGGTGAAACCCCGTCTCTACTAAAAATACAAAAAATTACCCGGGCGTGGTGGCAGGAGCCTGTAGTCCCAGCTATTCGGGAGGCTGAGGCAGGAGAATGGCCTAAACCCGGGAGGTGGTGCTTGCAGTGAGCCGAGATCGCACCACTGCACTCCAGCCTGGGTGACAGAGCAAGACTCCATCTCAAAAAAATAAATAAATAAAATAAAATTACTTCCATATATAAAATTGTATAATCCTGTGAAGAACTCAGGAAGTACTTACGATTAATTCTCCCATTTATTGTTCCGGAAACTTCAGTTTTTATAATCTTCCTAAATTGATCCTTTGTGTTGAAAAACTGTGTGTCGATATTAAGGAGCTTATTAATTTTAGAAGATCCGTATCTATCCAAACTGGTAAGACACTTTAAGATACCAAATGCTCAGCTTTCAGAAGACATCTAAAATGAAACTTTCAAATCCTATTCCATTCTGACATTTGATCAAGAGAAAAGTTTTAGGCAGAAAAGAAAACAGGTAGCTGAGCTTAAACCGTAAGAAGAAACCTAGTAAAGGCGAATAAAGTTTCTCCAAAATAATTTCATTGGCATTTAAAGAGCAGCAGTGGTGCCTATCAATAGATAACATAAAAAATTACAGGCCGCGCACAGTGGCTCACCTGTAATCCCAGCACTTTGGGAGGCTGAGGCGGGCAGATTGTTTGAGCCAACAAATTCACGACCCGCCTGGGCAACATGGTGAAGTCTCGTCTCTACGAAAAATACACAAATTAGCCAGGCATGGTGACGCACACCTGTAATCCCAGCTACTCGGGAGGCTCAGGTGACAGAATCACCTGAGCCTGGAAAGTCAAGACTGCAGTGAGCCTTTATTGCATCACTGCACCCTAGCCTGGGTGACAAAGTGGGATCCTGTCTCAAAAACAAATAAAATTTAAAAATTGCAAAATATAATACTTTTTTTTTTTTTTAAGTTAAGTATCATTTTGCTGCTTACTCTACAAGTTTCAGGCTCTTACAATATATGACTGCTTTTTGATCTGTTTTTGTAGTGAACAAGACCTGTAATCCAAACATATTAACTGATTTCTGACTTTGTAGACATTGTTCATTACTTAGTAACTTGTATTATATGCTGTGATATCTTGAAAGATCTTATAAATATTATGTGGTGTCACTTTCCAGGCTCCAACAAAAAATGATTTCCTAGGGCTGTAAAGAACAGACTTAAAGGATTGATGACACAATGTGAAGGGCAAAGCCAGAGGGGGTTGAAAAGATATAAACTGAACAAGTTCTTTCTTTAGGTAAATCTGTGGCAGGAACAGGTAAATTAGCAAAGCCAGGCAATAGTGGTGGACGGGTGACATGATATGGTAAGCGCTGAGCTGGGCTCTAGAAACAGAGGTCAGACAGGGCAGAGGTGCGCAATTACCTGGGAAAGTGTGTGTGGGGTTGACAGACAGGTTCTTCTCCCTCTATGCTGCCTGTCTTCATAAATTGCTCCATCAGGACTTGTTCTTGTTTGCTTCCTTTTGTGGCTGCTGTGGCCATCCTGGTTTGGAAACTTTTCCAGAAAATTACTGCTACTAATACAGTCTTTATAACACATAAATACAAACTGATTTTGACTTCGCTGCTTCTAAGGGACATTGTCCCAAATCGTATTTCCTCAAGGAATCCAGTTTCTCTCTATTTCCAAATACTATATATAAGTGTGTGTATTCCCTGTATTCACTGTGACTGTGGATCTCGATCTAAATAAAATTCAATTATAAGAAATACAGTGCTCTAGTTTATTAAAACATGGTTTTTAAAAATGTTCTCTGGGGTTGGGTATTTTTGCCATAGTTCTTTGCTTTGATTCTTGGGTAGATGCTGAATCTCCCAAATTTGGTTTCTCATCTGTAAAATAAAGTCAGTATCACTTGTCTTGTGGCATTGTAAAGATTAAATGAGCTAATGTATGCATACTGCTCAGTAAATAGGAACTATTGTTAGTGCTACTTTTGTATTTTTTATGTTTATGGTGAAGTCTGATGTTTTTCCATATTTAGGAAGAGAAGATCTTGCATCACTTGAAATGTTTGAATTAAATAATCCATGCTAGTTCTTGGGGTAAAAATAGTTACTTAACTGGGCTCTTGTGAGGTAACAATTACAATTTAAGTAGAAATTTAAAAATGTTAATCATTAATAGTTTAATATTACTTTTCATTTCAGGAGTGGACGCTTCTCTTGTGAGCCAGCTGGAGGTCTTACCTCTTTGACTGAACCACCCAAGGGACCTGGCTTTGGTGTACAAGCAGGCCTTTAATTTATATTGAACTGTAAATATGTCACTAGAGAAATAAAATATGGACTTCCAATCTACATAAACTTTTTATATTATGTTTATTCTGCTCTGTGTACATCCTCGTGGTAACCTTAGCAACTTGCAGCTCTAAGTATTATGTCATAATGACAGAGGACCATTTTAAAGTCTTCTATCTATGACTGTGAAGACATTACATAATCTAGTTAACAGTTACTCTGGTGTCACCCATTTTCAATTTCCAGATTGCTTTTATCAAGATCAGGTTACTGTGAAGTAAAAATTTGGTCAAATTTCACGTTTTGCTTTCCCATCTTTAGCCACAGCCAAGTTTTAAGTTAACATGATCTTTCTATAAACTTTTGTCAGTGTTCCCTGTAAACATTATTGTATTTACAACACATAATGGTTACTGTATTTCCAACTGGTGAGACCTCAAGTGCACTGTAGGTTTAAGGAGGATATGGTAGGTTTAAGGAGGATATGGTAATTGTCTCTAGTCTCTAGAAGCATTACCTTTTTTTTTTTTTTTTTGAGACGGAGTCTGGCTGTGTCTCCCAGGCTGGAGTGCAGTGGCGCAATCTCGGCTCACTGCAAGGATTACAGGCATGAGCCACCGTGCCCAACCGAAGCATTACCATCTTTAGAAAAGAAAGGTCCAAAACACTTTTGACATTATCCTTAGCTATTCTGACACTGCAAGTACACAAAAAAATAATTGGGTGAAGGTATTGGAAGCATGATTGTATACACTCTGCAGTGGTATGGATATTACAACTTAGAAAAAAGGATAAAACCATTTGTGTATTAAGAAACTAGCGGTAGGCCGGGCGCGGTGGCTCAAGCCTGTAATCCCAGCACTTTGGGAGGCCGAGACGGGTGGATCACGAGGTCAGGAGATCGAGACCATCCTGGCTAACACGGTGAAACCCCGTCTCTACTAAAAAATAACAAAAAATTAGCCGGGCGATGTGGCGGACGCCTGTAGTCCCAGCTACTCGGGAGGCTGAGGCAGGAGAATGGCGTGAACCCGGGAGGCGGAGCTTGCAGTGAGCTGAGATCCGGCCACTGCACTCCAGCCTGGGCGACAGAGCAAGACTCCGTCTCAAAAAAAAAAAAAAAAAAAAAAGAAACTAGCGGTAGTACATTAGTTTTACAAATAGGATTAGCCAGCTTTAATGCATGAATAAATTTATATATATTAGATTTATCTATCCTTAATTTCTCAAAGTCACTTGTACTTGAAACAGACCATTCACTGTTTATTTTTTTTTTGAGACAGGCTGTGTCTCCAGGCAGGAGTACAGTGGTGTGATCATGGCTCACTGCAGTACTCTGGCCTCAGAGAGGTGCCACCAACCTGGTTAATTTTAATATATTTTTTTAGAGACAGGGTCTTACTATGTTGCCCTGGCTGGTCTCAAACTCCCAGGCTCAAGCCATCTGCCCGCCTCAGCCTCCCAAATTGCTGGGATTACAGGCATGAGTCACCGCGTTCGGCTATAATGATTATTTTTAAGTATATCTTTAAGAATTTTTTTTTTTAAATTGAGACACGGTAAACAAGAGTTAATTTTCCAAGTGGCACAAAAAAGTAATGAAAATGTCCTAGCCTGGAGCTCTCTTGACTTTCTCATAGGCGACTTTTTCTTTGTATTTCACATCATAAATAACCAAATTAAATGTAACACTATTCCACCTCTAGCCGTAAGGTGCTCTCTTTCTAGTCTTGTTGACCCTAATGATTTGCAGGTGGGAGAAATCGGGAACCTAGGAAAGGGAAAACTCCTGATCTTTAATGCAGGTTTATGCTTTATATAGTAATTTGATGGGACCTCGCCGTCCCTGTCAGGTCTGAATGTCATTTCATCTGCTGTGATCACATCTGAACCCTCAGTTCATCAAGACTAAAGGACAGTTTAACATAAACTTGTAACTGCATGCAGTAAGTCATAAACGGACGCTGTTGTTGCAGATTAACCTCTGCGTAAATAATACGCGCCCAGAAGGAAGTGAGCACACGGGGTTGCCACGCTGCGACGGTCAATTTTCCTCAGGCACCCTTCCCAGTACCTGAGCAGCTCCCTCTCGAATCCCCAACACTACGTGTGGGAACGTGCACTGAATTCCTCTTTAAAGAGGCCACTGGAAGGCGTGGCTGGAAGGGGACGCGCTCTAGATTCCCTGGTCCCAGGGCAGGTGGACGCTACTGCGCTTTCGGGGCGGGGCCCAGGGCTCCACCTGGGGCGGGGGGCCGCGGGCTCTGGGCGCAGATGCAGCTTTTCCGGCCTGGTGCGGGGCCAGGCGGCCGCCGCCGGCTTCGCGGGGGAACTTCGCCTAGTCCTCGAGCTGCGGTCGCAGCGTCATTTTGCCTGAGTTGGATCACGCTCGTCCACCCATCCCGTGTAAAAATAACAGGTGTATACCCTATGTGGGGATCTTCATCGCCGCCTTTTCCAGAAGCTTCCAGTCACAGCCACTGCCACGGTCGCCACAAATGCTACTGCAGAGCCCGCTTGCCCAGCAGCGTCAGCGGCGCCTGCCCTGCCTCTTCACCCAGCCTTTGATTCCCCCTCCTTTGTCGGATGGTGTCTGCGGCGGGGAGGCGGTAACACTAGCCCGAGTGGGGCGTGGAGACCGACTAACACAAAGGGCGGGGTTCCGGCCCGCACCCCTCCGCCGCCTGCCGCTTGGTACGTCCCGCTTCCCCGCCCTGCAGCTCGCGGAGCCTGGTTAAGCAGCAGGAGGGGCGGGCGCCGGGGGGCGGGGCGGTCACGCCGCCCGTCCCGTGCCCGCGGGAGTCACGTGTCCGCAGGTGTCACGTGCTCGCGTCGCAGCCAATCGCGGGGCGGCCCTGTCCTGGGAGCGAGGAGGCTGTGGTGAGAGACGGACCGAGACCGGAGATGTTTTCAAGCCCGGCCCCGGCGGTGTTACAGGCGGTTGCAGCGGCGACGAAGACAACGACAGCGACGGCCACGCCGAGGCACTCGTTCCGGGGGTGAAGCCTCCTGCGCCGGCCTTGCCTCGGGTCCGTGCGGGTGAGGGGGGCGTGGCGACAGGAAAGGAGGAAGGAGGGGCGCGGTTTCGAGCTTGTCCCCGGCGCCTGGGAGGAGACCCCCTCAGTTCTGCGCTGCTCCCGTTCCCCCACCCCAGAGCAAGGTAGGGGACGCGCCCTGCCCGCCCCACCCGGCCCCGACCCGCCGCCCGCCCAGCCTGGCCCGAGCCGCAGCCCGCCTGACAGTGACAGGCCGTTAGTGCCCCCCGGCGCGGGTCCGCCGGGGCCCCGCCTGCCGCCGCTGCCGCCGCCCCTCCCCGCGTCTTGAGCAGCCTTGGCGCAGGTGGGAGCCGCCAACTGGGCGGGGGCGCCGCGCGGGGCGGGGCGGGGGCCGGGGTGGAGGACCGCGAGCTGGCCTGGGCGCGGGCGCCCTCACCGCGGCTGTCGGGGCTGGGCTGCCGCCGCCTCCCGGAACATGGCGGGGCCGGAGGAGCGTGTGCGTGCGAGTGTGAGTGTGCGCGGCCGAGAGGGCGCCGCTGGCGTGCGGCGGTCGGACCCGCGGGGGCGGGGGCGCGCCTGGCCCGCCGCGCGTTCCCGTCGCTAGCCGCCGGGCGTGCGCCGACGCCGGGAATTCTGCTAGGGCCGCTCGGGCCCGGAGCGTTGGAGGTACCCGGGTCCTGGGAGAGGTGGATGAAAGCAAGAAGGGGAAATTGCTGCTTTAGTAGTGTACGGGGAAAGAGCTGCCACTCTACAGTTCTGTCTTAAATGTCGGCGTAATCTAACCTTGCCGCATTGGGCAGGCGGTTCATCGTTTTTCAAGTGCCCACTTGAGATGCTTCAAGACCCCTGGAGCACGTCAGGTGCTTAGATCTCGTTTTGAGGAGTGATGTGGAATGACGCATCCTTCCAGATCCCAAAGCGTTGAATCAACGGTTGTACAAAGAGGTATCCGAAGCTTAGCTGACAGCTGTTTTAGTAATAACAGTAAGACGCTGTCTGGGATAGGAAGTTACTGTTGCACTCGTTGAAACCTTAGGAAACATTTAAAGCAGTGTTGTCACAGGCATTGTAATTTCCACTGGACACCCGTGGTTAAACTGCGAACTAAGGTGAAGTGTGTTGCACATCCAGTGCTGTGTATGTAATGGTTCGGAATTATCTCTAATCCTAAAGTTGAAATGAGCCTGCATCTTCCGTCGTGTATTTCGTTTTCATTTTAGAATGGTTTGTGTAAATTATAAAGAAAGGCTAGGAAAATAGATATTTTAACATAAATTAACTGTTTATTAACAACATATGCACGGCTGGGTGCAGTGGCTCATGCCTATAATCCTAGCACTTTGGGAGGCCGAGGTGGGTAGATCACCTGAGGTCAGGAGTTCGAGACCAGCCTGACCAATATAGTGAAACCCCATCTATACTAAAAATACAGAATTAGCCAGGCGTGGTGGCGCATGTCTGTAATCCCAGCTACTTGGGAAACTGAGGCAGGAGAATCGCTTGAACCCAGGCGGCAGAGGTTGCAGTGAGCCGAAATCGTGCCACTGCACTCCAGCCTGGGCAACAAGAGTGAAACTCCTTTTCAAAAACAAACAGAAAAACAAACAAAAAAACCAAAAGCATATGCTGAAGTAGGACGTTAAAAATCTTGGGCACAGATCTGAGTTTCTTCAATTGTTATACAAAGCCTTTCCTGGAGATTAGCTCAGAACTGGCCGAACATATGCTCTATTGGTGCCAGGTGGCTTAAAAGCAAAATGAAATAGTGTCCACTGTGTAAGATGAAGTCGTTATATTAACTAATCTTGTTGAGAAAAATCTTTAATTTGGGTTAAAAGCGAAACCTTTAAAGATTTGAAATATTTTCCCCTGGAAATTATAGACAAGGAGATAGGTTTTAGTGCTTCAGAATATTTTATTTGATACAGGCACTGAATACATTTCTGAAGCTCTACAGGCATCTTGGCTAAGGTCAAGTTTAACTCGTTATGTGTTTTATGTTAGAGATAGACGAGATGTTAAAATGGAAGGAAAATGAGTGTTAAGTATACTTATGTAGGATACTTTTAATGTTCTTAATCTCATAGTTCTCATAGTAGTTGTTAAGAATTAGTTATTGGAATAGTTTCATGAACTACACAGAACTGGGAAAGTGGAAATCTCTGGGTGTGTATTCCATGAAGAATATTTGAGGAGGAGTAAAGAGAACAAAAATATTCAGACGAGGAAAGAATTTAGCTGAAAATATATTGTGCAGACTTATACTGGTTTGTTAATACCGAAGGGGGAAAAAAAGCCTGAATTTTATTTGCAGACTAGTGTCCAGCTGGTAGAATGAGTTTAAAAGGAAGATGTTTTTATCAAGCTGTCGATACTACTTTTTCCCTATAGAAGTTGGAAAACTTGACTGATACTCTTTTGAAGTAGATTGGAGAAATGGTAGGATATTTGGAAAACACTTCGTTGGAGAAGAGATTTTTATTCTTAAAAAAATATTAAGAGTGGTTGTAAAAGTATCATTTTGATTTCTTGCTATTAGCTGACACGTAAACTTTTCTTTAAACCATTCTTACGTTTTAATAGCATTATTTCAGTCCAAAAAGAGGATGGTTAATGGAGTCATTTCCATCCTAGTTCATAAGAGGTTTCTCCTACTACTTTCTGTATATAGACTTAGTCATGTTAAGGTAACATGTATCACGTGGTCGTGAAGACTTTGTCTAATAATTGCTGTAGGTTGCTTAAGAGCTATTGACACTGCTTTCTAACTTGGAATTTGTTGCTAACAACATGTATTTGTAAAGTGCGTATACCTTATAAAGGGTACAGTGTTGAGATTTATCCTTGGGACTGGAAGGGACCTCTGATTTTCTTATTCGTTTTCTTTATTTTTACACATGAGAAAATAAAGGTGAAAACACTTGAAGCTAGTCTGCAGCTAGTTAAAAACAACCTGTGGTTTGACCGAGAGGTTTCTTTCTGTGAAGATGCTAATTTGCCTCTTCAGAAGTTTTATGGAGTTGTGGAAAGGACATTGAAATATAAGTGAGAAGGCCTGGGTTTAAATTCTTGATTTATCACTTCCTCACTTCCTAACAATGGTTTTTGACATATCGCATTCACTTTCAGAACCTTGCCTTCTATCAGCTGCAACTTTAAAAATACAATAATAATAATAACTTTGCCTTCTTAACCTGCAAAAGTAATTTTCCTGCATAATTTAATGTTATTCTGTGGAACAAATGAGAATATTTTAGAAAGCACATTGTATACTGTAAACTTCTGTACAACGTGGTGATGTTATTTTAAAGAAAATACAATTCTTAAAGCATAACAAGGTGTTTAGATCCCTGAATTTTTGCATAGCTCTAGCTTTGTTTTCATCTTCTGCTGTTTTGCAGATTATAACTCCTGTAGATACATTTTCTGATCCCCACTTAGTTCTAACCTTAGTTAAGCTGCTTATGAACATTTTAAATATTGCAGTTATTAATCTGACTTTCCCTGGAGAATATGAAGTTTCTTTAGCATTTGAAAATATTCTCATACATACTCATGCATTCATAATCTGTTTCTGTAACAGACAATGGCTTTTTAAAAGTAATAGTGAAAGTAATCTTAGTAGCAATGTTAATTTGACTCTTGCTAGTTTTCAGATACGCAGAAGCAGGAGATGATTTCCTTTAAAAACTCGTCTTTGAATAGTTCATGTTAAGGTTATCTGGTATATCTAAAATATTTAGAAGTGTTAAAAACAGTTTTTGTTTGCCTTTGCTGTTAAGTTTGAAACTTCTTAGTGCTGTAAATTGATAATCCTGGAAACCAACATCAGTATTGTAGTATTACATAGATTATCGGAGTTTTTATAGTTTTGAAAATAAAGCTACTAATAATCATAGATAATATTTGCTGAACACTTAGAATATGCAAATCTCCGTTTTAAGTGAAACAGTTTAGGTAATTTTCATAATAACCTTGTAAAATGGAGAGGAAACTGAGGCTGTGAACAGTTATGTGATGTGTAGATTTTACACACTAAATAATAGATTTCATTGTCCTGTTTTATTAACCATTTATCTGCTGTGCCTCTAATTAAGTTGGTTTTCTAAGAGTTTTAAGGCAGGGATTCTTAAATTCCAGATTTCATGAAAAACGTTTGGGGGACAGCTATTCTACCTTCTTGGTGGTTCGGGAAAAAAAAAAAAAAAAGAAGTACCTTTATGGGAATCATAGAACGTAGGCCAGCAACCCTTTTTATGAGATGCAGATATACTTGTTGCTGTGGTGGTGGTTTTTTATTAGTTGTCAGAGCACATTATTCTTACCAGCTACGGAAAGGGCCATGGTTGTTGGCTATCCTAACGAATTCCACCTTTCTATTGATACCATTCTTCTAAAGAGACATTCTTTCGTCACAGTGACTGAAGAAAAAACTAACCAAACTCATTTAGGACTTTCATAAGGAAATAGATCCAGCAATAGAAAATTTGCTGAGTTTGTCCAGCTTAGAAAACAGTATCCAAGATCAGGTTTTCTGATTGGTGCGATCCTCCAAAATTCTAAGAAACTTAAATTCAAACATAAGTCCTTAGAAAATTCAGTTGTAACATGGAGACACTTCCAACTTGAAGGAGGTAGATTATGAAGCTGCAAGTTACAGGCTGGAAGTCATTTCTTTTTCTTTGACTTTAAAAAAATTCTAAAAGTTAAAAAAATTGTGTCATCTTTGGCCAATTCCTTAACATCTGTTTATTGAGCTAAAATTGTTTCAAAATATGTAATAGTTTACTTTTCTGGTTATCAGTGTGTATTTAGGCCATAACTGGGAAAAATAACACAAATGTTAGCGATAAGTACATTTTTAACTACCCTGTGTCTGTTATCTATCTTATTTTGACAATATAAGATTAATAATCTCTAATAATATGCATAGGTTGGGGAATTGTTAACCTTTCAAAATAAATAGGGTTTTTTTTGTTTGTTTGTTTTTGTTTTGTTTTGTTTTAGAGCCAAGGTCTCGCTATGTTGCTCAGACTAGTTTTGGTCTCGAACTCCTGACCTCGAGCAGTCCTCCTGCTTCACCCTCCCTAGTAGCTGAGATTACAGGTCTTAGCCACCTTACCTGGATATATAGTCTCTTATTGTAACAATAGCAAAGAGTTATAATAGACCTCTGTAGCTTCTCAGATTTCAGATTGTTCCTCCCACATAGGAGTTTTGTCGGCATTCTAACTTCTAATAGAGAACAAAAACCATTTGTGGCTCTCTCTTCTGCCTAGAAATAGCTATATTGACTCTCAAGATAAAAGAAAAGTAGTACCTTAAAAATTGCAGTGCTTTGTAGTTCACACAGTGCTTTTTACATCTGATTCTCTTTTGAACCTCACAGCTCAGTAAGGCAAAACAAGGATTGTCAGGTAATCTGATGATATTGAGCCGTGGATTGAATCCAGGTTAAAATTATCTGGAGTAATGTTAGATTCCTTTGAAATTCACTCATGAAAGAGAAGCATTAGCAAACCTAAAGGAAGAGAAAGGAGAGACATGCACTTTTATTTTCTCCCACAAAATTCAAATTGTACACAACTTTCTATTCTGTTTACCTCTTCTGAAACAGAGTAGAGGTAAACATTAAAAACATTCCTTGTACAGCTTTAATAATTAGTGGTAATGGGCCAGGCGCCTAGTGGCTCCCTCCTGTAATCCCTGCGCTTTGGAAGGCTGAGGCTGGCAGATCATCTGAGGTCAGGAGTTTGAGACCAGTCTGACTAACATGGTGAAACCCCCTTTACTAAAAAATACAAAAAAATTAGCTGGGCGTGATGGCGCACCCCTGTAATCCCAGCTACTTGGGAGGCTGAGGCAGGAGAATTGGTTGAACCTGGGAGGTAGAGGTTGCAGTGAGCCAAGATTGAGCCACTGCACTCCAACCTGGGAGACAGAGCGATGCTATCTCAAAAAAAAAAAAAAAAAAATTTAGTTGTAATGGTTAATGATGATAAAGACGATTAGATAAGAAAATTAAAATTTCATAACACATTTCCTACCGTAATTTGCACAAGAATATTGTAACTAGGAATAAAGCCTTGACTTGCATTCCAGTGTTCCATGTTAGTCTTGGAACCACTGAGTTAAAATAAATCCTTTCTACCAGAGTTTAATTCTCACTACTTGGGAGTTACTTGGTAATCAAGGAAAAGAACTTCTTTTGAGCTTCTGTATGCTGCATACTATTAGATACCTTCATATATGTTACATGTAAGTGCAGATATCTTAAATATCTAGTTAAGAAAACACTTCAGAAAGTTGTCAGAATATCTCTAACTGGATCTTTTTTACTCAAGAACTTAAGTTGAAATTTATAAATTATATAAATTTAAGTTTGTTACTTTGAGAAATTTTTTCTTAAGATCAGTCCAATTCACTAATGTATTTATAGTTGACGTGATCATCCAGTAGTGGTTATTCAGCCTTCAGAAATTATGCTTATGTTCCAGGATTTGTAAAAACATATCAGGAGTGAAGAACCTTTTTTTTTTTTTTTTTTTTTGAGATTAAGTCTCACACTGTCGCCCAGGCTGGGGTGCAATGGCATGATCTTGGCGTACTGCAACCTCCACCTCCCGGGTTCAAGCGATTCTCCTGCCCCATCCTCCCCAGTAGCTGGGATTACAGGCACCCGCTACCATGCCTGGCTAATTTTTTGTATTTTTAGTAGAGATGGGGTTTCACTATCTTGGCCAGACTGGTCTCGAACTCCTGACCTCGTGATCCACACACCTCAGCCTCCCAAAGTGCTGGGATTACAGGCGTGAACCATTGCTCCCTGCCAAGAATTCTCTTTAAGCTGCAGTTGTAAGCTGCAGTTGAATATGACCAAACACCCCCCCCACCCCCCCCCTTTACTGTGTTTCTATTTGTCCTCATGTTATTGAAAGTAAGCAAGAATGGTTGACAGCAAATTGGCTTACTCATTCTTTCCCTTGTCCTTTATCATCCTTTGAGGCTCCTCCTCTTCCTTCAGGCACTAGCGCTCTTTCTTGGAAGGGCCCATTCAAAATTAGTCTATACTTACATAGAGCCTTACATACCTATATTTGTGGTGTTAAACTTAAAAATTATATTACTTTCATTTTACATTAGCTAACGCCTGAGAAAATAATCATTTGCATTTTTTTCTACTGTGACTTGACACATCATATCCTTTGGCCATTTTTCTTTTTTTCTTACTCAAAACTTCTAGGAGTAGCAATCAATGATTTAAACAAATAATATTTTGACATTTTTATTAGGGTTTTACAGCATGCAAGTATTGTATGCTATTGTTTAAAGACTGTAATAAAAGATTATTAATTTTCCAACCTCCTTTTGCATAATCTTTGTATATTAGTGATTATTAGTCTTCTATATGTTACAAATTTTATTTTATAGCACCAGTGCCCCTTCAGAAACCCCAGAAGAAACAGGCTGTCTCCAGAGTACTACTCCCTTATTGGAATGGTTACTCTTTATGCTCTTTTATTATTCCATTCACACTCCTAGTCTAAGAATTTCCCCTCCCTATAGCTTTTGTATACTCACATGTTAGGGTGGGAGTAGCAGAAAACGGAATCTTTTGAGCATAGGGGAAACATGTACTCTCACACTTGAGTCATATTCATTAGGAAGTGCTAATAGACTGGCAGAGGTATAATTACAACTACTCCATAGTTGATCATAGGCAGCTAAGGTTCAAGTTAAATCATTTAAAGTTACACATATCTAGTAAGTGATGGTGACTGTATTGCTTCCTTTCAGTACTGCACCTTCAAAGATGATGATATTAAAAGAAAAGATAAAATGATAAATTTAGACACTTTAGGGGAAAATATGTAATTTGTATTATGATTATGGATTTTTACAAGGAGTAAAAAGTGAAAAGTTATGAAGTGTTCAGTCTGAAAATGTAATGGGTTCTTGAATTTGAAAGTCTCTGGAATTTTTATCTTCTCATTTCTGAATTTTCCAGTTTTACCACAATGAACAAGTACTGTAGATATAATGAAGTTTTTATTAGTTTTATTTTTAGATATGGGTTCTTGCTCTATTGCCCCTGCTGGAGTACAGTGGTGCCATCATAGCTCACTGCAGCGTCAAACTCCTGGTCTCAAGGAATCCTCCTGTCCCAGCCTCTCTTGTAGCTGGGATTACAGGCGTATGCCACCATGCCAGACTCTGGATGTAGTGAAATTTTAAACACATAATTAACAGTTTTTAAAGGAAAGTCTCTAGGTACAGCACTACATTTAGCATTGTTGAGGCAGGGATTTGGGAAGATACAAGTGAAGGCAATATTATAGTATATGTCTCTTTAAGAATTCACACTCAGGAAACAAAATACAGACATAATCACATAGGAGGATAGTATTATTCCTTAATCATCCAAATTGCTTTCTAGTTGATGTGGAAAGGAACATGGTAAGCCGTGTAAAGACACAAATCATTCTGTTTTGTTCTCTATTCCATCGTGTTGTAAATGGTTAGCATATATTTATTGAATCAATGAGAATCACCTCAGTGACAGTGGCAAGAGGATGGTCTGACTGGCATAAGAGGATGAACTGGGACTAAAAGTGGGTAGCAGTTGAGAACAGCCACAATTACTAGGATGAGGGGCTTAATAAAAATTAATTTCCAAGGTGGGAAATGATATAATACGCATTTTCTTAGAAAGTAATTCTAGAGGTATAGAATTTAAATAGGAGGTAACTATTTAGAAAGGTTCTTAAGGTTTTAGGCCCCAGTTGTAAGCAGATATCTGAAGACGGCATTCTCTGTTTATGGGCAACTTAAAATCTAGCAAGAAGAGGTAATTACCTAAAATCAAGATGCATAATTAGGAAGAGGTTCTGTGTGTATTTTGAAGTTGTAGATTTTTTGGTAAATATGAGTTCAGGGAAAAGGACCTGTGTGTTTTAGGTACTGAAATAGGTCTCTTCAAAGAGGCCGAGAATCACTGACTTGGAAATGTAGGTTCAGTTTTTGCTGTAGAACTTTTAGATTCTTAGTCCTTAATTTCTTTTTTAGGCGTTACTTCTTATAATACAATTCCTTTAGTAAACCTGCTTAACATTTGCACCATCAGTGACATTTGCCTTTTTCTCCCCCGATTCAAAAACATTTGTGTGGTTATATGTCAGAAAGTGTTCTATTTTAAAAATAAAACCAAGCATGGCACAGTGGCACATGCCTGTAATCCCAGCTACTCCAGAGGGTTGAGGTGGGAGGAGCATGAGTTTGATCCCAGCCTGGGCCAAAATAGTGAGACTCCATCCACAAAAAAAGGAGTTTTGGCTGGGCACAGTGGCACACACCTGTAATCCCATCACTGTGGGAGGCAGAGGTGAGAGGATTGCTTGAGGCCAGGATTTTGAAAGTAGCCTGGCCAACATAATGAGCTTCCATCTCCATAAAACTAAAAAAAAAGTAAAAACCAACCAAATACACGCTTATTCTTTTGCGTTGTTGTTGGAGTTTTCAGAGTATCAGCTTTTTCATACTACTTTCTTTCAGCTATTAGAATACAGTGAAATTACTCTGTTCTGGTCCTTCATTACCATATTTCTCCTTCTTCTCATCAACATGCTTTGTCAGGGAAAACAGTTTATAATTCTAAATGACTTTGGTCAGAAGAGCTACCAGTGACATATAATGCTACATTAAACCAGTTTAAAGTGTGTTTTCCTTTGAATGCCCTGGAATGTACAGTTGTTCTGAAATCTAGTGTATATTGTAGGAGGTAGGTTTGTGTTGGAGAGTAAGCAGGATAAAGAAAAAGGTAGCAGATCAAGACTAAAATAAAGGCCCAAACAATTCAGTCCTGGTATAGTCATGGAAGTGTCAATTTTAATGTGTAATTTGAGCAGTGTTATAACCCATCATATTGTTGGATCAGGGTGGAAATGATGTTGTATGTAAGTTAGAAATACTTTGTTACTTGGATTGCTGTCTCGTAGGGATTGATTTCAGCTCTCCACAACTGCATCAAGAATTTGGACATAGTTTTTAGGATCTCAGGCTTATGTTGCAGAGGCAGTGATTATTGTAAACTATTCTGGTTTCTTAATGACCTATCCCAATCTCATTTATCTTATGTACCACTGCTAAAACTGTATCCATTATTTAAATAATTAAAAATCCTTTCATTTAAGGCTAAAGTGTGTGCCTGTCATTTTTATAGAAAGCAGTAAAAGTGAGACAGGGCACTTTTGGGGATTAAGCTGTGAGTAATACTTAAGAGTAGCACCAGCCTTATTTAT
This sequence comes from Theropithecus gelada, assembly GCF_003255815.1. Taxonomy (NCBI): domain Eukaryota; kingdom Metazoa; phylum Chordata; class Mammalia; order Primates; family Cercopithecidae; genus Theropithecus; species Theropithecus gelada. The sequence goes on along the minus strand of NC_037686.1, from coordinate 4,346,585 downwards.
AATTGTTATGATATGTTGCAAAGATTGGCTGCAATAGCCTATCTTTTGGAGGGGGCCGCAGAGGGAGCAAAAATAAAATACAAAAAAAATTTATTTAGAATATTTTAGATAATTTAAAAGGTACAAAAAATAGCATGATGAACTTTCGCTTTTCTCTAGACCTATTTAAATCCTTTTGTTTCTTCATGGTTCATCTCAACTGTGACTTATTCAGTGAAGCCTGACCTCTTCCATCTTAACTCTGTTGCACATTGTATATAGTATTGAGAGCAGTGTGACTAGAGGAGTTGAAAATAAGATTTATGTATGAGGTAGGAATGTACCTAGAAATCTTGTGAAAGCTAAACTTCAACATTCCACTATATGCAGGACAAAACTGATAAAGTATAGAGTTGAGAGGAAAGAAACAAAATAATTATTTTAGGAAGATCAGTTGTGTGGCACAATAGGTCTAAAAGGAAGTGGTGAATTGCCAACTCATTTTGATAGACTTTTTCCCCGTACTTATTTTGTGAAATTTTACTCGGCCTTCAAACAGTTTACCGTTTTGCTAGAAGAGAAAGGAGATAGCAGAATTCTTAATTGTGGATGTTTCTAGTTTTCAGAATTTTAGAATCCTTTTAGAACCTGTAAGCTTTTTCCCTGTTGACAGTGAAGTGAATACAGTGGCTGTTAGGTTTCTACTTTTCAGCATTGGTAGTATTTTCTGCTCCCTGTGCCAGAAATGCAAGTAAAGCTGCCTAACCATTTTCTCTGAGCTGTTGCAGCCCTCTACTGGTTTATGGAAGTTGTAGCAATTTAGAACCTGTTAGGGCCAGAAGGTCAGTAAACTCTGCAGCTCATTTTAAAAATCTCAGACCTTTAGAAGTCATCTGTGCCAACCGTCTCAATTGCAGATGAATATTTTATATACCTACCTTAACAATTCTGGAGGGGGGAGACTGTATACACACACAAACACACGTATGTATATGTATGTATGAGATACCCTAGGCAAATAGATAATTGTAAATACAACTGCCCATATTTATTTACAAACTCTAAATGCATTGTTAGAATGTGATCCCTTATAATCAGGTGTTTCACATAGTCAAAAACATCTCTTTAATGTCTTGTAAATATTTGATGAGATAACAAGAATTTTATTTTTTAAAAATTTGAGGTATTATTACTATTCGAAGATAAATACAACAGATAAATGCTAATTGCTTATTTAAATTATTTCCAAAGGAATTTTACTTCTTATTTATTGCTGGAGCCGGAAACTTAGGTTTCATTCTAGCCTTCTTGTTCTTGTTTACTCTTCCACCCCTGCCCCCTGTGACCCTCCTCCCACCACAATCTGGTCATTGTGCTTTAAGTGGTCTCCTTGTGTCTTAGCTAATTCCTCTCAAGTCCGTCTTTCAGAGTTTCACCAAGGGCACCTTTCTGAACACACTACTCAAATTATGTCACTACTTTTTTGGAAGCCTTTTTTGTTACCATAAAGAACAGACTACACAATGACAACGGGCTTCATGATGAGATCCCTTCCTGCTTTCTTCAGCCTCATTTTCTATCCCACTCTGCTTCAGTCTTTTGCTGTTCCTTCATTGTGGTCTGCTTCTGTGTGTGCATGTGTGTACACCTGTGCATATGCTTATCCTGCTCCCACACCAGCCCCATCTATATCTACCTGCCTCAGTCATTCTCAAGACTCTATTTTAGTGTTCCCTCTTCTTGTAATTCCCCACCCCTACCTCCGTACACATGCACCCAAATTGGGTGCTTGCTTACATAGCATTTATTATTCTGCGTAGTAATTAAATTGTCTTTTTCCTGTTAAAGGCTGTCAGTTCTCTTCAGGCTAGGATTGTGTTTTGTTCATCTTAGTTCCATTATGTGACATGTTAAGTGTTTAGTAAATGCTAAGTGATAGAATAATTGCATGAGCAAACTAGGATATGATAGCTAAAGGAAATACCCACACTTAAATAAGTTAACATCACAGACTTCATTCATTTTTGTTGAAGTTTTAAGGAGAATTAGTTGATTTAGACTAGCTAGTGTTTATTGAACATACTTTTCATGATGTCTATATTAAGGAAAGTGATGGCTGGGGGAGATAAAGAATGGTAGAATTTTAGAATTGGAATGGACATTGTTTTAAAATAGGAAACTGAAAGCCAAACAGTGTACTAGAAATTTCAAGTTACAATTAGAGCCCAAGTCTTGTAGTGCTTATTTTCTACTTTCCTAATTTCCTTCTAATGTATTTTACCTAGATTTGGCTAGGATTAGTAGATATTGGTTGTTTATTATTTCAGGTAATTGGACTATCTATATAGAACTCTATCCTATAGGTTTACCTTTGTGGAATTTTGAAAGTAATGATAGACATATAGCTAAAGCAAATTGGCTATTTGTAATGATTTATTTATTTATTTATTTTTATTTCTATTTTTTGAGAAGGAGTCTCACTCTGTCACTCAGGCTGGAGTGTAGTGGTGCAGTCTGGGCTCACTGCAACCTCCGCCTCCTGGGTTCAAGCGATTCTCCTGCTTCAGCCTGCTGAATAGCTGGGACTACAGGCATGCGCACACCATGCCCGGCTAATTTTTGTATTTTTGGTGGAGACGGAGTTTCACCATGTTGGCCACGCTGGTCTTGAACTCCTGACCTCAGGTGATCTGCCCACCTTGGCCTCTCAAAGTGCTGGGAATACAGGAGTGAACCATCGTGCCTGGCCTGTAATGTATTTATTTTGTATAGTCTTCTGAATTCTCTCATGCTCAGATTCCTGAAAGGTATAATATTTAGCAACACTAATAAAAAATGAAGCCTATATTTAATGGATTGAGCTTGTGTCCTAAATCTTTTGCTTCTTTCCCTGTTGTGGTTTTAGAGTTAGAAAATAAGTACCTTTTATCTCTTTTCATCTACCACTGTCCGAAACACTCTGTTACCTGCCGCCTCATGTATTACTTCCTCTTGAGTTCTACCCAGAATGCTCTAGGACTCCAGAGGAAATCAGGTAGAAATGGACCTATGTTATTATTTTAAAAGAATTTTTATTTGCTGATAAAAGCAATACATGTCCATTCTAAAGTTAAAACTTTAGAGAACTTTATAAAATAGACCATAAAAATTCCTTAAGAACTTTTAAGAACATTGTTTTAAGGACATCATTGAGGACAGTTTATTGTAAAAGATTGTAGATGCCTGTACTTTTTTCTTCATCTTTTGCATGCTGTTGGTGGTTAAATTTTGTGATTGTGTGATTTATTTATTTGTTTTTATTTATTATTATTATTTTTTGAGATGGAGTCTCGCTCTGTTGCCCAGGCTGAAGTGCAGTGGTGCGATTTTGGCTCACTGCAAGGTCCGCCTCCCGGGTTCACACTGTTCTACCTCAGCCTCCCGAGACTACAGGCACCTGCCACCACACCCAGCTAATTTTTTGCATTTTCAGTAGAGATGGGGTTTCACCATGTTAGCCAGGATGGTCTCGATTTCCTCACCTCGTGATCCGCCCGCCTTGTCCTCCCAAAGTGCTGGGATTACAGGCGTGAGCCATTGTACCCGGCCAATTTTGTGATTAAAAAAAAAAAAAAGGATACTAATTTCTTGATCTGGAGTGCAGCCATTAGGTTTTTGTGGGAAAATGTTATGGAATAACTGCCAGAAAACATCGTGGTGAAAATTAACCATTACTTCAGGAAAATATGATAAAGAGAGCATGTTCCCTTTTTATAGACTGAATTCTCACTTGAATGGCTTAAATAGTTAAGGCAGGGAGGGAAGTCCAGTTAATATCTCAGAAGCACGGCTATTTATTTTGAGGCCTTTTCCAGCATTTTTTTCAAAACCATTTTAAAAATGTGAGGGAATTAAGCTGTTTGTTCGGTTTAAGTAGGAATTAGTGTTTATGTCTAATGGTTTATTTTTTGCATGTGAGGAAAACAGCAGTAAGTACATGTAATAATTTAAGGTATCATTTTGCATTCATAGAAAAAATACTAGAATTTGAAGTGAAATCATTCTAAACCTCTTATGCAAGAATCAGAATTTTGGAACGAGAGGATCTTAAATGTCATCTAATCTAATTTTACTTTCAAGAAGAAACAGAAATAATGAGAACTGATGAAGGTCAATCAAAAAGTCTTTAGTAGATCTCAGTAGAATCTTGGACCTCAAGCTCCCAGATCAAACTACATGAAAAGTGATGGTCACTTTCCTAACTGAATGACCCTTAAGGGCCATTCAAAATTGTTTACTATGATTTGGTCCTTTACTAGTTGTCTTTTTTTCTCAAATCAATTTCGAAGAAAGCATTTTTGCCCTGAAAGCGGCTGCAGCTCAGTGGAAGCTGGAACTGAAATAAAGTTAGGAACTTGCATTCCATGCTCAGAGTTCTCTCTTTAGTTTCTCCAGTTAGAATACAAAGTGGGTGGTAAGTTTGAATATTTTATATGCACTGGGGTCTATGCTAAGTTATAATTTTAGTTACTTCTCATGGCCTTTTTATTGAACTTTATCATTCATAATATAGATGATGAAATTAAGTAATTTAGGCCAGGTGCATTGGTTCATGCCTGTCATCTCAGCACTTTTGAGAGGCTGAAGCAGGAGGATTGCTTGAGGCCAGGAGTTTGTGGCTAGCCTAGGCAACAAAGCAAGACCTGGTCTCAATACTTAAAAAACAAAAAGAAAAAAATAATTTGAACTTGCTCTCAGTTGTATTTAATCTAAAGTAATGTTTTAGGGACTTCTGGACAAAAGGATAGACTGGAGATGCCCCCTTCTTTTTCAAACATGGAAATGCTAGATAAAAATAAAACATTTAAAGAAAGGGGAATCTGCAGGTGCCTGAAATGAAAAAGAACACAGTCATAACAGAGAACATAAGTTGAAACTTTGTCCTATAGGGAAAATAAAAAGATACCTTTAGTGTGTGAGCTTTAATGTAGTAGTGGAATCCATCAGCCCAGGAATGGCAGGAAGCCGAGACTGGGCTCTTTGAGTAAAAGTCCAGACCAGGAGGACTCTCAATTTTTCATAAATAGGGCCTTAAAAAACAGGCCATTTACCAGCCTGGGTTTGTATTTCCAGATATAACTTCTTCCTGTCTTTTTATTGTCACCATTTTTGGTCTTCTTTTGTGGTCTGCTTTTTTTTTTTTTTTTTTTTTTTTTTTTAAAGTATATTGCTGGATTCTGTTTATCCACTCTTACAGACTCTTGATTAGTGAATTTCATTTATTTTAGTAACACATATATTGGAAATTATTTACATTCTGTTTACCACACTTAAAAACATTTTTTTTTTCTGCCTTCTGTCACATAGATTGAATGTTCATTTGTTTTCAAAGGTATCCATTTGATTTATTGAGACCTATATTTCTATTCATTTTCTACAGTTTTTAAATTTTAATGTGTACTTTTCCTCTAAGCCAGATAAGTCCTTTAAGTGCTTTCTCACTTTCCTGTGGCCTTTTTCCCTCTCCTCGACCCGTACCCTTTCCCAGAAGCCATGTTGATTGATAGGGGTATTCTTTTACATATTTGTCCTTTTTCTTTTTGTATGAAATAGACTTATTAGATTATAAACTCACTGTTACTCCCATATATTACATAATATCCTCATATATTTCTTTTAAAAAAATTTTTTTTGTAGAGACAGGCCTCGAATGTTGCCCAGGCTGGTCTCCAACTCCTGACCTCAAGCAGTCCTCCTACCTCAGCCTTCCGTAGTGTTGGAATTACAGGCGTTAACCACTGTACCCAGCCCACAGATTTTTTTCTATTATTTGAGTGCCTACTCAAAAGCAGATTTTCAAACGGGGTATTTGTATGTCCTTCTAAAGCCTTTTGATGTCTGAAAATATTTTTAGTTAAGCCTCATGTATAGCTGATCGCTTACTATCACCAGTAGCTTAGTTCAAGTAATGATTTTGGTTTTAAATATTTTCCCTTTAACATTTTGAGAACATCACTACATTGTTTTCTTATCTCTGATATTACTTTGGGGGAGTTCTGATGTCAATTTGATTTCTTTTCCTCTCTAGAACATTTTGAAATCTTTTGTCTTTTTCAGTTTCATTATAATGGTCTGTGTATAGTTCATTTTCCTGGTTTGGCCCTTGGATTCATGTTTACTCACTCATTTACCAAATATTGAATTTGTTGGGAGCCTACTGTGTGTCCCAGGATGTATTCCAGTCAATTTAATCTCAGTTCTTTCACCTTTTCTCATTTGGGGGAAATTACTGGTCATTTTTTCAAATATTTTGTTTTCTCCATGTTCTTCTTTTTATGGAAAAATATTGGTCATTTTTTCAAATATTTTGTTTTCTTCTCTTTATGAGAATTCTGTTATATGGATTTTTTCACTTCTGGTTTCTTTATATCTCTTAACCTTTATATATATATATATATATATAAAACCTTTATATATATATATATATATAACATATATATATATATATATATTTTTTTTTTTTTATAATCCTTTCCTGATGTGTTCTGGGACTGTCTTCTCTACTTGTTCTTCTAGCTCACTAATTCATTATTTGGCTTATCTATTATATACCTAATCTGAAGAGTTCTTTATTTCAACCCATGTATGTTCATACTCTGTATTGGTTCTTTTTTGTAACTACTTAGTTCTACGTGTTATCAGTCTTCTAGCTCTAAGAGGCTTTTAAATGTTTTAAAAATTCTTCATATGTCTTTTCCATTAATTCTGCTTTGTATACATAGTTTAGTTTGAATGGGAAACCAATACAAAAGTTCAAGCAGGGCAGTGATATAATTTCATTTTTAGTTTTAAAAGATTACTCTGCGGCTGGGCACAGTGATTCAAGCCTGTAATCCCCCGCACTTTGGGAGGCCAAGGCGGGAGGATGACTTGAGCCCAGCAGTTCAAGACCAGTCTTGGCAACATGGCATAACCCTGTCTCTACAAAACATACAAAAATTAGATGGATGTGGTAACATGTGCCTGCAGTCTCAGCTACTTGGGAGGCTCAGGTGGGAGGATCGATCACTTGAGGTCAGGACTGCAGTGCACCATGATCATGCCACTGCACTCCAGTCTGAGCTACAGAACGAGATCCTGTCTCAATAAATGAATGAATGAATGATTACTCCAAGTCAGGTGCAGAAGCACATTTACCTGTACTCCTAGCTGCTTGGGCAACAGGCGGGCAGATCACTTGAGGCAGGAGCTTAAGGCCAGCCTGGGCAACGTAGTGTAACTCGTCTCTTAAACGACAACAATAACAACAAACACTCTGGCTACTCCCTGTAGAACATAGGATATAAGGTGGACGTGGTGACAAGAATGTAAGCAGGAAGATAATTTGGGAAGTGTTTGCAATAGTCTATTCAAGAGATGATGGTGGCTTGGAATAAGATGGTAGCAAGTGAGATGGGAAGACATGAATTTAATTTGTGGTATATTTTAGAGATGGAATCAGCACTTCTGGTTTAAGTGATGGATGGATGTTGGTGGCATGTGTTGGAATAGAGAAGATTAACAGACAAGAGTTCTGTAGTCCTTTTTGGTTTGGTTATGTGTATTAGATATCCATGTGAAGATGTCAAGTGGGTATTTACATACACAAATCTGAAGTTCTAGAGAAGGTCTAGGACTAGAAATACAAATTTGGAAATCAGTAGCTTATTAGTGGTATTCAAAGCCGTGAGACTGGATTAGGTTTTCTAACTTCACACATTTAGGTAGCCTGGGTTAGTGAATAAAAAGTGACCTAGCCTCAAATGCTGAGGCACTCCTAATATTTACAAGTTCTTCAGAAAAGAAGAGGTTAAAAAAATAAGAAAGCTGCTTTTTGGAGAAGTGGGGAGGATTAATGGGTACAAAAAGTAGAAAGAATCAGTGAGACCTAGTGTTTGCTGTCACAGCAGAGTGACTATAACCAAAAATAATTTAATTGTACATTTTTAAGTAACTAAAAGAGTATAATTGGGTTGTTTGCAACACAAAGGATAAATGCTTGAAGATAATTTTCAGTATAAAAATGCGCCATAATTCGTTTAACCGGGTATAAATGGATATGTAGATTTCCCTTCCAGTGTTTTGGGCATACTATAGTAACACTTTGTTGAATATATTTTTATGTTATCTTTACATATTTGTGTAAGTACACCTGTAGGATAATCCCTGAAGTAGAATTACTAGAAGAGAAGGCTGAGCATTTAAATTTTTATGGTTTCTGCCAAATACGTCTCCAAAGAGAATATCCCAGTTTGTATCCCCATCAGCAGTGGATTAAAATGCTGGTTTTCCCAAGCCCTTGCCAACAGTTTTAATCTTGGTCGTACTTTTAAGTGAGAAGTCGTGTCATTGTTTTATAGATTCAAAACTGTGAATGGGTTTGCATACTTCTGTATATTTATTTAACTTGTGTGTTTTTTGTTCTTTGTTCTTCGTGTCTGATTTTTTTTTTTGTAATGAGTTTTCTGTTTTTCACTGTTTTGTTATACCTCTTGGTTTGTTCTTTTTCGTAAGTGTTGCAAATGTTTTCATTTGTCTTCTGATTTCTGTTTATGATATTTACATTGTAAAAATGGCTTTTAAGGCCGGGCATGGTGGCTCACGCCTGTAATCCTAGCACTTTGGGAGGCTGGGGTGGGTGGATCACTTGAGGCCAGAAATTCCAGAGCAGCCTGACCAACATGATGAAACTGAAGCTCTACTAAAAATGCAAAAATTAGCTGGGCGTGGTGTTGCATGTAATCCCAGCTACTTAGGAGGAGAATCACCGCTTGAACCTGGGAGGTGGAGGTTGTGGTGAGCCAAGATCACACCACTGCACTCCAGCCTGGGCAACAGAGTGAGACTCTGTCTAAAAAAAAAAAAAAAAAAAAAAAAAAAAAAGACTTTTGACTTCCATATCGTATTTTGGAAAGGCTTTCTCTCTCCAAGGATTTTTTTCCCCCTAATACTTCTGTGGTTTAATTTTTATATTTTTTTGTCCCAGATACCAACATTTTTACCTTGTCAGAATTAATTCTGAAATTTCATTTGGTGAGAATTAAGATAATTTTGAGAAAGAAAAATGGTGAGGAGGGAGTAAAATTAGTATTAGAAAACTATACAATAAAAACAATACAGTATTGATACAAGAATGGAAAGACAGAGTAGTGATGGAATAGACTAGAAAGCCTGAAAAGAGATTTAGTTATTAACATATAAAGGAGTAAGATTGTGGTTTAAAAATAAAAGTTGGCATTATAGATAAGTGGATGAAAAGAGTTAAACATCAAAAGTAGTTGAAATAAGATTGAATGTATTCTGATCTTCAGCTAGAGAAGCTTTATATCTAAAAGCAAAGGAAGGATTTATCAAGAAAACTACAGGCATCAAAAAAGTGTTTGCATTGTTTACCCATGTTTATAGCAGCATTATTCACAATAGCCAGAAGGTAGAAACAACCGAATATCCACTCAGCAAAATGTGGTATATTCGTAAATGGAATATTACTCAGCTTTAAAAAGGAAAGTATTGGCTGTGTAGAGAGCATTGAAAAAAATTGTGACACATGCTACAGCATGAAGTCAGTATGCTAAGTGATATAACCTAGTCACATAAAAGGAAAAGTATCATATGATTGCACGTGCACGAAGTACCTAGAGTAGGTTCATAGAGACAGAAAGTAGAATGGTGATTACCAGGAGCTGGGAAAAGTGGGAAGTGAGCTGGGAAAAGTGGGAAATGAGTTGTTACTGTTAAATGGGTTTCAGTTACGAAAGATGAGAAAGTTCTAGAGGTAGATGGTAGTGATGATTGCATGACAGTGTGGATGTTACCCGGTGCCACAGAACTCTAGACAGTGCTTCTAGACTTAGAATGGCATTACATCCCAACTAAACAATAGTTGAAAATACTGTAAGTTAAAAATACGTTTAATACACCTAGTCTACTGAACATCATATAGCTTAGATTAGCGTCTGTAAATGTACTCAGCATACTTACGGTAGCCTACAGTTGAGCAAAATAACATGAAGCTTATTTTATAATAAAGTGTTGATCATCTCGTGGTTGTTTACCCCTGTCATTGTGTGGCTGACTGGAAGCTGCCCAGCATCACAAAAGAGTGTAATACCACATACCAATAGCCTAGGAAAAGGTAAAGATTGAAAAATCGAAGTACTGTTTCTAGTGAATACGTATCACTTTTGTACTATTTATAAAGTCCAAATATTGTAAGTCGAACCATTGTAAGTTGAGGACCATCTGTATTTAAATATGGTTAAAATAGTAAATTTTGTGTGTGTGTGTGTATTTTTGTTTGTTTGTTTGTTTTGAGATGTAGTCTTGCTCTGTCTCCAAGGCTGGCGTGCAGGGCGTGATCTCGACTCACTGCAACCTCTGCCTCCTGGGTTCAAGCAATTCTTCTGCCTCAGTATGTTATGTATATTTAATCACAGCTTTAAAACATATGTAACAAAAATGACAGCATCGGTTTTTCTCTTACAAATTGATAGGAAAATGATTGCTACAGCAGAAAAATGACCAAAGATACTAACAAAAATTCTGAAAAACAAAAATAAAGTAAGTGGCTTAAGTGGAGTAGAAAAGGTTTTTAATTTTGAGAAGTCAAAGAACCTAAGTGGTCAGACTGAGATGGGATATAGACATGAAACCAGGATGGGGACAGGATTTGAGATAGAGATAAAGGCTGTGAGTGACACAAAGTCAATATGAGGTAAAGTAACTAGAGATGTAGAAGCTTGCTCTGAAAAGGATGGAGTCGTTGCTTAATGGCTTCCAAACCAGCAGTTACCTGAGAAACTTTTTAAAATAAACTTTTTACTTTAGTAGAGTGGTTTTAGATTTACAGAAAAACTATGAAGATAGTACAGAGGTGTCCTGTATACCTTTATACCAGTTGCCTCAATTGGGATGATACATTTGTCACAAATAAAAAACCAATGTTAATAAATGATTGTTAACTAAAGTTCATACTTTATTCAGATTTCCCTGGTTTTTACTGAATGTCCTTTTTCTGTTCCAAGGTCCCATCCAGGATACCACATTACATTTAGTTATCATATCTCCTTAGGCTGCTCTTGGCATGACAGTTTCTGAGACTTTCCTTATTTTTGATGAACTTGACAGTGTTAAGGATTACGGTGAGGTAAGTGTAGGATGCTCCACTATTAGAATTTGTCTTAAGTTTTTCTCATGATTAGGCTGGGGTTATGGCTTTGAGGAGAAGGATCACAGAGTTAAAATGTCATTTTTATCACATTACATCAAGTGTACATACTATCAACATGACTTAGCACTATTAGTGTTAACCTTGATCACCTGGCTGATACAGTATTTGTCAGATTTCTCCACAGTACAGTTACTCTTTTTTTCTCCTCTTTCCGTGCTGTATGCTTTGGAAGAAAGTCACTCTGCCCAGCCCACACTTCCATGCTGTTCCTCCTTGAGAAGAGGTGTCTACATAAACTATCTGCGGTTCTTCATGGAAGACTTACTCATTCTCTCTCATTTATTCAATTTACCAATCAGTGTGGACTTACAGATGTTGATACCTTGGGTTATAATCCAATACTACTATATTCTGTTTCTCAGTTTTTTTCTGGCATTGTCTGTTGGGACCCCTTTCACTTTGCACCCGTATGCCTTTGACATATCACTATTATTTATGTATACTTTTTGAGTACTTCCTTTCTGGGAGTGCAAGATTATCCAGACTCATCTTTTGTTTCCTGCCTTGGCCTGGGATCAGCCATTTCTCCTTTTACTGAGAAAGGTTAATAACCAAGATCTGCATTTTAGATGTGCTTCTTGCTACTGGGGTGTTGCAGCTTGTGGATTCTCTCCAGCTGACATAGTAAGGAAATGTATGTGTATATTACTAACTCTATATACATATCTATAATGCCTATGTAACTTTGTATCTGCATTAAACTAAACATGAGTCTGTATTCGTATTTCCAGCTGTAATCCATTACCACATTCTAGCCTTCTCCTGACTTGTCTATCTGTAATCTCCCACTCCAACAGCAAGAAATCTGGCTTCTATTCACCATCCATTTATTAATATTTAATTGTTCATTTTCTTTATACACGTATAGTAGTTTCAGATTTCTTTTTTTAAAATTATTTGAGACAGAGTCTTGCTCTGTCACCCAGGCTAGGATACAGTGGCACGATCATAGCTTACTGCAGGCTCAAACTCCTGGGCTCCAGTGATCCTCCTGCCTCAGCCTCCCAAGTAGCTGGAAATATAGATGTCCACCACCACACACAGCTCATTTTAAAATATTTTTTTATTCTTGCCCAGTGGCTCATCCCTGTAATCCCCACACTTTGGGAGTCCAAGGTGGGCAGATCGCTTGAGCTCAGAAGTTTGAGACCAGCCTGGGCAACATGGTGAAACTGTGTCTCTCCCAAAAATACAAAATATTAGCTGGGTGTGGTGGTGTGAGTCTGTGGTCCCAGCTACTTGGGAGGCTGAGGCATGATCACAGCTCACTGCAACCTCAGCTACCTGGACTCAGGTGATCCTCCCACTTCAGCCTCCTGAGTAGCTGGGACCACAGGCTGTGCCAAGGCACCTGGCTAATTAAAAAATAATTTTTTTAGAGATGGGTTCTTACCAGCTCAGGCTGGTCTCAAACTCCTGACCTCAAGTGATCCTCCTACCTTGGCCTTCCAAAGTGCTGGGATTATAGACATGAACGCCCAGCCTGAACTATTTTAAGTATACAATCCAGTGGTTTTTTTAGTATATTCACAATGATGTGCAACTGTTGCCACTGCCTGATTCCAGAATACAGTCATCACCCAAAAGAAACCCTTGTAACCATTAAGCAGTCACTCCATGTTTTCCTAATCCCCTGGCAAGCACTGATGGAGCTTTCTAAAAAGTGTTTTTTTTATCACTCTACTCAGATACTCCGATTCTGTAGCTCTGAAAATGAAGGTAGGGATCTGTATCTTTTTTAAAAAAGTATTCTACTTGCTTCTGGTAACCAGGCAAGTTTGCATTATCAAGTGTTATGAGCCTAAAAGAACAGCTTATTAAATTTGAGAATAAATTGTAATGTTCTAGAAGCAGTTGTTATGAATCAAGGAGCACCTAATCAAAGCTAAAAACAGTGCCAACACAATTTGATTGTCTTTAAAAGTCATCTTAGATAGGATTGAAATGAGATAAAGAAATCATTTTACAAACTGTTAGCTTGTTGCATCCATGTTTAGATTTTGGGTAAATTTAATCTGTAGTCATTATTCGTCCATCACTCAGTTTTGGTGTGTTTTGTTCTCCTTGGTTTCCCCTAGTTTTTTTTTGTTTGTTTTTGTAGAGATGAGGTCTTACTCTGTTGCTTAGGCTAGTTTTGAACTCCTGGGCTCAAACAGTCCTCTTGACTTGGCCTGTGTGTGTGTGTGTGTGTGTGTGTGTGTGGTGGTGGTGGTTTTTTTTTTCCTTAAAATTTTTAAAAACTCCTGCTTACCTTAGTTCAATCAGAGGGAAGCCATCCTTCTCCATGACCTCCAGTACCTTAGTAAAAATGAGCTCTTAAAGAGTGAGTACTTCTTGCTCAGTATGTAGCCATGGTAAAGCTAAGTATATCTGAAAACTTAGTTGTGAAAGATTTGTAGACAGACTTTAATTTTGATCCCTTTTTGTCCCTTTTTTTTCAATTTCTGTTTTTATTTTTAATTGAAAAAAGAATTTTATATAGTTACAGAGTACTATGTGATGTGTTGATACGTATATATATGCGTATATACGTGTGTGTGTATGTGTGTGTATATATATGCATGTATATATATAATGATTATACCAAGCTAACACTTTCATTATCGCTCATACTTACATATTTTGTTGCAGTGAGAACATTTACATACATTATTTATTTATTTATAATTTTTTTTAGAGACAGGGTCTCGAACTCTGTTGCCAGGCTGGAGTGCCGTGACGCAATCATAGCTCCCTGCAGCCTTAAACTCCTGGGTGCAAACCATCCTCCCACTCCAGCCTCCTGAGTAGCTGCAACTATAGGGGGATGCCACCATACCCAGCTAATTTTTTTTCCTTCAACTTTTAAGTTATGGGGTACATGTGCAGGATGTGCACGTTTGTTATGTAGGTAAACATGTACCATTGTGGTTTGCTGCACAGATCAACCCATCACCTTGGTATTAAGCCTAGCATCCATTAGCTGTTCTTCCTGATGTTCTCCCTCTCCCGACCCCTCCCTCCTAAAGACCCCAGTGTGTGTCTCCCCCCACCACCCCAGTATGTCTGTGTGTTCTCATCATTGAGCTCACACTTAGAAGTGAGAACATGTGGTGGTTGGTTTTCTGGTCCTGCGTTAGTTTGCTTAGTATAACAGCTTCCAGCACCATCCATGTCTCTGCAAAGGGCATGATCGCTTTCCTTTTTATGGCTGCATAGTATTCTGTGGTGTATATTTACCACATTTTCTTTATCCAGTCTGTTATTGATGGGCATTGGGGTTAATTCCACGTCTTTGATATTGTGAATAGTGCTGCAGTGAACATACACATGCATGTATCTTTATAATAGAAAGATTTATATTCCTTTGGGTATATACCTAGTTAGTAATGAGATTGCTTGGTCAGATGGTATTTCTGCCTCTAGATCTTTGGTGAATCGCCACGGTGTCTTCCACAATAGTTGAACTAATTTACACTCCCACTAACAGCGTAAAAGCATTTGTTTTTCTCCACAACCTCGCCAGCATCTGTTTCTGGACTTTTTAATAATCACCATTCTAACTGGCATGAGATGGTATCTCATTGCGGTTTTGATTTGCATTTTTCTAGTAATCAGTGATGTTGAGCTCTTTTTCATGTTTGTTGGCCACATGAAATCTGTTTTTGAAAAGTGTTCGTGTTCTGTGCCCACTTTTTAATGGGGTTGGTTGTTTTTTCTTATAAATGTAAGTTCCTTGTAGACTTTGGATATTAAACGTTTGTCAGATGCACAGATTGCAAAAATTTTCTCTACTTCTGTAGGTTGTCTGGTCACTTTGATGATAGTTTCTTTTGCTGTGCAGAAGCTCCTTAGTTTAATTAGATCGCATTTGTCAATATTTGCGTTTGTTGCAATTGTTTTTGGCGTTTTCATCATGAAATCTTTGCCTGTGCCTATCTCTGGAATGGTATTGCCTAGATTTTCTTCTAGGATTTTTAAAGTTTTGGGTTTTACATTGAAGTCTTTAATCCATCTTGAGTTAATTTTTGTATAAATTGTAAGGACGGGGTCCAGTTTCAGTTTTCTGCATGTGGCTACCCAGCTCTCCTAACACCATTTATTAAATAGGGAATCCTTTCTTCATTGCTCGTTTTTGTCAGGTTTGTCAAAGATCGGATGATTGTGGGTGTGCCATCTTATTTCTGAGTTCTGTATTTTGTTCCATTGGTCTGTGTGTCTGTTTTTGTACCAGTACTGTACTGTGCTGTTTTGGTTACTGTAACCCTGTAGTCTGGTAACATGATGCCTCCAGCTTTGTTCTTTTTCCTTAGGATTGTCTTGACTGTACAGTCTCTTTTTTGGTACCATATGAATTTTGAAGTAGTTTTTTCTAATTCTGTGAAGAATGTCAGTGGTAGTTTAATGGGAATAGCATTGAATCTATAAATTACTTTGGGCAGTATGGCCATTTTCACCGTATTGATTCTTCCTATCCATGAGCATGAAATGTTTTTCCATTTGTTCGTGTCCTCTCTTATTTCCTTGACCAGTGATTGGTACTTTCCTTGAAGAGGTCCTTCACTTCCCTTGTTAGTTGTATTCCTAGGTATTTTGTTCTCTTTGTAGCAATTGTGAATGGGAATTCATTCATGATTTGCTCTCTGCTTGCTTGCTTGTTGCTGTATAGGAATGGTAGTGATTTTTGCACATTGGTTTTGTATCCTAAGATTTTGCTGAAGTTGCTTATCAGCTTAAGCTTTCACGAAGACAGTGCGATTTTCTACATATAGGATCATGTCTTCTGCAAACGAAGATAATTTGACTTCCTTTCTTCCTATTGGAATGCACTTTCTTTCTTTCTCTTGCCTGATTACCCTAGTCAGAACTTCCAATACTGTGTTGAATAGAAATGGTGAGAGAGGGCATCCTTGCCTTGTACTGGTTTTCAAGGGAAATGCTTCCACCTTTTGCCATTTAGTATAATAGCTGTGGGTTTGTCATATATGGCTCTTATTATTTCGAGGTATGTTCCTTCAATATCTAGTTTATTGAGTTTTTAACATGAAGGTATGTTGAATTTGATGAAGGCCTTTTCTGCATCTGTTGAGATAATCATGTGGTTTCTGTCTTTAGTTCTGTTTATGTGATGAATTATATTTGTTGATTTGTGTATGTTGAACCAACCTTGCATGCCAGGGATGAAGCCAACTTGATTTTTTTGTGTCTCTGTCTTCTTCAGTTCAGCTCTGATCTTGGTTATTTCTTGTGTTCTGGTAGCTTTGGTGTTTGTTTGCTCTTGGTTCTCAAGTTCTTTTAGTTGTGATGTTAAGTTGTTAATTTGGTATCTTCCTAGCTTTTTGATGTGCGCATTCAGTGCTATGAATTTCCTTCTTAACACTGTTTTAGCTGCATCTCAGAGATTCTGGTACATTGTCTCTTTGCCTTAGTTTCCAAGAACTTCTTGATTTCTGCCTTAATTGTATTTGTCCAGGAGTCATTCAGGAGCAGGTTGTTCAATTTACATGTAGTTATGTGGTTTTGAGTGAATTTCTTAGTCTCCAGTTCTAATTTGATTGTGCTGTATTCTAAGAGAGTTTGTTATAATTTCAGTCCTTTTGCATTTGCTTAGGAGTGTGTTATTAATACTTGTGATTATGTGATCAAATTTTGAGTAAGTGCCACGTGGTAATGAGAATAATATATAATCTGTTGTTTTCAAGTGGAGAGTTCTGTAGATATCTATCAGGTCTGCTTGATCCAGAGCTGAATTTAGGTCCTGAGTATCTTTGTTAATTTTCTGTCTCTGTGATTTGTCTGATATTGTCATTGGGGTGTTAACGTCTGCCACTATTATTATGCGTGAATCTAAGTCTATTTGTAGGTCTTTAAGAACTTGCTTTATGAATCTACGTGCTCCTGTATTGGGTGCATATGTACTTAGGATAGTTAGCTCTTCTTACTGAATTGAACTTTTTATCATTATGTGATGGTCTTCATCTTTTTTTGATCTTTGTTGTTTTAAAGTCTGTTTTGTCAGAAACTAGGATTGCGACCCCTGCTTTTTTCTGTTTTCCATTGCTTGGTAAGTTTTCCACCATCCCTTTATTTTGAGCCTGTGTGTGTCTTTGTATGTGAAATGGATTTCTTGAAGACAGCATACTGATGGGTCTTGACTATACATTTTGCCATTCTGTGTCTTTTAATTGAGGCATTTAGCCCGTTTACATTTAAGGTGAATATTGGTATGTGTGAACTTGATCCTGTCATCATGATGCTAGCTGGTTATTTGGCAGACTTCTTTATGTCTGCCAAATAGGAAAGTTTTTCCTTTCCATATTTAGTGCTTCCTTCAGGAGCTCCTTCAGGATGGTGATGAATATCCTCAGCATTTGCTTGTCTGAAAAGAATTTTATTTCTCCTTTGCTTATTAAGCTTAGTGTGACTGGATATGAAATTCTGGGTTGGAAATTGTGTAAGACTGTTGAGACCAGGTGCGGTGGCTCACGCTTGTAATCTCAGCACTTTGGGAGGCCGAGGTGGGTAGATCACCTGAGGTCAGGAGTTCAAGACCAGCCTGGCCAAGATGGCAAAACCCCATCTCTACTAAACATACAAAAATTAGCCGGGTGTGGTGGTGGGCACCTGTAGTCCCAGCTACTTGGGAGGCTGAGGCAGGAGAATCACTTGAACCTGGGAGGCAGAGGTTGCAGTGAGCTGGGATCACACCATTGCACTCTATCCTGGGCAGGAAGAGTGAAGCTCCACCTCAAAAAAAAAAAAAAAAGTTGAATATTGGTCCCCAATCTTTTTTGGCTAGTAGGGTTTCCACTGAGAGGTCTGCTGTTAGTCTGATGTGTTTCCCTTTGTAGGTGGCCTGGCTTTTCTCTCTGGCTGCCCTTAACATTTTTTCTTTCATTTTGACCTTGGAGAATCTGATGATTATGTGTCTTGCGATTGATCTTCTTACTGGGGTTATCTGGATTTCCTGAATTGGAATATTGGCCCTTCTTGCTAGGTTGGGGAAGTTCTCCTGGATGATACCCTGAAGTATGTTTTCCAATTTGATTCCGTTCTCCTCATCTCTTTCAGGTATCCCAATCAGTCATAGGTTTGGTCTTTTTACATAGTCCCATATTTCTCGAGGTTTTGTTCATTCCTTTTCATTCTTTTTTCTCTATTCTTGTCTATCTTATTTCAGAAAGACACTCTTCAAGCTCTGAGATTCTTTCCTGTGCCTGGTCTATTCTGCTATTGATACTTGTGGTTGCATTGTGAATTTCTTGTGTTGTGTTTCTCAACTCCATCAGGTCAGTTATGCTCCTCTCTAAACTGGCTATACCATTTAGAAGCTCCTCCATTGTATCATGATTCTTAGCTTCCTTGCATTGGGTTGCAACATGCTCCTTTAGCTCAGCCAAGTTCATTTTCACCCACCTTCTGAAGCCTACTTCTATCAGTTCAACCATCTCAGCCTCAACCCAGTTCTGTGCCCTTGCTGAAGAGGTGTTGCGGTCATTTAGAGAAGAGGCACTCTGGCTTTTTGAGTTTTTAGCTTTTTTTTGCATTATTTCCCAACTTTGTGGACTTATCTACCTTTGATTTTTGAGGCTGCTGATTTTTTTTTTTTTTTTTTGAGACAGAGTGTCGCCCTGTTGCCCAGGCTAGAGTGCAGTGGCACGATCTCGGCTTACTGCAACCTCCGCCTCCTGGGTTCAAGCAATTCTCTTGCCTCAGCCTCCTGAGTTGCTGGGATTACAGGCACACGCGCCACCATGCCCAGCTAATTTTTTGTATCTTTAGAGATGGTGCTTCACCATGTTGGCCAGGCTGGTCTCAAACTCGTGACCTCGTGATCTGCCCGTCTCAGTCTCCCAAAGTGCTGGGATTACAGGCGTGAGCCACTCTGCCCAGCTGAGGTTGCTGATTTTTTTTTTTTTTTTTTTTTTTGAGATTGAGTTTAGCTCTGTCGCCCAGGCTGGAGTGCAGTGGCACAATCTTGGCTCACTGCAACCTCTGCCTCCCGGGTTCAAGCCATTCTCATGCCTCAGCCTCCGGAGTAGCTGGGATTGCAGGCACCTGCCACCATGCCCGGCTAATTTTTGTATTTTTAGTAGAGACGGGGTTTCACCATGTTGGCCAGGCCGGTCTTGAACTTCTGATCTCAGGTGATCTGCCCTCCTTGTCCTCCCAAAGTGCTGAGATTACAGGCATGAGCCACCACGCCCGGCCAGTTGCTGACCTTTAAATGGGGTTTTTGTGGTGTCTTTTTTGTTGATGCTGTTGTTGTTTTCTGTTTTTCTTTTAACAGTCAGTCCACTTTTCCATAGGGCTGCTATAGTTTGCTGGGGGATCGCTCCGGACCCTAGTTGCCTTGGTCTTTCCCTTACCTGTAGGTATATCACCAGTGAAGGCTATGAAACAGCTGAGATGGCAGCCTGCTCCTTCCCCTGGGAGCTCCATCCTGGTGGGGGGTTGGGGGGGATGGGGGGCAGTACTGACCTGTTGCCAGCCTGGACACTGCTGTAGGAGGTGTCTGGAGATCCCTGTTAGGAGGTCTCACCCAATCAGGAGGGACAGATCAGGGACCTGCTTAAAGAAGCAGTCTGGCTGCTTTTTGGTTGAGATCAGGTGTGCTGCACTGGGAGTAAGCGTTCCTTGCCCAGACTGCCTGGACTCTCCAGAGCCAGCCAGCCTAGAAAGGCTGAGTCAACTGAACCGCAGAGACATTGGCCACTCCTCCCCCTAGGGGCTTGTCCCAGGGAGAGATGAGAGTACTGTTCCTTTAACCCTGGCTGGAG
The DNA here is from genome assembly GCF_003255815.1 of Theropithecus gelada. Classification (NCBI taxonomy): domain Eukaryota; kingdom Metazoa; phylum Chordata; class Mammalia; order Primates; family Cercopithecidae; genus Theropithecus; species Theropithecus gelada. The sequence goes on along the minus strand of NC_037686.1, from coordinate 4,326,599 downwards.
TTGCTGAAGTTCCTGCAGGAGGCCCCACCCAGTGAGGAGGGATGGGTTGGGGTCCCACTTAAAAAAGCAGTCTGGCCATGGTCTGGCACAGCAACTGTGCTGCCCTGTGAGGGACTTCTCCTCATCAAGACCACCTGGATTTTTGGGAGCAGGCTAGAACAGCTGGGTCAACTGAACTGCAGAAATGGCAGCCGCCCCTCCCCCTGGGAACTCATCCATTTTAGGCAGTCTCTAGCCTGTTGCACTGGCTGGTTAGAATTCCAAGCCAGTGGGTTGAGGTGCCACGGAAGTGAGGCCCGCAGAACGACACTGCTTGGTTCCCAGGATTCAGCCCCCTTCCTAGGGGAGTTTATGGGTAGATTTCTCACCTTGCTGGGATTCTCAAGGCTGGAGTCTGTAAAACTCCCGGGTTTCTGTGTAAGCCTGAGCAACTGCTCTGCCAAGACTCCGTACAGCTCTGTATATTGAACCTAAGGCCCTGGTGGCCTGGGTTCATGAGGGGATTTCCTGATCCATGGGTGCAAAGATCCGTAGGAGAAGTATGGTTTCCTGGGTGGGGTTACACAATCACTCACCACTTCCCTTGGCTGGGGGTGCGGTTCCTTTGGCTCCCCAGTGCTCCTGGGTGGGCCATTGCCCCACCCTGCTTTTTTTTTTGTTATCTGTGGGTCATGCCGTCCTCCTAGTCAGTCCCGGTGTGAGAACCTAGACATTTCAGTTGAAGATGCTGAATTCACTTGCTGTTGTCATTCTTCTCTGAGAGCGCCAGGGACTGCAGCTGTTTCTAATTGGCCATCTTGGCCCCTCCTGCCCCCTTCTTGTCTTACAGGTGGAAGCTGAGGAATAATCCCAGTGCTTTGTGAAACTGCTATGAAGAATTTTCAAGTCAAGCTTAAGTTGGAAGATAGTGACTAGAGCAAACAGACCAAAACATACATTTATTTATTTATTTATTTATTTATTTATTTATTTATTTATTTAATTTGTTCATTCCTGAGACAGAGTCTTGCTCTGTTGCCCAGACTAGAGTGCAGTGGTGTGATCTCGACTCACTGCAGCCTCCACCACCCAGGTTCAAGCAACTCCTGCCTAAGTCTCTGAAGTAGCTGGGAATACAGGCGTGCATCACCACTCTTGGCTAAGTTTTTATATGACCAAAGCATTTAAAGCATTGATTCTGAGAGAACTCACTAAATGCTGCAGGACTATAAAGTGATCTCAAAATAGACTTTCTGTAGTTGGAACACTTCTGTAGATACTCACTTGTGTTATACATGTGCAGTCTCCATGTCTGTAGCATATAGATTTGCAAATTCTATTATTTCTGTTCCCTGTAGTCCTCTAGGCCACATTGGCAACTAGAGGTGTTTTTTTCTCTCAGTCCTATCTTGTAAATAGTCTGAGTTGTCTTTCTCTGTTACTGGATTTTCCTCCATTTCTCCCTCCTTTTGTCAGTGTTCAGTAGTTTTTCCTCCACAGAAATGGTCCCAAGGCTTCTGTCCTTCTTGATCACTTGATCAGCTTTTCAAAGCCTCCTCTGTTTTTTGTTTTTTTGTTTTTTTTTTTTTGAGACAGTCTCGCTCTGTCACCCAGGCTGGAGTGCAGTGGCACTATCTCGGCTCACTGCAACTTCTGCCTTGCTGGTTTAAGCAGTTCTTAAGCCTTAGCCTCCTGAGTAGCTGGGACTGTAGGCGCATGCCAGCATACCCAGCTAATTTTTTGTATTTTAGTAGAGATGGGGTTTCACCATGTTGCCCAGGCTGGTCTTGAACTCCTGAGCTCAGGCAATCTGTCTGCCTTGGCCTCCCAAAGTGTTAGAATTACAGGCGTGAGCCACCACACCCAGCCAAAACCTCTTTTTGACAAAGTTCAACCTCATCCTATAGGTGATTTTGTACTCTCTGCTAAGATAAAATTTTCTCCAAATTGTTAGCCTTAGGATGAAGGACAATTCATGAACAAAAAAGAACTATTTGTTTCCTGAAGAGTCAATTTAGTTATTGTAGTAAGAAGTTTGTCAAACAAGACTTCTTGTATTGCACTTACCTCAGCTTTCAAGAAGGATGTTTATCTGTGTATCATTGCTGTTGTCTTGAGTTGTGTGTTTTGATTCTGCTAGTCTTGTTATTATAACTTAGCATTAGTTTGGTGACATTGCTATGATAATGATATTGATTATCTATGAGGAGTCACAGCTAGGTGAACATTTCTGTTTGCCTAATATCTTTGAATGATAGAAAATTTTAGTTTTGGTTATAGTTTTGACTGAATTAGAAAACAGACAAATACCGTTCTGTTTTTTTGAGACTGGGTCTGGCTCTGTCACCCAGGTTGGAGTAGCACTGTTGCCCGGGCCAGACTGCAGTGGTGCAACCTTACCTTACTGCAACCTCTGCCTCCCAGGCTCAAGGAGTCCTCCCACCTCAGACTCCCCAGTAGCTGGGACTACAGGGACATACCACCATGGCCAGCTAATTTTTAAATTTTTTCTAGAGACGAGGTTTCACCATGTTGCCCAGACTGCTCTCAAACTCCTGAGCTCAAGCAGTCTGTCTGTCTCAGCCTACCACAGTGCTGGGATTACAGGTGTGAGCCTCTGTGCCCAGCCCAAACTCAGTTCTTAAGGTGCATATACTTGGGGAAAAAAAAGGCATCTGTACATCTTCTTCACCCAAATGATGTTTAGTTTACACTAGAGTTTTTGATGTATGTATATCTTGGTACCTCAGAATAGCAACTAGAATGTTTTGCCTTCATTATAAACAAAATTATTTAGAAATAGCAGTGATATTGAACAATGTATTTTTAGTATCCCTTGAGTGATCCCAAGTAGTAATGCCATTTGAAAAAAACCACCAAAAGAATACTGGGTTATTTTGTTTTAGAAGAAGGTATATTTTACTGCTGTAAATTAGAGTGGAAAACGGTCTAATAGCATACATTTAGAGAATGTTAATCCTGAAAGTCAGTTGCTGTTCGATAATCCTGCCAGTCAGTTGCTGTTCAATACATAGACTGGTCTGTAAGGAGCAAGAACATACTAATTTTAAGGGAAGAAACATCTTCAAAGGCAGAATAGAATCTGTAAACTGCATCATTTAGCCATTGGATAACAAAGTCTACAGTAGAGCTTGCAGCTGGTTGGCTTAAACAGGAAAGTAGCCCTGAACAAGTATTAATACCTCTGTGCAGCCCTTAGGGCATGGAAATTGAAGTGCAATCTGTGTAATAGCCACCAAGATTGTTACACAAAGATTGGAGGAATATGAAGAACTCTTCTTAGCCACATGAAGATACCACCAAGTATTTTCATTTAGCAAGTGGCCGTACCGCTATACATCTTGCCCGTCCCCTCTCACCCTCCAGCCACATTTGAGAGTTCCAGTTTCTCACCAACATTTGGTCTTCTTAGTCTTTAATTTTAACCATTCCGGTGGGTGACATCTCATTTTTATTATTTTAAAAATTTAATCATTTAATTGACCCATAATATTTGTACATATTTATGGGGGTACATCTGATGTTTTATTCTATGCATAGAACATGTAATGATCAAGTCAGATTATTTAGGATATTCATCACTATTTGTCATTTCTGCGTTGGGAACATTTCAAGTCCTGTCTACTAGCTATTTTGAAATATATAACCTATTGTTGTTAATTATAGTCACATACTGTGATGTCAAACGTTAGAACTTATTTCTTCTGTTTATGTTTCTACCCTTTAATTAACCTCTCATCATCCCCCACCGTCCACAGATACCCTTCCTAGCCTTTGGTATCTGTCATTCTCTCTACCTTCATGAGATCAACTTTTTTTAGCTCTCACATATGAGTGAGAACATCTCATTAATTTTCCTGGTGACTAGTGAGGTTGCACATCTTTTCCTGTGCTTATTTGCCATTCACTATATGTTCTTTGCTGAACTGTTAAAAAATCATTTACTCACTTTTAAATTGGGTTATCTTATTGATTCATAAGAGTTATTTATATGTTCCAGATATAATTCCTTTAGAATTATATAATCTGGATATAAGTCCTTTATAAAGATGTGATTTGCAAGTATTTTCTCCCAGTATGGCTGGCTTTTCATTTTCTTAATGCCTTAACGGGATCATTTAAAGAGCAGAAGTTTTTATGATGTGTAATTTATCCATTTTTTGCTTTCGTAATTTCTGCTTTTCATTGCCTATTTAAGAAATCTTTGTCTAATCCAAGGCCACTAAAATATTCTTTTTTCTGCTAGAAGTGGTGTAGTTTTAGCTCATAAATTTAGTGTTGGTTTTTTTTTTTTTTTTTTTTTTTTTTTTGAGATGGAGTCTCACTCTGTCCCCCAATCTGGAGAGCAGTGATGCGATCTCCGCCCGCTGCAAGCTCTGCCTCCCGAGTTCAGGCCATTCTCCTGCCTCAGCCTCCCCAGTAGCTGGGACTACAGGCACCTGCAACCACGCCCGGCTAATTTTTTGTATTTTTTAGTAGAGACAGGGTTTCACCATGTTAGCCAGGACAGTCTCGATCTCCTGACCTCGTGATCCGCTTGCCTCGGCCTCCCAAAGTGCTGGGATTACAGGCCTGAGCCACTGTGCGTGGCAAATTTAGGTTTATGATGCATTTTGAGGTAATTTTTCTCTGTGGAGTGAGGTAAGGGTCAAGGTTCTCTCTCTTTTTTTTTTTTGCATTTGGATATATAGTTTTTCCAAGACCATTATTGAAAGGAATGTATCCTTTTCCCAGTGAATTACGTTGACAGATTTGTTGAAAATCTGTTGGATTGGATGTATATGTGTAGATCTGTTTCTGGACTTTCCATTCTGTTCCATTAATCTATAAGTCTGTCTTTAGTAAATACTGTCTTGCTTACTGTATCTTTGTTAGTAACTATGGAAGTCAGGTGATGTGAGTCTACCAATTAATTTTTTCCCAACATTATTTGGACTTTTCTAGGTTCTTAACATTTTCATATACATTATAGAAACAATTTGTCAGTTTCCAAAAAGAAAAAAAAAGGATCCTGGAAATTTGACTAGGATTGCCTTGAATTTATAGAGCAATTTGGAGAGACTGACATTTTAACAACATCGAGTCTTCTGATTCATGAGCATGGCATATCTCTCTATGTATTTAGATCTTTTTTCACTTCTTTCCGAAGTGTTTTGTATTTATCATTGTACAGTCTTATTATATACATTTTGCTATATTCCTGAGAATTGTGTTTTTGATGCTATCATAGGTTATGTTTTTAATTTTAATTTCTAATTGCTAGTATGTAGAAAAAGTTTTTCACATATTCACCATGTATTCTTACACATATTTTGTTATATTATCCCTAAGAATTTAGTATTTCTGGTGCTGTTGTAGGTTGTATTTTTAATTTTAATTTCTAATTGCTTATTTCTAATATGTAGAAATAAATTAATTTTTATATATTGATCATGTATTCTATGTCCTTCCTATACGCATGTATTAGTTCTAATAGCTTCTTTGTAGATATCTTTGTCTACATAGATTATCATGGTATCTGGAAATAAGGCCATTTTACCACTTTCCAAGCTGTATGCCTTTTTTTTGTTGCCTTATTGAACTATATAGGACCGCCAGTAAGTGCAATGTTGAATAGGAATGGTAAAAGCGAACTCAACATCCATGCCTCATTGTTGATCTTAGAAGAGAAAGCATTCAGGTTCCCTTCTAATTCTGGTTTGCTGAGAGTTGTTTGTTATTAATGGGTATTGAATGTTATCTAATACATTTTCTCTTATCTGTTGAGATGGTCATATATTTTTGTGGTTTGAATTAATACAGTAAATTATAAAGATTGGTTTTTTTTACGGGGACAGGGGCAGGGCCTCATTCTGTCACCCAGACTGGAGTGCAGTGGCGTGATCATGGCTCACTGCAGCCTCAACCTCCTGGGCTCAAGCACTCCTCCCACGTAGCTGGGACCACCTGCACGGACCACCATGCCCAGCTAATTTTTTTATTTTTAGTAGAGGTGGAGTTTTGCCATGTTGTCCTCAGGCTGGTCTTGAACTTTTGGGCTCAAGCTATCTGCCCACCTTGGCCTCCCAAAGTGCTGGGATTACAGGTGTGAGCTCCCATACTTGGCCTGGTTTAACTTCTTTGTTGTCTACGAGCAAACTTTGTATGGTTTTAATTAAATTTGTTGAAGTTTGTTTTATGATACAGAATGTGGCCTATCTTGGGGAATGTCCTGTGTGCCCTTGAAAGAGTATTCTGTTGTTGAGCAGATATTTCTGTAAATATCAATTAGAACCAACTGATTAATGGTGTTTTTCTGTTCTTATATAATCCTTGCTGATGTTCTGTCAATAAAAAGTATAATAGTTGAAGCCTCCAGCTATAGTTATGAATTTATCTGTTTTGTCTATCAGTTGGCAGTTTTTGTTTTCATGTATTTTGAAGCTCTGTTGTTGGTTGCGTACATATGTAGGATTGGTATGTTGTCTTAGTGTATTGACCCTTTTATCAATATGTCATATATAATGTCCCTCTTCGTTCTGAAGTCTGTTTTGTTGATGTTGTTAATATAGCCACTCAAGCTTGCTTTCTTTCTAAGCACTTGGAAACTCAAGTACTTCCATGGGTTCTTTTTCCATTCTTTTATTTTAACCTACCTATTATTATATTTGAAGCGAACTTCTTGTTGATTTTTTCCCCACTATCTGACATTCTCTGTCTTTTGGTGTGTTTAAGCCATTTGTGTTTTATATAATTATTCGTATTTGGGGTTAGATCTATATCATTTTATAATTTTGTTCTTTCTGTTCTTCGTTGCTCAATTTTTCTTTTCCTGCCTTCCATTGGATTATTTGTATTTTTTCAGTATTCCATTTTAACTTACCTAGTGTGATTTGTATTACTTTTTGTGTAGTTATTATATAGTGATTGCTTTAGGGATTACAGTATACATCTTGGACCCAGAAGCTAACTCAATATTAAATGCTTAATGTTTGTTGATTGAAGGAATATATTTGGAATCCAGTTGTGATTTTTATTGTTACTGGTGGCATTTTTCTAAGTAGTTATTGAGAAATAATATAAGCTTTTCTTTACATAGAATCTATTTAGTATAATAATATTGCCCTGTAGAATGTTCTCAAAAAATATTTGGCGCTCCTTTAGTTCACTAATAACTTGCTTTGCTTCATCTACAAAGGAGACATCGTTTCATCTTCACAGTCTCACTTAGGCTGATGTTTCTATCAAAAGCAAAAGCTCAGTTTTGCTTTTGAGCCAGTCTTTTTGTTTTCATGTGGCTCATAACTTTAACTCCATACGCTTTACCAATGGCTAGCTTTGAGGACAGTGCTATGTTTAAATGATTGTTTATGTTAATGAAACAGTTGAATGGCCCCAAGGTAAGTTCTGCTTCTTGAGTGTAATGTTAAAAATGTTTCTTAATTTCTTCAAGTTTGTTTCCTTCTCTATAAAATGAAAGATCTGAACAATTTTTCTTTAGTAGATTTTTGTATTGTAATGTAGTCTAATTTAATTATTGCCAGATTAATATGGTTTTGATAGTTTACAAATTAGCTCAATTTATTTAAGGGAGTTTTGGTTTTGTTTCTGTCAAAACGAAAGAAATTTTAAAACACTAACAGGACAGCAGATTTTACTAATATTCTGTTCAAGGTGTCTTGAGTTTTAATAATTTACGTAGATACTAGAATGACAGCTGACTTATATCTATGATATCCATCTGTAGGAGATTTATAGCATGAAAGAGTTCAAAGTAATCTTGTCAGTCATTCTGCTTGTTGTTGTAGCCGAAGTAAATAGTCCCCTTGGCCAACAGCCTCAATCTAGCCCAGTGCTGTGCAGTAGACCTTTCTGTGATTACATAAATGTATATCTATGCTGTATAGTACAGTGGGTAGTTTAATTTCGTTTTAATTAATTTTAAATTGCCACATGTAGGTAATAGATTATCTGACAGCAACATAGTTGTAGCCTCATAGGTTCCTCTTTAACATGTAAAAAACCCCTTGGAATTTTTTCTGCATCATTCAGTCATCAACTTGCCATAATCATAAGCTCTTGGGAGAATCTTTGACCTATTAAGCTTGTAGAATAGGAAAGAGAAGGCTGAATGAATTGGAAATAAAATAATGTATACAGTGGTGATTGCAGTACAATAGAAGTATATTAGTGAATAGTTTGATAAAGTGACTAAATGGCTGAGGATGTTCAGTAAAGAAAATAAACTGCTCTAGGGATTTTAAACGGGAAGGATTTAATGTAGGGAATTAGTTGTTGTAAAATTACTGATTAAACCTAGCAGGTTCTTGATTGGGTCTTCAGAAATGACTTCCAAACCAACACAAAACTCCAAGGTCATCGATTAGGAGCTCCCATTATGGATTCCTACTGAAAAGAGAAACGTTTTGTCACGACTTCCACTTTCACTGCTTCTGGATACCCAAAGCTGGAGATGTTACTTGTCTAGAGAATATGGGAAGATATTTATGAAAGTAATTCTCCTTTCTTTTCGGTGACAAGCTGAGTGGACTTGACTAAGAGAACCAGAAGCTAAAATAAAGCGAAAACTTATTTTAGCTTAGGATAGCCTCTCTGAGAAAATAAGGTATCTTACAGAGACACAGAGAAAACAAATTGAACTAACTTTGGTTCATAAACTTCAAGTAGGTTCTATTGTATATGTATTCAAATAACCCTTACCTATCCATTCTTTACAGATCAGGATGAGAAGACTGACAAAAGAAGCAGCTAGCTGAACAGCTATAAAATGCCCAAATCTGGGTTTACAAAACCAGTTCAGAGTGAAAATTCTGACAGTGACAGCAATATGGTAGAGAAACCATATGGAAGAAAGGTATGTGATTATACTAAAGATTTGTTGACTTTTTGAACTGGGAAAAAGACTCCCAATTAAGTATTTTTAGTAATTTCTTATAAGATAAAAACCAATATGGATGCTGGGTAAACCCAAACCATTTATGCTCTTTAGAAATAAATTGGATTCCTGGGGAAGTGATTGTTTATCATTCCCTAAGGTGAACACACAACTAACTACTAAGTAAAACACAATTACTAAGATGGTGCAATTAAGAAATAATGATTGAGAGAGGGAAAAATTTTTATTATTAGTCATTGTCAATGACATGTAATTCTGTCTTTTTATATCTATCCTTTTTCATTCTTATGTAATTTAGACCCTCAGAACCTTCATTTGGACTCCTGCAATTTGTCTCCTAACTGGTCTCACTATTCCTAGTCTCTCCTTATCTCTGGTTTTATACATTGTCTTTGAATTTTTTTTCTGTTTGCTTTTTTAAGTCTTTTTTAAAGCCATTTTCTTATGGAAAGATGTCTGAGGTGTTCCCAGACATTTTTAGCTAATGAAATTGTGCAACCATCATCACAATAAAGTTTTAGAACTTTGCCGTCATTCTGGAAAGATCTGTGTTGCCTATTTGTAGTCAGTCTCCACTGCAACCCCAAATCCTCCAGGCAACCCCAAATCTGCTTTCAAAATCAAGTATAAGTTTTCAAACTATTCTTTTCAAAATTGTTTTGAGTCCTTCATGATTTCATATAAAATTTAGGATCAGCTTGTCAGTTTCTAGAAATACCTGCTGGGATTTTGAAGGAATTTTATTGAATTTTTTCATTGCATCTGTAGATCACTTTGAGTCGTATTGCCATCTTAATATTGTCTTCCAATCCCTGAACATGGAATATCTTTTCATTTACTTAGATCTTCAGTTTGTCTCAGTAGTGCTTTGTAGTTTTCAGTGTAAAAGTGTTGCATTCTATTGGTAAATTATTTGTGAGTATTTTATTCTCTCAGTGCTATTATGGATAGTTTTATTTTGGGTTCTTTATTGCTAGTACAGAAATATAATTATTTTTGATGTAGTTATCTTTGTATCCTGTGATCTTACTCAATTATTAGTTCTAACAATTTGTAATTCCTTAGGACTTTCTACGTATGGCATCATATTATCTGTGAATAAAGATAATTTTACTTCTTTTCCAGTCTGGATATTTCTTGTTTTGCTTGATTACCTTTATTCCTCCACTTTTTTCCCCCGATTGCACTGGCAAACTCTTCTTGATTACAGTATTTAGTCCACTTACATTTAATGTAATTATTGATATGACTTATATCTGATGATAATTTATACGTGCAATTTTGCTCATTATTATGTATTCCATGTGTTTTTTGTTACCTCTTTTATGTTGCCATTTTTGGTTTTAAATATTTTTCAGTGTACTATTTTAATTTCTCTGATTTTTTAAAACTGTGTTTTTTGATTTATTATTTTAGATGTTGATCCTAGAGATTGTAATACACATCCTAATTGATCACAGTCTACTTACAGGTTGATCTTGACACAATTCCAGTAAAATATAGCAGCTTTGTTTCAATATAGCTCCATTTTCTTCCTTCGTGTTATTTATATAACGTCGATTACATCTGGATATGTTATTAACCCAACAAAAGAATGTTATAATTGTTTGATACAAAATGTATCTTTTAAAGAAACAAGAGAAATCTGTGTTTATGAAGTTTCGGGTTTCCCCATAAATTTACTGATTCTTAGTTTCTTCCTATAGATGTAAGTTACTATCTGGTATAAGAATTTTCCTTAGTACTTACTATAAGGCAAGTCTTCAGCCATGAATTCTGTCAGTCTTTTTTTGATCTAGGTAGGAATATCTTGATATTGCCATTTTTTTTTCCTTTTTGAGGCAGAGTTTTGCTCTGTTGCCCAGGCTGGAGTGCAGTGGCATGATCTCAGCTCACTGCAGCCTTGACCTCCCAGGCTCAAGCAATCCTTCCACCTCAGCCTCCTGAGTAGCCGAGACCACAGGTGCACACCACCATGCCCAGAGATAGGGTTTCATCATGTCATCCAGTCTAGTCTCAAATTCCTGGCCTCAAGTGATCCACCTGTCTCAGCCTCCCAAAGTGTTGGGATTACAAATGTGAGCCACCATGCCCTGGCTGATTTTGCCATTTTTAATAAATAGCTTCATTGAGATATAATTCACATATCATACATTTAAAGTATACAATTCAATTGTTTTTATATTTACAGAGTTGTACAGTCACAACCACGATCAATTTTAGAAGTTTCACCCCAATATATACTCTTGAGATAATGAGAAAGATAAAAAATAACATCTTAATGTTATTATGAAGATACTGACCTTGCAGATCTCCTCAGTTGGTCTCAGGGACCATAATTTGAGAACTGCTATACTGGTGTAATAAGCTCATTAATGAAACTACTGAGTGTATAGTGATGGGAGGAAAAAAGGAGAGAATGCTACTTAACAGGTTCAGGGATAGCCTAACAGTAGAATAGGTACTTAATCTGGGTTCTCAAGGTTGAATACATATTTGACCAGAAGGAAAGTGAAAGTAAAGGGTAGTATAAGTGAAAGAAACAGCAAATGAAAAACTTGTTGGGATGTAGCCTATGGAGGATGGGAGGTGAGTCTAGCACTAGACAAAAAGCAGTTCATTATAGCCTTGTGTGCCTTGTGAAGGAACTTGGAACTCATTCTGTTGTCAGTGACTTGGGAGGGAAGGGTCATAGAAAGACCAGTCAGAGTGCTGTTTAATTAAATATAAGTAGGAGGCAGTGTGGACAGTGGCTTTCGGGATGAAGAGAAGTTGGCCGATCAAAAAGCTGTTGAATGCATTAAACTTGTGCATGGAGAAAAAATTGTCTGGGTCCACTCTGATGCTTGTTTCCGTTACTAGGTTAATGATTGGGCCATTTCCTGAAAGGAAATTCAAGAGAAGGAACAGGTTGTTTGAATAAATTTGCTTTGTACTTGCTGAACTGAGTTGGCCCTGGGAACATCCAAGTAGAAGTGGTTAGTAGGCAGTTACATATGAGTGTAAGAACTCAAAACAAGTCTAGATTGGAAATAAATATACAAGGATTTGTAGAAAGTAAGTATGCAAAAGAGTGTATCAAGTGTGTATAAAGTGGCACAAGAATGGAGGAGGATATACTCTGAGGAATTCAAATATTTTAGGAGGAATAAAGAGACAAAGGAAGAGGAGGACAGAGAGAGAACCAAGGGAGTTTCCACAGAGAATGGCTAAGGGAGGAGAGAGTCTGCATTGCCAAATGCAACAGAGAGTTTTTAATAGGAAAGACGAGGCCATTGAAGCATTTTAAATGACCTTGATGAAAGTAGTTTGCTTGGAGATGTGGGGACAGAATACAATGTTAGACTTGAAGAAAGCATCAGAACTTTTATTTCTGCATGTTTAGGTATAGTGAAGGTTACATTTGTGGAAATTCATCTGGGCTGCTTGATGCCACTTTTTGGATTTGAATTTATAAGGCTAAACTCAGTGAAGCTTTAATTGTTCCTGTGTACTTTTCATGTATCTTTTGAAAGTTGTCACTAAATAAGTAGTGCCTGAATATTGCCCTCCTAAAAGTTGTAGTTTCTTTTATTTTCTTTTCTTGTTTTTTTTTTTGTTTTTTTTTTTGTTTTTTTTTTTTTTGAGACGGAGTCTCGCTCCGTCGCCCAGGCTGGAGTGCAGTGGTGCGGAAAAAAGTGTGATTTCTTAAAAGTGTAACAACAATAGCAAAAACCAAATATTTCACTAACGTATTTCTATTTAAAACATTCATTAGTTAACAATACTTGTTAATCATTGGATTTATAAAATAAATGGCAAGAATGAATACAAACTATTGCATTCCTCTAGTTAACAAATGTTTGGCTTACATAAAGGGATGTATTTATTCTCAGTCTCTGTTTAACTGTATGTTTTTCAAGATCACTAGTTTGGGTAAGGATCAGAAGCTCTTCTAAGGCAACATGCATTGTACTTAAATTGCCATGCTTTGGGATTTCAGTGCAATTTGATGTCAAAAGCTGTTGTTAGAAGTATTTTCCTCAGTTTTTTAGTGAATATTTAACCCCTTATTTTACCTTGAGAGGAAGGGCTGTAGTTTTTATTCCAAAGATGCTAGGTGTAGACCATGTTGCTGCTCGTTTTTAAGACAAAGTGAGTAAGTTGGGGTCGGGGGTAGAAGGCATGACCATTATTCACGTGTATATTTTCACTGCGTATTTCTTTGATTGTCTTTTCATAGTGAGTGGCGTTGAAGCCAGCTTCTGGGTTCTGCTAAGTTGTTTTTCCCCCATAACATTTTTAGAAATGAGGCTGGGCATGGTGGCTCGTGCCTGTAGTGTGTGCTTTGGGGAGACCAAGGCAGGAGAATTGCCTGAGGCCAGGAGTTCAAGACCAGCCTGGGCAAGACCCCCATCTCTACCAAAAAAAAAAAAAAAAATTAGCTGAATGTGGTGATATACAACTGTATTCCTAGCTACTGGGTAGACTGAAGTGGAAGGATTACTTTAAGCTACAATGAGCTATGCTTGTGCCACTGCATTCCAGCCTGGGCAGCAGAGCAGGAGCCTGTCTGTCTCTATTCCTTTCTGATTTTTTTGAACAGTTCTCTTAGGTAAGTAGACACCCCGTTTACAGTTCAATATGACAGACTGTTGCTGTTATGAGGTCCTAAATTAATAAAATAACCTAAACCAAAATTTCACTCCTTAAATTCATTTAAGTAGAGCATAACTTAAATAATTGTATTTTATAGCAATTTAATTTTTATGTAAAGTCCTCTCATTAAATACTAAAATAGTTAGGATTTTGGCAAGAATATTCACACCTTTCACTGCTCATCTGTGTTCTTTTCCTCCCATTGATTCTAGTTTAGTTTAGAAATTTCTCTACTACTCTTTTAGCTATAAATCAGTATTTATAATTTGCAAAACAGATCTTTTATAAAATCTGTTAAGATAATCTAAAACCTGGTTAAATTCATAAAATGTGAGAGGGGATGTTAATTGTTTTAACCATCTGAATAGTTCTTTCGTATCTTTTCGTCATCAGTGTAGTTCAGACATTCATTATTTCCTTTCCAAGTGACTATTGATAATTTTTTTTTATTATCCAAGTATTATAATACATGTTCGTTGTGAAGAATTAGAAAATACATTTAAGAATAATGAAAATAGAAATTACCAATTACCTTGTCAACAACTGTGAAGGTTCTGAGATTTTACCCTACTTGTAAGCTAATTAGCTTCATGGATGCTGGCAGAAGACACAGTTGCTAGGTCAGTGATGAGGGAATATTTGCTACTCAGCAATAGCAGTAGCCGGAGTATCAGTGTGTGTGCCTGTTCCCTGAGCTTCGCTTCTCACAAGGGGGATGCAGTGATGGGCAGATGACAACTGCATATGCAGTGGGTTGTATTACAGGGTAGAAACCCCAAATCTTTTATGATGGGCAGTAAGTCTGCCTGAACTTTTCCCTAGAAGGAGACATTATTACACTGGACAGCAAAGAGGTATGTCCTTTGCTTTAGAGGGAGACACTATGTCTCTCTTTCTAGGCTATTTATCATACAAATACCCATGAAAAGATAGTCCAGGACGAAGGAAGTTAGTGTTTCTGCTTGCAAGATGTGCAAAAATGCAAGAGAGACATAGAGAATTATGTCCCAGCACAACTGTAATGGCACCACTGACAGATAGCTGTTAACATTTTGGTTTACAGGCGTACCTCATTTTATTGCCCTTCACTTTATTGTGCTTTGCAGATAATTGTGCTTTTTACAACCCTGTTTTGAGCAAGTTCATTGGCAACATTTTTCCAACAGCACGTACTCACTTGTTTCTGTGTCACATCTTGATAATTCTCTTATTTCCAACTTTTTCATTATCATTATGATTATTAGTGATCTTTGTTACTATTGTAATTGTTTTGTGGGCACCACAAGCTATATGCAGAAAAGATGGCAAGCTTAATACTGTATGTGTTCTACTACACTTACTGGCTGTTCTCCCAACTCCGCCCCTGCTTGGGCCTTCCTGTTCCCTGAAACAGCAATTTTGAAATTGTATTTCAATGGTCTCTAAGTGTTCAAGTGAAAAAGAAGAGTGGAATGTCTCTCATTTTAAGTTGAAAGCTCTGAATGATTAAGCTTAGGAAGGTATGTCAAAAGCTGAGAGAGCTTTTGCACAGGAAAAGTTCTTGAAGAACATTAAAACTGCTGTTAAAGTGAACACACCATAAGAAAGCAAAACGGTCTTATTGCTGATACGGAGGAAGTTTGGAGTGGTCTGGATAGAAGATCAAACCAGCTACAATATTCCCTTAAACCAAAGTTCAATCCAGAGCAAGGCCCTCTCTTCAATTCTGTGAAGCCTGAGAGAGGTTTGGAAGCTGCAGAAGAAAAGTCTGAAGCTAGCGTAAGTTGGTTCATGAGGTTTGGTTTAAGGAAAGAAGCTGTCTCTATAACATAGAAGTGCAAGGTGAAGCACCAAGTGCTAATGTGGAAGTTACAGCAAAGTTATCCAGAAGATCTAGCTGTGATCTTCGATGAAGATGGCTACACTACAGATTTCAGTATAGATGAAATCGCCTTCTATTGGAAAAAGATACCAGCTAGGACTTTGAAAGCTAGAGAGGAGAATTCAATCCCTGGCTTCAAAGCTTCAGAGGACAGGCTGACTGTCTTGTTAGGGACAAATGCAGCTGACGACTGTTAAGTTAAAGCCAGTGCTCATTTTCCATTGCAAAAACGCCAAGACCCATAAGAATTATGTGAAATCTACTCTGCCTGTAGCTTATAAATGGAAAAACACTGCCTGATGACAGCATATCTGTTCACAGCGTGGTTTTCTGAATAGCTTAAGCCTACTGTTGATACCTACTAAGAAAAAAGGATTATTTTCAAATATTACTGCTTATTGACAACATGTCAATGAGCTGTCACCCAAGAGTTCTGACAGAGACATACAAGGAGAATAATGTTTTCATGGTTGCTGGCATGCAATCCATTCTGCAGCCCATAGGTCAAGGAATAATTTTAACTTTTCAAACAAGCCTTATTAAAGAAATATGCTTTGTAAGGCTGTAGCTGCCATAGAGAGTGATTCCTCTGATGGATTTATGCAAAGTAAATTGAAAACCATCTTGAAAGGATTCACCATTTTAGATACCATTAAAAACATTCGTGGTTCATGAGACGAAGTCAAAATACCAATATTAACCAGAGTTTGGAAAAGTTGATTCTAACACTCATGGATGACTGAGGGGTCCAAGACTTTAGTGGAGGAACTAACTGTGGATGGGATTGGAAAAAGCAAGAGAATGAGAGTCAAGTGGAGCCTGAAGATGTGACTGAATTGCTGAAATCTCATAATCAAACTTGAAACCTAGTTTTAAAACAACTTTATAAACAAAACACTTGTCTTTGAAGCTCCATTTCATTGGCAGAAGAGAAAAAATCGCTCATCTTTCTTGTGGATGAGGAAATAAAGTATTTCTTGAGATGGAATCTACCCTTGGTGAAGATGCTATAAAGATTGTTGAAATGACAGCAAAGGATTTAGTATATTGCATAAGCTTAGTTGATAAAACAGCAGCAGAGTTAAAGAAGATTGACTCCAATTTGGAAAGAAGTTCCATGGGTAAAAGCTGTCAACAACATTGCATGTTACAGAGAGATCTCTTGTGAGAGAAAGTCAATTCACATGGCAAACTTCATTGTTGTCTTAAGAAATTGTAATAGCCACCCCAACCATCAAACACCACTGTCCTGATCAACGAACAGCCATCAACCTGAGGCAAGACCCTCCACCAGCAAAAAGATTACAACTTGCTGATGGCCCATGCTCTCCTTAGCATATTTCAGTATATTTAGTACTTTAAAATTAAAATAGGTATATATATATTTTAGGCATAATAGTATTGCACACTTACTAGACTACATCATAGTGTAAACATAATTTTTGTACTGGGAAACCAAAAAATTTGTGTGACTTGTTTTATCATTATAATTGCTTTATCATGGTGGTCTGGAACTGAATCTGCCATATCTCCAAGGTATGCCTTGATGTTGTTCCTGACTTTTCTGATTATATATGTGCATGTGTGTATATATATTCTTGTTTTCTGGATACATTTTTTACCATTTTTTTCTATCTTACTGAGATGACAAAGGCTATCAGTACATCATTTAATAGAATTAATAGAAGATAATTCTTACCATTGATGCTTTCATTATTATGTATGATGGTTGTTGCCAGTTATTGGGACAATAATGTTAAATGAAAAGACTCCAGAAATGTTTTAAGATAATAAACCTAACAGAGTTATGGGCCTCGTATGTGCTAATGAGAGTCTCTTGAATTCGATAGAGTATTTCTATTCTTCGGTAATACAGAAATTTCACGACTATCAAAAATATTTCTTTTGAAAGTTAAAGTGTTAAGAATCTCACAGAAACCCTTTGTTCAAATACGCCTTGAAGGACAGTTTTATAGAGGACATAACAAGTAGTTAGCAGTTATGAATAGTTACACTTATCACCGTATTGCACGGGAGAACATATTCCATATATTCCTATGCTGTTTTCTTTCAATATGATATCACATAGGTTTTTTTTTAAACTCATTTTGTAGCACAGACCTGTATCCTGTATAGCTGCAAGGGAGAACGGATTTTTAAGTGATTCTTAAATCTTTTATTCATAACAATGATTCATTTTCTAAGGCAAGTTACTGGAGTTTTGTTGGTTAACCTGTGTATTAGCTGTGTCTTTTTATTTTCTGTATTTCTGATGCTTTGACTTCTCAGGCATTGCTGACCATTGAGATACTATACCTCCCAGGCCTAGCCAGTTCCTAGAGATAATAAACTCACTGTGAGCACATCTTTCATTCGCAGACTGACCTATCTAGACCCCACATCCAAATTCCCAACTTTGTTGGGCTCTCACATTCTGGGCCACTAGCCATCTGTCCTGATCACCCCAGAACCAGGTATCAATTAGAGAAACAGCTTCTATACCCCAGAGCCTACTGAAATTATTCAAGGTAGCCAATCCCAAGCCTGCTTACCCTGCTTCACACTTTCTTTCCTGTGGAAACTACAATAAAGGCTCTTGCTCACATTTCATCTTTCTTCTTTTACCTCTTGACCAACCACCCTGGTGCTTCCCTGTGTGGTCTGGAGTGGCATGATGTGGCATGGCATGCCCCCCACCCCGTGGAACTGTGAGTAACAATCTTTTCCATAGCAGTAATATCCTGATTTGTTGGTCTCACCATATAATAAAACCTACATTTTGAACAACCTTATAAGCAAAACACCTTGTCTTTGAAGCTCCATTTCATTGGCAGAAGTGAAAAAACAACTCGAGGATTTTGCTTGAAAGCTTGGAAATTGATCAAGAATGAATGTAGAATTTATTGTTATTATTATTGTCACTTTGTTCTTGCCATCATCCGGTTTTCTTTAATGTTTTGATACAGTGAATTAAGAGGTTTTCTATCCGTGAACTATCCTTGCATTCTCTAGATGAGCCCTGCTTGATTATAATATATTCTGAGATACTGAATTTGGCTTGATAGTCTGTTAAGGACTTTTGCATTTATGTTCATAAGTTGATTTTTGTCTGTAATTTTGTATCTTGTACTGTTTTTGGTGTCAGTTTTATTTTAGACTTCTAAAATGAATTGGGTAACTTCTAATCTTTCTGTGCTCTGGTATTTATAAGAAATGGAAAATACTTGTTTCTTGAAGTTTTGTTTATTTGGTTAAAACTCTGTTGTAAAATCTTCTGGAGTAGGTGCCTTTTTAAACATGTTTCACTATGGATTTATCTTTTTTTCCTTTTTTTTTTTTTTTAGAGACAGGGTCTTGCTCTGTCACCCAGCGTGGATTGCAGTGGCGTGATTATAGGTCACTGCAGCCTTCTGTCTCAGCCTCCTGAGTAGCTGGGACTACAGTTGTGTGCCACTGTGCCCAGCTAGTTTTTAAAAAATTTTTATGGCGATGAGGTCTCACTACGTTGCACAGGCTGGTTTCAAACTCCTGTCCTCAAGTGATCCATCCACCTCAGTCTCCCAGAGCATTGGGATTACAGATGTGAGCCACTGCACCCAGCCTGATTTACTGTTTTCTGTGGTAATTGGTCTATTCTGGTTTTCCCTTCCTGTCATCCTCTCATGAGCTCATTTTTAGTAATCCATATATTCCAAGGAAATTACCGAATTTTTACAGTCTGTAAGTTTTTTAATAGTATAAAACTAAATACAGCTTTTTTTTTTTTTTTTTTTTTTTTTTGGATACAGGATCTCACTCTGTTGTCCAGCCTGAAGCACAGTGGTGAGGACATGGCTCACTACAGCCTCACTCCTCCCAGCTCAAGCAATCCTCCTGCCTCAGCCTCCCAAGTAGCTGGGAACACAGGCGCATGCCACCATGCCTGGGTAACTTTTAAATTTTTTATGGAGACAAGGTCAAGGTCTCCCTATGTGGCCCAGGCCGGTCTCAAACTCCTGGGCTCAAGTGGTCCGCCCACCTCGGCCTCCTAAAGTGCTGGGGTTACAGGCATGAACCACCATGCCCAGCCAACAGCATTCTTGCATAACTTTTTAATATTCCCTCTATAGTTGTATTCAGGCTCAATCTCAGTGTTGTTGTTTTTTTTAATCTTTTCTCTGATTTTCATTATTAGATTTCACCAAAGGTTTGTTTATTCATTTGCTCTTTTAGAGTCATCTTTTGGTTTTTTAAAAAAATGACATTAATTTGTCATGCCCCTTTTTCCTCCTTATCTCTCCTTTATTTTTCATCTTGGATTGAAAACTGGTATCTTTTATAGTCTGAATCTACTTTTCATTTGCTTTTGAGAATTTCTGCAATCATGATAAATATCACTTATTACCATAGCTTGGGAATGTTCTTTTAAGATCTCCTGCTAAGGCAGTGTGGCTTAGTTATCAGTATGAAGCACATTTCTCACAAAGGAGTCGTCATGCTCTGGTTTTAGATGTGCCATATCAATTTGGATGTTTGATTATAGGAGTGAACTTCATATTACCTATAGGTCACTTCACCTAACTGGGCAAGTACACAGTATTTTTATTTGGTATGTCATTCTTTTTCTGAATTGAATTATAAATCCATTTCTGGTTTTCTGATTTAAGAAATAGGGTTATAATCTACTGACCTGGATAGATTATTCTTTGGTTCCTGTGACCCTTACATATTTTCTTCTTTATTGATAAATAATAGTGGTTCTCAAACTTTACTATGCATCAAAATCATGTGGCAGGACTATTAAAAACAGATCATTAGGCCCTAGCCCCAGAGATTCTGATTCAGTAGGTCTGAGATTTTGCATTTCTAGTAAGTTTCTAGGTGATGCTGATACTGCTAGTCAAGAAGCCTTTTGAGAACTGCTGATACAGATTATTTATTTATTTATTTATTTATTTATTGAGACAGAGTTTTGCTCTCATTGCCCAGGCTGGAGTGCAGTGGTATGATCTCAGGTCACTGAAGCCCCTGCCTCCCAGATTCAAGCTATCCTCCTGCCTCAGTCTCCTGAGTAGTTGGGATTACAGGCACCTGCCACCACACCTGGCTACTTTTTTGTATTTTTAGTAGAGACAGGATTTCACGATGTTGACCAGGCTGGTCTCGAATTCCTGACCTCAGGTGATACCCCCACCTTGGCCTCCCAAAGTGCTAGGATTACAGGCATGAGCCAGTATGCCCAGCCAACTTTATTTTTTAAATAAAATACCATCAGTTTGATTCAATTCAGAATTGCTTTTTAAAATTTACATATTCATTGGCGCTACATCTAGATATAGTGGTTCTATGCAAGATATTTTGTTTTACTGTTGTTTTAAAATTGTTGTTAGAAGTACCATTCAACCCAGCAAGCCCATTTTTGTTTACCCAAAAAAATATAAATTGTCCTATTACAAAGACACGTACATGCGTATGTTCATTGCAGGACTACTCACAGTTGCAAATACATGGAATTAACCTAAATGCACATCAGCAGTAGACTGGATAAAGAAAATGTGGTATATGCACACCATGGAACACTATGCAGCCATTAGAAAGAATGAGATCGTGTTTTTTTGCACAGCAACATGGATGGAGCTGGAGGCCATAATCCTAAGCAAACTAATGCAGGAATAGAA
This sequence comes from Theropithecus gelada, assembly GCF_003255815.1. Taxonomy (NCBI): domain Eukaryota; kingdom Metazoa; phylum Chordata; class Mammalia; order Primates; family Cercopithecidae; genus Theropithecus; species Theropithecus gelada. Next base: position 4,305,547 of record NC_037686.1, on the reverse strand, counting down.
AACCAAATACCACGTGATCTCATAAGTGGAAGCTAAACATTGTGTATACATGGGCATGAAGGGAACAGCAGACACTGGGGCTTACTTGAGGGTGGGAGGAGAGAGAGGATCAAAAAACTGCCTATCAGGTACTATGCTTATTACCTGGGTATTGAAGTAATCTTTACCCCAAACCCCAGTGACATGCAATTTACTCATATAACAGACCTGCACAGGTACCCCTGAACGTAAAATATTTAAAAATAAATATAAAATTATGTTATTAAATAAGAGTAGGGAAATATGAAACAGGTTAGGAAAAAATATAGTTGTTGAAGCTGAGTCTTGAGTATATTGAATACAGTGATATGTAACACTGTCTCTCTTTTTGTGTATGTTTTTCCCCAGTAAGGAGGGGTTTCTATACTGTATTGCTTAGCTAATGTTGATATAACTTTACTCTATTTGACTTTTTAATAGAGTAAAGACAAGATTGCATCCTACAGCAAAACTCCAAAAATTGAACGCAGTGATGTGAGCAAGGAGATGAAAGAGAAATCATCCATGAAACGTAAACTTCCTTTTACCATTAGCCCATCAAGAAATGAAGAACGAGATTCAGACACAGGTAGAATAATTTGCTGTTCTCTGGTAAAATCTTGTTCATTCTTTAATTCTGATTTTTGTTTCTTGTACACCACTCCTCTTGACATCCCAGTTTATTGAGAAATATTTGTATTTCACTGTTTCAGATTTATCATTTTGGGGCAGAAATTCATCTGTCATGCCAAGTGTGGTTTCTAACCAGAGATGACAACAGTTTTCTTTATTCTTTACTCTTTAAATGTTTATTGTGAATTTCTTCATCAAGAAATTAATTTTGGGGAGAGCACTCAAATGATTAAAATTTACTCAGTGATAAGCAATAGAATATGCAGATTTGAGAAAAAGTTATTGAGCTTTTATGAACATAAGGTCACACCCCAAAGAAGTTTAGGCACTTCAGATTCAGAAATGAATTAGAAACATGCATCTCTCTCTCTCACACACACACACACACACACACACAAATTGAGGCTAAACTGCCTCAGTGCTTTTCATAGAATTTTTGTTTCCCAAATTCCTACATACCAGAAATTGATACTTGAAATCAACCAATCCCAGTTATTCATAGCAGATGAGATTCTTATTATTGCTATCTAATAAATTACTAGCTTGTGTTTTAGCCCTGAACTAACCGATTTTTGAAACTAATATAAACTTGAATGTATGTATTTACTGTAGTTTTAGTCATTGCATGAAATATTAATAATGAACTGTTCTTAAAAATGTTTTAGCCTCAGAGAAAGTATTCCATTCTGAGTTTATGTACATAGTTTATATTCTGCCTATATCTTTCTAGTCATTTTAATGGTCAGTTCAGAAATGATCTTGACTCCAGAAACTGAAAATACTCAAGATTTTTGAAACATTCTATACTAACATAGCTTTAGAAAATCGTGTAGTATACGCTTTTGGTAGCCAGGTCTCCTTTTGTGTATTTTGCCACTGCTGTTGTGTGAATTAAAAATTGTTCTTAAACACTCATGACATTTTTAAACTTTGAAGATGCTCTTTCTTGCAGTGATTACGAAATCATGTGCTTTTTCATTTTAAGCTACACTGGTTTCTTTGGGAGATTCAGAACCTATTTTTTTCCCCCCCGAAGCATCCTAAGTGATATTCTCAAGCTATTACTAAGTCGCTTAGCTGAGAAGAAGGTGCTTATGTGCCTTTGGACAGCCATTTAAGATTGAACTCTTCTCGCATATTAAAAGTTTCTTTGCTAGTCATTTTTAAATTACGTTACTCGGGTTTTGTTTTCCAATGAGAGTATATTTCTGATAGTTGTTCGAAAAATAGATTTTGATAAATTTGAAGAATATTAGTATTTTTAAGGAATAAAGTTTCAAGATAATCTTTACATGAGAACCTTTGTCATTAGATCAGATGGATTTTTATTTTATTTAGAATAAAATAAAGGAGAAAATGTTACTTAGGAAGATAAAAATTTAGGTATTGAATAAATGTAACCTAATTCATATGTCTAAAATTGGGTTATATACACTTTCCCCCTTACATTTTTTTCTACTATTGGACTTTAGTTGGGATATTGTAACTCTCTGTAAGACTGTTTCATAACACTTATTCTTCCATTTGAAAAGTTACATGTTGTCACCAAACAAAATTTTGATGGATTTAAAACACAACTGACCCTTGAACCATGTGGGGACTAGGGGCGCTAACCCCATCCTTCCCCCCCTTACACAGTCAAATCTGTGTATCTTTTGACTCCCCAAGTACTTAACTACTAATAGCCTGCTGTTGACCAAAGCCTTACCAATAACATAAACAATTAACACATCTTTTGTGTACTCTGTTATTTTTTTCTTTACTAAGTCTTAGATGACATATGTTATATTATTATATACTGTACTCTTTAAGCTAGAGAAAAAAATGTTAAGAAAACCATAAAGAATAGAAAATATATTTACTGTTCATTAAATGGAAGTGTATCATTATAAAGATCTTCATCCTTATCGTCTTCACACTGAGTAGACTGAGGAAGAGGAGGGGTTGATCTTGCTGTCTCAGGGATGGAGAGAGGCAGAAGAAAATTCCTGTGTAAGTGGATCTGTGCAGTTCAAAATTAGGTGGTTCAAGGTCAGTTGTATTTATTTTTTTGGTAGGCTTTATTTATAAATTTTAGAAAGTAATAGATGACATCTTTAGTTTAACATATCACACACAATGAAAACATTAAGGAGGATTTCCCTAGTACCAGTACAAAATGTGTTATTTAGATTCAAGTGTCTTTTATATAATTTTAAAACAAAAGTAGAATTCAGTACCATTAAGTGATATTTCCCATATGAAAAATACAGCATCAGACTTCATATTTGACGTTTATCTTTTTTGTGTAGTATGCTATATTTTAAACTATTAGCTGAAACTGTGAAGATAAAGATACAGAAGGGAGAAACATATGCAGCATTCATCAAAACTCTTAATATATGTAGCATTTAAAGATCTCTTAAGTGTGAAAAGGAAACTCAAAAATGGGAAAATGGACAAAAAAATACAAACAGTTCAGAACAACAATTATAGTTGGCAAAGAAATACATGAAAAAATACATCAGTAGTAGTCAAAGAAATACAATTTATGATGAATGACAAAATTGTTTTTGGTCTGAATCACCCAGTAGTTACGGGTTGGACATAGGAATTTGCTTTAGTGGGTCTAAATTATAGAAATACTTTGTTTAAGGTAAATAGGACAATGTATATAAAAATTGTTTCTTAACATTTGACTAATTTTTTCTTTGGGCATTTATTATAATAATGATAACTATTATTATTTTGAGACAGAGTCACTCTGTCGCCCAGGCTGGAGTGCGGTGGTGCCATCTCAGCTCACTGCAACCTCTGCTTCCTGGGTTCAGGTGGTTCTCCTGCCTCAGCCTCCCGTGTAGCTGGGATTACAGGTGCCTGCCTAGCTAATTTTCATATTTTTAGTAGGAACGGGGTTTCGCCATATTGGCCAGGCTCTTAACTCCCGACCTCGAGTGATCTGCCAGCCTCAGCCTCCCGAAGTGCTGGAATTACAGGAGTGAGCCACCATGCCTGGCCTCTAATAAATAGTTATTGATGAAAGCATTTATTTTTAAGGATGTTTTATCTCAGCCTTTTTTTTTTTTTTTTTCTTTTGAGACGGAGTCTCGCTCTGTTGCCCAGGCTGGAGTGCAGTGGCGCAATCTCAGCTCACTGCAAGCTCCACCTCCTGGGTTTACGCCATTCTCCTGCCTCAGCCTCCCGAGTAGCTGGGACTACAGGCGCCCACCACCTCGCCCGGCTAGTTTTTTGTATTTTTTTTAGTAGACACGGGGTTTCACCATGTTAGCCAGGATGGTCTTGATCTCCTGACCTCGTGATCCACCGTCTCGGCCTCCCAAAGTGCTGGGATTACAGGCTTGAGCCACCGTGCCCAGCCTCAGCTTTCTTTATAATAGCAAAAAAGTCAGGAGAATTGTGTTGACTAATACAGGATTTGTTAAATTATGATAAATTCAATGAAGAAATAGAGTTTTCACCCTTAAAAATAATGCTGTAAGGCTGGGCATGGTGACTCACACCTGAAATCCCAGCACTTTGGGAGGCCAAGGCAGGAGGATTACTTGAGGCCAGGAGTTTGAGACCGGACTGGTCAACAGAGTGAGACCCTGTATCTACAAGAAAATTAAAAACTGAGCCAGGCTTGGTGGTGTGCGCCTGTAATCCCAGCTACTTGAGATGTTGATGCATGGGTATTGCTGGCCTGGTAGGTTGAGGCTACAGTGAGCTGTGATCATGCCACGGTACTCCAGCTGTAGAAGAATACATAATATGGGAAGATGATCATGATATATTGGAAGTAAAAAATTAGATTATGAAACAGGATGTGCTATTTGCATTAAAATTGTAATTTGTGTATTTACATTTATTGTGTGTATATATGTGCACACATGTATATTAACACGTGGAAAGATTAAGACTGTCTAAATATAAGACTTTTTTCACTATAGGAACTATGCCTGTTGGATGTGTTTTGGGTACAGAACAAAATATAAATGTTTTAAACCTTGACTTAAGGAAATAATAGAACAAGGGGTAGGGAATAAAGAGAAAGCATATCATCTTATCTCTAAGCAAGGGATTAACTGATATTATCTAAACAAGTACATAGTTTCTTAAAATGATTATATAAACTTTTTAATGTTCCTGTATTTAAAATTTCTTTATATTTTTGTTTATATTTTATAGTAGTATCTTTTATAAGGAAGAAGCAATGCCTTTAGTTTTTTTTTTAAATGTTGGATTAAAATAAGTCTTTAAGCCTTTTATTTCAAAACAGCATATGTGTATTGTTTTCTTGTTCTTACATAAATTTATTACTGTCTCTGCTAGTTCCTTTGTCATTAATACGTATTTAGATGGATGCTGGGAATGATGCTTGCCAGAGGTTAACACTTTATTTCTTGGATGTGGGGTATCTGTTACTTTCTTCTTGGTCCTTTTTGTATGGCTTGAATTCTTGAAATAATGGACATATGTTACTTTTATAAAGTCTCTACTTTTCAAAAGAGGTATTCATAACATTGTCCAAGGAAAGCCCACTGGCACCCCAGATTAGCAGCAATGCTGTCTACTGAATGAGAGATTCCTAGCCTCCGTTTTGCGAGGCATCATAGTGTGTCTTAAACTTTCTAAATTCTCAATTATTTAATACTTACTAATTTAAAAAAAAAAAAAACACTTTCTAGAAAAGTAAGTGCTTGGCTAGACAGAAAAAATCGGAATGAATTACAACGTAATTTGAAATCAGGCCAGTGGGTCCTTGTAGCTCTATCATAGTACTATGTTCATTCTGAATTAATTTATTTCAACAAATCACTAATATTGTCTTACTGTGTCAAAGAATTCCCATGAATTTTGTCCTGTGGAACATTAAGCCAATATATGCAATGACCCATTGAACCTATGGAAGTAAAAAGCAACTGCTTATCTAAAAGACATTTCTTACACCTACATCAGATTGCTTTATCACTAATTTTTACCTTCTCCTTTCATTCTCTGCTACTCTAGAATTGACAGGATAAATTTTTTAGTTGTAGCAGAGGTAAATCATGGCAGTGTTTATTACTGAAGATTTTGGAATCTGACTAGTGTTGACCCTCAGTCCCCTACAAGCTTTGGCCCAGTAATTTGACTTCTTTGTAAGTCCCAGCTTCCTTATCTGTAAAAGTACGTATAATAGTATCAGTTTCAGAGAATTGTGACCTTCAAGTGACATAGCATGTACATTTAGCTTGTAAAACTAAATTAAACATAACCAAAAACTAACACTGGTTTAATTACATAGGAATTTTACAGTTTAATGCAGTAAGAAGGCCAAGCATAGGCAGTACAGGGTTGGCATAGCAGTTCAATAATGCCATCAGACTCTGATCTCTTTTCATCTTAATGCTGTGCCACTCTTAGCTCATACATGGGCTTTATCCTTAATCATTTTGCCTTATAATCACAAGATTATTGCTTCTTCCTGGGTAGAAAGTAGGAGGGAAAAGACCAAGGACAAAAGTGTTTTTTTCCCAGTGAGATTTGGCCTTTTTGTTTCTGCATCTGATTGGTTAGGCTATTCTAGTTGCAGGGGAGTCTGAAAAATCATACTTTCAGCCGGGCATATTGTTTCTCTGATCAAAACTGGGGTACTCCTGGTAAGAAAAAGAGAATGAATGTTGTATAGGTATCATATAATATCTGCCACCATATATAGTGTAATCAATAACTGATAACTTTTGTTATCTTTAATAATTAATACAGTTTCCACCTAAGTGAACTTTATTCCTGCATTATCAGTCACGAAATCATACTTAATTTCTTCCCTAGTCTTATGGTGTCCAAGGGAAAGCCAAACTCTCTTAATGTGAAAGTGTTAAACAGCTGTCTTGAGGCTACATGAGAGAGTCTCTTCTTGGCCCTCAAACTAAATTTATAATTCTTTTGTTGTGAATAATGCCATCAAGAGCATCTTTGCAGATTGTGATGTTTGTCATACACTGAGTTGTTTCTTTATTCATTCCCAGGAGTAAGGTTACAGTGTTATAAGGGTTAAACATTTCTATGATTCTTCAGGTTTCTCCAAAATAATTATACCTAGTTAGAAAGCCTCCAGCAGTACATGAATGTTCTTTAACCTCAGATAGCATTGGGGGACACGTTTTTCTTTAGGTTGATAAATCTGATGTTCTATAGAGATAAACCAGTAGTCCTTTGTCATTTTAGTTTGCATGTTTAAATAATCAGAAAGATTGAATGTCTTTCACTTTTTTCTTTAAGTAATTGTTTCCTCTTAGCATTATTAGTAGGCAAATAGTTTACTAATTTTTTTGGCTTTTTTTTTTTTTTTTTTTTTAGTGATACAGAGTGTCGCTCTTTCACCCAGGCTGGAGTGCAGTGGCACAGTCTTGGCTCACTGCAACCTCTGCCTCCCAGGTTCAAGCAATTCTCCTATCTCAGCCTCCTGAGTGAGTAGCTGGGATTACAGGCATGCGCCACCACACCTGGCTGATTTTTGTATTTTTAGTAGAGGTGGAGTTTCACCATGTTGGCCAAGCTGGTCTCAAACTCCTGACCTCAATTGAGCCACCCACCTCGGCCTCCCAAAGTGCTGGGATTACAGGCGTGAGCAACCGCGCCCAACCTTTTTTGGCATTTTAAAAAGAATATGAGAAAATTCAGAGAACACAGTATGATGTGTTCACTAAGTCTATGGAGGCAGTTGTAGAATGTGTTGAAATTTTATTAACAAAATCTCTGCCAGCCAGCCTTAGTTCTATTTTCCTAAGACTTTAGATGCCGTTTAAGGGTTTACCATATTATAATGTGACTCAATCAAATTTGAGGAGAGGAGCTTCTTTTGAAAAGAAAACAGATACAATTTTTCTGGGAACTATATTAAAATAGATAAAATTAGTGCTTTACTTAGTAAGAATAATCACCTTTGGTGATTTTTTTCCTGGCAGTTATTCATGATACATTTACCTCTGCCCCCTTCCTGATACTTCATTATGAAAGTTTCAAACATACAGTACAGGCTTTTAAAATTATTTTTAGTATTTTTCTCTTATTTCCTTGCAACCCAAGCAAAATACTAACTTAAAAAGATTGGTTTTAAAATGCAAGTATCACTTGTTTTGCCTCGCTATGAAGAACATGTGTGGGAGAGAGAGTGGCTCTGCTTTGCACTCAGTATTTTGTATCAGTCTCATAAACGGTGGTAATCTCATACAGCCTAGTCTTAGTACAGCATAAAAGGAAGTAGTTGAGGAAGGGGACAGGGATATGTTAATAGAAGCTTTAATTTTCTAGTTCCTGAGTTAAAGCTTTGTAGACTATGCAGATGCCACCAATAGAAACATAGTTGTTTGAGTAAAAGCCAATGTGGGGTCAGAGTGGTTGCTTACTTCCAAAGGAAGATTTGGATAAACTGTTAAACTACATTAATATAATTGAAAGGTTAGTTTATTCACTGTGGTTTAATCTATTAAAATAATATCTGCTTTCAACAATTCATTTAATCCTATTGGCACAATTTAATGGTTGCTGGTTTGCTTTGCAATCTGTGGTGGTTATTTAAATTTTTTTGCTTGTCTTTGTCAAATACTATTTTTCATGAAATTTTTTAGTTGCTAACTTAATGTATTCCATTTTGAAATATGTGTTCATTGAAAGTTTTACCATTCAGCCCATTTACCTGTTTAGTGTTGGTCTAAATGTTATTGATGATTCCTTTTTCAGTTGAGTGAACTTTCTCATCACTAAACTTTTAGGATTATCTGTAAAATTTTCAAATACGATGCTTAGGGTTTATTTGTTCTCTTAAGTTGTTTTTTTTTTTTTGAACACTTGGTTACTTATACCTAACTGAAATCATGAATACTGTGTAACAGTGATCCTGGGAAAAAGTTTGTCAATTAACGATATGAAGATCACAATAATATTGTGAGTTGAAATGGCATTTGTAAGTCAAAATATATTTATAAGTAAAAATATCTGCTCTGGCCATATTACCGAAGTCAGTTCTCCATATTCATGTTTCTCTGTCATGAATTGTTAGGCAGAATTCCATATATATATATTTTTTTTTTTTTTTGATACGGAGTCTCCTCACTCTGTCACCCAGGCTGGAGTGCAATGGCACGATCTCAGCTCACCGCAATCCCTGCCTCCCGGGTTCAAGTGATTCTCCAGCCTCAGCCTCCAAGTAGCTGGGATTACAGGCATGCGCCACCACACCTGGCTAATTTTTGTATTTTTAGTAGAGATGGGGTTTCACCATGTTGGCCAGACTCGTCTTGAACTCCTGACCTCAGGTAATCCACCCACCTTGGCCTCCTGAAGTGCTGGGATTACAGGTGTGAGCCACTGCGCCCAGCCAGAATTCCATATTCTTAACTGATAAACTTTGTTTTGATTTAGGTTACTTTCTTTCCAGGCGGTCTTCAGTAGTAATCACTGTAGTAATTTATACCATTTGAAGTGTATATAATTTGTGGAAAGGTCTGTGGTGTAGGATGATAGTGCAGTCCAAAGTGTTCTACTATCTCCAGAGTAGTTTTGGCACTCATAGAACAAAAAGCGTAAGACAAGTTCTAAACAGAAAACCAGTGATAAAGTACTGGCGCTTTTACTGTTATTCAGAGGTTGAAAAAATACATAGCCTCAAAAAAGATAGTATGTTTTAATATATGACATCAGTAATACCTGTTATTGAAACTGCATGATTGAATTTCCCAACTTTAAGATATTTTTGTTGAAGAATTTAAAATATTAGGTGTTGATCAAACCTGTGTTTTAAATATAATTTTGGCTTTACTTTAAAAATAATCTTTTGGCAAAACAATGACAGCTTATTAACTGGTGGTCTTTTGAAAAATGTTGGTTTGTTGAATTCTGCATTTCCCTCCGTGTGCTTTTTTCTCTTCTCCTGTCTCTTCTCATTCTGTAGATTCAGATCCAGGACATACAAGTGAAAATTGGGGGGAGAGACTTATATCTTCTTACAGGACATACTCAGGTAATTAGATTATCAGGTGCTCCTGTTTAGCCAGTGGTTTCTGTCACATTTACAATTAATTATTGTACTATAAGTAACTTATTTTCAAACCAGTATATAGATATCTTTGGTTAAATAAATGAACTACATGGGTGACACCGCATTTTCCCATTTTTGCTCTGAGGTACTCAGTGTATCATATCCAACACAAGCTGTATGAACCTTGTAGTAGGACTGCTATATACCTCCACTCTGATTTTTTACAGCACGATGTGGGGAACACCATTCATGTAGAAAACAGTGTGAAAGTCAACCCCTGGTATTGCATAGTGCAGTGACTCCTATGGGAAGATACCCAAGTGTTTTGTTGTATACCCTTCACAAGGTATACCAAGTGTACTGATTTCAGTAGACAGTGTCATCTTACCCTTTAGTCATGTGATGTTTTTTAAAAAACACGTTTAATACAATTTTTTTCCATTGAACTCATTAGCCTTTAGTGACTTTGTTGTCTAGGTTAAATTTAACTATAACTAAATTAAAATACCAGGTTACCTAGAGAAATGGCATTACTACTAACTGTGTTGCAACCTCTCTGTTAAGCTGTGGCACCTGTTATTATATGTTACTGATCCATAATTGCTCCAGATAGAATACAAGAGAATATACAAGTATTGTGTCCTCTTAAAGAGTAAATGTGTTTTCTAGTATGTGAAAGCTAATTAGTTAAATATTTTTTGATTATCTTTTTTTAAATTGACTAACTTTGTTATCTCTGAATTTAAATAAAAATGTTAATTTTTTTAGTCCCGGGGTGTTTAAGTGTCTAGTTTTCAGCATATGACATTTAGCTATAAAAACTAAAGTAAACCTGTTTTTATACACTTTTTATTTATTTTATACATTTGTGGGGTTGGGTAGGGGCGGTGGAAGAACCAAATAATTATTCTTCAAATTATCCTGAAAGTTTTAATTGAGCTGATAAGTCAGTCATGCCTGGTTACCAAAATTGAGGGGGGTGGCACATATTTACAGTCAGTTACTGTGGAATTATGCATGCTTTTCTAAAAGGTGACTTCTAAGCACCAAAGTGCCCCTGAAAGAGCTGTATGTATATGAAGCCATCCAAAATCTGAGTATCATTGCTGGAAATCAAAAGATGCAGACATTCAATTAAGAGATTCATGTAGATATTGTAGAACCAGAGAGTAATGGCAATTTTTTTTTCAGAATTGAAGTATGCACATTGCAAACAGGATTGATTTAATTATGTTCATCTTTGAGTTGTGATTCCATTGTTTGATTCTTATAGTGACTGCTTTGTGGGAAGATGTTATATTCTTTAATTTCAGAGACACTAATAGGTTTATGAACCGAGTTCCCTAAGAAAAACAATTTTGTCTCTTCTCCTTAATAGGTACTTAATACTTAATTGGGATGTGATGACATTGAGCTTTCTATTTATTCTGACAAGACCTGAAAAGAAAGCATTAATTTTCAGCATTATAAAACTGGAACATCTTTGTGTATCTGAAGATCCTCTAAACCTTGAAAGAATGTTGGAGCACTGAAAAGTCCATTTCTCTGTTTGCTTTGAATAGTCTTAAGTGAATCTCATGTATATTTTCTTAAAAAAATCCCTAGGCTGTCTGAATGGAAGTTTATAGTAGACCGTGCTAAATGAGCACATTTGTCAGTATACTTAGCATTTAAACTTTAAAGTTCTTGTCTATTAGGGCAAATAAATACATTTTTCAGGTACTGAATCTTGAGAAGTAACTCTGTTTTTAAGTATTACTGAATCACCTTCCTGATAAGAGAAGTAGCTAACTCTTTATAAGATATATAGTATATTATCATTTGTTACTTACGATGGATCACAGGAAACAAATTATTTCTAGGACAAATCCCAGATAGTCTTGTTGACTGCTTTAAACTTGAAAACGCATACTTTGGGACATACTAGTCTAACACAGTTTTGATAAACAGTATAGTTGTCTCTCTCCTAGCTGCCTTACACCGGCTGCTGTTTTCTTACTTTCCTGTCTCATGCAGAATATGAACTCAGACATATGACTATGGTAACTCAAAGAAAATAGAGTTTATATTGGATGTTAGCATCTGATTCGAATTTTTGTTTAAATATTTGGAATGTATACAATTTGTTTATTTCTTTCCAAAATAATTGCATCTTTAAATATTTGGCAGCATGGCATTCTAATGATGCATTTATAAGTATCTTTTTACTGTTGCCTGGATATATATTACTTTATCACGTTAGACTGGCTTTTTTAAACCTTGTGTTAAAATGCAGTAAAAAAAAAAAAAAAGGCACTCGTTTTACAAACAAAAATACGAAATTTTCCCCATTACTAAGAAAACATTTTGAGGATAGATGCTAAGTATTTTTTGTTTCCTCTTATTACTAGATTTTATTTCTTGTCTTTGAAACATCTTTTCTATTTTCTATAAAATTTTCACAAAGTTAAATATATTTATTTTAGGAGAGAAATACATTCATTATAGGTAAAGATTTGTTATTCAAATGGAAAACCATTAAAACAAGAACGGTTGTGGTTCCTTATTAAATACTAGAGAACCAGGATATGCAGAAAATTAAGAGAAAAAATCCATATATGCTTCAGGAAAAAAATTGGCTTCTCCAAAGATCTGTTTAGGGCTTTATAATACAGTGTAAGTTAGGAAAAGTACTGTGCTAAAATTGGATTTATACTAAATTGGATCATTTATGATAATGAAATAAATATGAAAAGAAAAGATTATACTGGAAAAAATAAAGTCGATTTAAATAAGTCTTGAAATTTTGTTTTTATGCAAAATCAAATATTCAAGAAAATGGACTTTTTAGGAAATGTCTAATTTTGAAAGATTTGTGGGCAGCAGAGTTTTTAAAATTAGGACCTCTGATTTTTCTCAGCCATAAAGGTGACAGAGTATCCTGATTAAGTGGCACACTGGAAGAATTATTACTTTAATTTCTTATGCCTGCTAATAATATCAGGTTTTAATTAGTTTTTTTAAACTTGCTAGATTAAAACATGCTTTTCTTTTAGAGTTTTTTAGCTGCTCTTCATATATGCTTGAAAAAAGACACTGTTTTGACTGCTAAGCCTTTCCTTCTCCCATTTTTGCTATTTTTAAATATTCTTTAGTTTACTTATTTATTTTTGCAGCTCCTCTTTGCAGGTACCCTCAATCCTGGATCAATAAATTCCAGATATTTGTATAGGGTTTCCCAAGAAATAGATGCCTGGACAGGTAATAGCCAGACCTTTGCATTTGGTTGCACAGAGCACCTGCCTTAACTCCCAAAGGAGTCTTACAGAAAAGACAAATATCTGTATCTCTTACTTACAGAATTCAGTTCAGTCTGAATGTGCTGACACTTAATGGGGAATGCAGGCTGCATTGCTAATGGGTTTTCCAGATAGTTAAATCTGAGAGCTAACTTGATGATGGGTCAGATCTCTTTGAAAAGATCCTTGAAAATTTTTGGATCTTTGCAAGATCTGTTAACCCATAGCCACACAGAATCTTTAATTTGCACGTTCTTGGCTTTGACTATTTCATGTTCAGCTATCCTGTGACTGGAATAAAATGATTTGGTACTTTTTTTCAGTAGTTATTCTGTGTGATAAGACTTGTCTTAAATATTTAGCTCGTTGGAAGATTGTATTAATCATTGCTGGAATTAAGGAAGTAATTTGAAGGAGCATTGCTATATAGGCTTATCAGCGATTATGAATAAAATTGAATAAAAGAGGTTTCAAAGATGCAATACTAAAGAATGTCTGCACTGTTAATCAAGGAATTAAATTTTACTAGAACAAGTCATTAAGGTAAAATTTTACTAGTAATAAATTTCCAAGTATTACTAATTTTCTGAAAACAATAGAATTAAGAATCTATGTTTTTCAAAGCAGTCAGGAAGAAAATTGTTTATATAATATAAAACCCATTGTGCTTTTGTCTGGCTAGTACTAGTTCATATATTGTACACATTTCTCATATATATGTACAGCATCTATCAAAAAGATCATCTTACCCTTGCTTTTGAGTACTTGGATTTGTTTCAAATTCTTACATATGTGTTAATAATTCCAGAGAAAGAAGGTCCAGAAAAGAAGAAAACAAAAAAGGAAGCTGGAAATAAGAAATCCACACCAGTTAGCATTCTTTTTGGTTATCCACTCTCTGAGCGAAAACAGATGGCACTTCTTATGCAGATGACAGCAAGAGACAACAGTCCAGGTGATACCTACCATCATTGAGTTAATGTGTATCCTTAGTTTTCCTCACACAATTGTGGTCTTAACAATTATTTTAACTGCTTTCAATTTTGATTCTTTCTTGGATTTAATCAGAATTACTCGTAAGTCAGTGGTAATTTTATGATTATTTGTGTGACAGTTTATCATCTGTATCCTCTGCTAAAGTAGAAGCTATATGAGAGTAGGGCTCTTTACACTGTGTGTAAGCCATATTTTATTAAGATCTGAATTCTTTTATAAGGAAAAATGTCAGCAGTATATTATGTTTATTTCATATTTTATGTCACATTTCCAATTAAGGTGTTGTGCCACATGTATGTATGTTTGTTTATATACTGTGTGCTCCAAAGATAATTGATGATGACTTACCAGCAGGACAAAAACAAAAAGGGAACAAACCAAACAGCATGCTGATTTATAAAAGGGAGCTAAAAAGGTAGATAAAATCCAGACAGCTGGCCTGAGACAGTTATTACTATTCACATCCTGGCAGCTAAAAGTACAGAGGAAAAATTTTGAGTTACATAGTTCTCATTGACTGATTCAAGAAAATAAATCACTTTTGTCTGGAGAAAATTTCTGTTGGCCCTGAATTCAAAGCAATTTTATGTAAGACTCTGGGTTACATAACAGATCATGCTGAAATGTACTGAAAAAGATATTTTTTTTCAGTGAGTTTTTCCTGTATTGCCCTTTTTAAAAAATGGGATGACATGGTTAAATTCTTAAGAGTTTCTGAGTATTATAATTTCAAAGCATAAGTGTATCTAATATCTGTCACTGCTAAAAAAACGTTTTAGGGCTTCCTGCTTTTAAAAATAGAGTACGTTGTGGTTACTCCTACCTTTTCCACCTCCAATGTGGGAAAGTCTGTGACCAAATTAAAGACATTTTACCATGTAAAAACTTTGTTTCTGTAAAATTTTGACTTTGACTTTAAGTCTGATTTAATAGTTAAATGGAAAGACATTTGTTAAAACTGATTTTTTAAAATAACGTGAACCTTTGTCCTTCTTAGAATAAATTAAAAGACCAACAGATAAAAAGTAAAAGTCTTTCATCTCCAGTCACCTCCCCTCAAGAGGTGACCACTGTTAACAGTTCCTTATCTTTATTTGTGTGGCTTTTCTAGGCATAAACATACAAATATGTATCTTTTGTTATAGGTTAATTTTTTTTTATTTTTAATTTTTTTTAGTATAAATAGGAGTATACTATAATACTGTTCTGCAGTTGGCCCTTTTAAGGGTGATTCTTAGTCAACTCTCTGTATTAATATCTATAGAATTAAAATGGAAAACTTGAAATATCAAGATGTTTGCCATCATACAGATACACTCGGAGTTTATGGTTGTTTTATTCATTAGATACGTCTTTAGATTTTAAGAAATTCAGCAAGCAAATTCTCTTGACAAATAATTTGATTATAAGGATTATATTAAAATTTATTCATTCATCAAATATTTCTTGAATACCACTGTGGTATGTAAAAAGTCTTCTAAGCAGTGATGAGTAAGATAGATAAGGCCCTTCTCTTAGGGAGTGTAAATTTCTAGAAAAACTTATGTAGGAAACTATTACTGAGACAATGTACTTTAAAATCCAAAAGGTAGGGCTGGGCATGGTGGCTCACACCTGTAATCCCAGCACTTTGGGAGGCTAAGGCAGGCGGATCTCTTGAGGCCAGGAGTTTGAGACCAGCCTGGCCAACATGGTGAAACCCTGTCTCTACTAAAAGAGACAGAAGTCAGCTGGGCATGGTGGCACACGCCTGTAATCCCAGCCACTCGGGAGGCTGAGGTGGGAGAATTTCATTTCTTGAACCCGGGAGGCGGAGGTTGCAGTGAACCGAGATCAAACCACCGCACTCCAGCCTGGGCAACAGAGCGAGACTTCATCTAAAAAAAAAAAAAAAAGTCTAAAAGGTGAACCTTAACACTTTTTTTTTTTTTAAATTGAGGAAAGGATGATATTGCCTTAGAGCTCTAATCATGTTAGGTTTTAAACTGGTAAAAAGTTCTTTTCCATAGATTTCTTTTCTCTTAGAGCAGTTTCTTTTAGATAGTTGTAAATGTTCAGAATTAACTAACACCGTATGTATGTCTTGAATCCTTAATTAAGAAACTGGTTTTTGTTTTTTTTGTAGTTTTGAAATTGGAGAGGAGACTTTGGGCATCATCTAATTTAGCTTATTTTAAATATAGAAACTAGAACAAATATCAAAATATGAGAAGGCAAAGTACAGTTTTTAAAGGCACTTTTCCAGACTGCCCTTATTTTTTTGTAACTTTTCTCTTTCATTTTCATAGTATAATCATCATGACCTTGATTTACACATAATATAAGAACAGAACTCCAATGCTTTGTCTGAGTCAGAGGTGTGGACTCCAGCCTTCAATTTCACTTCCTGTAGGTCTTAGAATAATAGCATAACATTCCTAGGAAAAATATTTCGTAGTTCATCACATCATTCATTAAGCAAACATTTTAGAGTACATATTTGATACTTTATCATTTTAAACCAATTTTATGAATTGATAAAACATTTTTTTTAATTGGCTCATGATATTTGATAGCCCTAAGGGAAGATCTCTGTGTATTTGGGTCACTAACGTATCGTCCAAGTTAACATTTAGGTTGTTAGGGGGAGAAGGCATTCCTTGTGTTTCAGGAGATTAGCATATTACCAATAAAAACCTTCAAGTAAGTATACAAAATATTTAGCCTAGAACTTCTGCTAACTTTCTTCTTTCTTACAGATTCCACACCAAATCATCCGTCACAAACAACACCTGCCCAAAAGAAAACTCCTAGTTCTTCATCTCGACAGAAAGATAAAGTTAATAAAAGAAATGAACGTGGTGAAACTCCTTTACACATGGCTGCTATTCGAGGAGATGTGAAACAAGTTAAAGAATTAATAAGTTTAGGGGCAAATGTGAATGTGAAAGATTTTGCAGGTAAGACTAGTAGTTCAATACCTACTATTGAGGCACTAACATTTAAACGGATCCTGATTACAATTTAATCCATATTCTTTTATTCCTTTAGCTGAAATGAAAGTGTTCTAAAAATATTCTTTATTACAAAACTTTTGGAGTTTGCACGTAAAACCCCTCATCTCTACTGCAATTCCATGTCAATCATTTACTCATATTTTTACATACTAAACTTATACTTTAGTTGACATATTACTTGCTGTATCGTTCTCTATCCAAGTTAGGTTTTGCCCTAGATGAGATTGAGTTATATGTTTTCAAAGTAGTTGATTCATTCACAAGTATTTTAAGAACATTTATTAGCTTGAACCATGAGGACTGTGAGAGTGTGGTGTTACTTTCATTTTCAGTATTCAAGTAGCATACCAGTACGTTCTTACTGTAAATAATTCAACAGTAAAAGTATGTAGAGAACAATACAAAAATTTTCTTTAACTTCACATACTGCACAACCTTACCCTCCCTCCCACACAGGTTCTTTCTCTTCCATAGAACTATTGTTAACACCTAGGAGGTTACTCATTCAGTTCATTTTTATTTTATATATATATAAAGTATTTACTTACATATCAACTTTTTAAAATGAAATTATTGCATCTGTATCAGTCTGCCTTAATGTCTTACAGATATTTCGGTCAGTATATATAGGTAGGCCTTCATTAATTTTTAATAGCTGCATAATATTTTCTGGTATAGCGTTCCAAAGGCAACACTGTAGTAAATACCTATATAGAAACATCTTTGTGTATATTTATGGAAGTATTTCAGTAGAAGTGAAATTGGTAAATCAAAAGAGATACATGTTTTAAATTTCTGAAATAGTGGAAATTGTCGCCCCAAAAATTCTGTATCAGTTCATACTACCATCAAGAGTATATGAAAGAGCCGTTTTCCACATAGCTTCACTAAAACTGGATATTACCAACTTTTGATTGTTAACAATCTGACGAATGAAAAATCTTAATTTGGATTTTCATGATCAGTAGTGATGGTAAACATTTCTTATGTTTATTTTGAATTTATGTGTATTTTGTGAATTGTTGGATCCACTCCTTTGCTCATTTTCTTTTGGTTTAGTACTGTTTTTAACCTACAAGAGCCTTTATTTAGTCTAGATTTTCTCTATCAAATATGTAAAGATTTTCACAGTCTGTGGCTTAGATTGAATACACTCTCATTACAGTGTTTATTGTACTAAAGTTTTCATCTTTTATGTATCGTATCAATTGACCTTTATGGGTTCTTGGTTTGGTATTTTATTTAAGAAGGCCTTCTCTTTCTCTGTATCATAAAACTATTCCTATATTTTCTGTTTTTTTCAAATTTTGTTTCTGTTTTGTTTTTACATGTAGCCCTATTATAATACACCTGGAATTTAGGTCTTTATTTGGTGTGAGTGGGGAATGGTGTGATATACAGTATCTACCTTAAATAATGAGACTTAAAAATGCATGGCATTTATTCTAGAGGAAAACTTGACATTGTTTATCAAAAACCTAAAAAATATTTCTTTCATCTGACAATTCCACTTCCAAGGGTTTATTTTAAATAGTTAATCATGGATGAACATGAAGGTTTAGTTGTAATGATACTTGTTACAGCATTGTTTCTAATTAAAAACTGGCAATAATCTGTACCCTTAGTAATAGGAACTCGTTGAAGGAAATTATGGTATATTTGATTAGTACAATACTATGTTGTAGGAAGGTATAATGACATAGGTAATTATTTTCACTTTAGTAAGTAGAGGAAGCAGGTTGTTACTCTTCTAAGTTTTATAAATATGTGGGAGAGCGAGTAGATATTATGTTGGATTCTTGAAATTATTATATCTGGGTGGTAAGATTATGGACAGTTTTTTTTTCTTTGTATTTTTATCTAATATTTCTTTTGTGAACATGTAACTTTTTAATTACAAAAGTAATTAAGTTTATTTTAGTTAAAATAAGTATTAAGTCCAGAAAACATTGTATCAACAGAATAAAGCCCTTAAGATATTAGGAGTTTTGTTTACTGAAAGACACTAATCAAGCTTATTAATATTTCACCCCTTTAATATTCTTTTTCATAGTTTAAATTATTTAAAATATATCAAGCTTATATTTATTGTAAGCTTAAATATTTAATACTTTTGTCAAATAATTTAGCACAGTGGAAATACTGTTGACCCTTGAACTGTGTAAGTCTACTTATATGTGGATTTTTTTCAGTAATTATATTGGAAAATTTTTTTGAGATTTGGAACAATTTGGAAAAACTCAGATGAACTGCATAGCCTAGAAATGTTGAAAAGAGGAAAAAATTAAATACATTATAAGTGCATAAAAGATACCTAGATACTATTCTATCACTTACTACCGTAAAATATAAACAAATCTGTTCTAAAAAGTTAAAACATATGCATACAAACATAGGCTATACATAGCACCATTCAGAGTCAGGAGAAATGTAAGCTGACATAAAGATACAGTATTAAATCATAACTACATAAAATTTACCGTAGTACATATTGTACTCTTGTAATAATTGCATAGCTACCTCCTGTTGCCATTGTGGTGAGCTCAAATGTTGGGACTATCTGGTTAAAACACCATGTGACTGACACAAATCATCTCCACATAAGCAGTTCATCTCTCTAGTAAGTTGCGTGCCACAGTGAAACATCTGATTCTTGCATATTTTTCATCGTGTTTAGTAGAATACCGTAAGCCTTGAATAACACCAGGGGACCCATTTTAAGTACTCCTAGTGATACCAGAAGTGCTCCTAAGAAACAGAAAAGTTAAGACATTAAAAGAAAAAATTGAATTGCTTGATAATGTACTTGATAATAATAAATTGAGGTCTACAGCTGTGGTTACCTGCCATTTGAAGATAAATGAATCCAGCATAAGGACCAGTGGAAAAAAGGAAAGGAAATTTGTGAAGCTATTGCTGCATCTATGCTAGTGGGTTTGAAAACCTTGCACTTTTTTGTAAAACATTCTTTTGTGTCATGCAGCTTTTATGTGGATGCAAGATTGCTAAAAAAAACAAAAACAAAAAAAAGTGTACCTATAGGTTAGATTGAAGAAAACGTGAAGTTATCTTATACAACAATTTTAAGGAAGGTGAAGGATCTAAAGCTGGGGAATTTAATGCCAGCAAAGATGGTTTAATAATTTTAGAGCAAGGTTTAGTTTTTAAAAAAATGCCCAGATAACAGGCGAAGTGGCTTCTGTCCATTGATAAGCAGCAGATGAATTCCCAGATACCATTAAGAAAATCAGTGAGGAGAAAGGATATCTGCCTGAACAGTTTTTTAATGTGGACAAAAGTACTGTATTCTGGGAAAAAGAAAAATCCACAAAGGACATTTATTAGGAAGAGAAGCACCAAGATTTAGGGCAGGAAGGGATTAGCTAACTCTCCTGTTTTATGTAAATACAGCTGGGTTTATGGTCAGGACTGCCCCCTGAACCCTGAAGGGAAAAGATAAACCCAGCTGCCAGTCTTTTGGTTATATAACAAGAAGGCCTGGACAATGAGAACTCTTTTCTGGATTGATGTCATTAATTTCTTCCCGAAGTCAGGAAGTACTTTGCCGGGAAGGAGGCTGTCTTTTAGTGTCCTCTGGCCTCCCGGAACCCTATGAATTCAACACCAAAGGCATTGAAGTGGGTTACAAACACAGTGTTTCTAAACCAGCCTGTAATTAGAGGGTCATAAGGCACTTTAAGGCTCATTACACAACGCCGTAGAAGAGAACTCCGATAGAATGTCATGAAAGTCTGGAAGGGATTACACCATTGAAGACGCCATCGTTGTTAAAGAAAAAGCTGTGAAAGCTCTCTCCTCCTGGAGAAAACTGTGTCCAGATGTTGAACATGACGTTGCAGGATTTACCACAGGACCAGTCAAGGAAATCATGAAAGAGATTGTGGATATGGCAAAAAAGGTGATAGGGGGTGAAGTTTCAAAATATGGATCTTGGAGAAATTGAGGAGCTAGTAGATAGCACATCAGAGGTATTAATAGGTGACTTGATGGAGCTGAGTGCTTCTGAACCAGTTTCAGGTGATGAGGAAGAAGACAGAAGAAGAAGCCATGCCAGTAAACAGATTGACCTTAGAGGTTTCCAATAATTTAAGGTTGCTTTGAGTTTTTTTTTTTTTTAAAAAAACATGAGCGCTTGTATGATCCAGGCACTGAAACCAAAGCAAACAGTGGAAGAAGGACGGTGGTACTGTGTTAAAACATTTTTAGAGAAATGAAAAAGCAAAAACGTCAAACACAAATTACAGTGTATTTTTGTAAAGTTACACCAAATGTGCCTGCCTCTCCCACCTTTACTTTTATCTCTTCTCCCTCTGCCACCTCTGAGACAGCAACACCAACCCCTCTTCTCCCTTCTCCTCAGCCTGCTCACCGTGAAGATGATGAAGATGACCTTTTTGATGATCTACTTCTACTTAATAATAGATTTTTCTTACGATTTTGTTAAATAATAATTTTTCTCTTGCTTTGTTGTAACAGTACAATATTTAATATATATACAAAATATGTGTTAGTCAGACTGTTCATGTTACTGGTAAGGCTTCCAATTAACAGTCAGTTATTAGTAGTTAAATTTTGGGAAGTCAAAAATTATATGTGGATTTTTGACTGCATGGGGGTTAACACCCCTAACCTTCACCTTGTTCAAGGGGTCAACTGTAATATTATCTTGAATGAACCTTCAGTAAATTGGTATTGTTCTTAGATATTTATTTTTAGTAGCTTCTTTATCACTTCTTTTTTCTTTTGCACGATGTGCAATTTTAGAATTGATGTGTCACACATAGGTATGTATATAAAAAGCATTTATTTTGAAGTAGCGCAAGTGAATCATGTTAAATTAATAATCTAACTTTAGGTTGGACACCACTGCATGAAGCTTGCAATGTTGGATATTATGATGTTGCTAAGATACTTATAGCAGCTGGAGCAGATGTTAACACACAAGGATTAGATGATGACACTCCACTCCATGATTCTGCTAGTAGTGGGCACAGAGATGTAAGTATGATAGAAAAAAATCAATAATACACATTTTCAAAATACAAATTTAACCCAAAGTAATTTCATTTACTTCTTAGTCATATGATCTGTGTCATATTCCACTCATTGCTTGATCAACTCATCTATATTTTGTTTTCCCTTTTTTCTACTTTCTAACTATTAGTTCATAGTTTAGATTTAGCATTTTCTTTTCAGAAAACCCATTTAATTTGATAGTTGATTAAATAATTTGGCAAAACTTTTATTTCAAGGCATTCTTTTATAAGACATTTGGATGTATTAAAGGGTATATATATACTTTATTTTACTATATTATATATAGTAAAAATTGTACAGTGTTGAATTGCCTATCTTTTGAAAGGCATTTTACTTTATTTGAGACAAAAATAGAATTTGGAGTAAAGATAGATACAAGTGCAGTTCTGGCCTGGCCAGTTTACTAACTCTGTAATCTTGAGCAGGTTACTTCCCTCCTCGGAACTTCCATTTCCTCATCTTTAAATTATATGATAAATAATACCTATCTAAAATTGATAACTTCGAAGGAAAAAAAAAGACACTACATGTAAATGCACATTGAAATTTAAGATGGTCTAGAAATACCAGGGGTAAAAGATTAAAAAGTTGCCTTTATGGGTGCAGTCAAATACACCTAAAATTCAGACATTAAAAATGCTATTTTTCTCAATTACATTGTTAAAAGGCATTTTTCCATGTTTCTTAGTAAAGAACTCTTATTTTGAATGAAGAAAAATGTAGCCTATAAATAATTTTTCTAAACTGATTCTTGCTTACCAGTGGTCTACTCTTTTCTCTGTGCTTCTTTGGCGATTTGTACAAACGTATGTCATAGCATTTACTACCTTATTTTTTAGTGGTATTCTTGTCTAGTGTCATGTTTCTGGCACTAGACTGCAAATACTACCGTACATGCTGGCATTTTGTGTTGTTTTCTGTTATTTACTCTGGAACTGCTTGTCACCTAGAAATGTTCAGTAAATCCATCATGGATGCACTTGTAGACAGATGGATAGGTAGATGAATGGGCAACTGAGGATAGGCAGAATGACAAAAACTTAATCCATCAGGTCCGACAACGTGTAGGGTACGTTGCTCTTTCCTCTGAATTTATTGGAAACTGACTTATTTTCTGGCTTTGATATTTTAAATATTGCCCTTTTAAAAAATATTATTGATAGTTTACCAGGAATGAATGATTTTCCTTTGAATATGATAATAAAGGTTTCCCGATTTCAAAGTGTAATTTTAAAGAATTGTGCCTGTGACTAAGACATGGTTTCTGTGAACACAAGTTTCTAAATATGCACATAGCTGCAGATATTTCCAGAAGCTGACCTTTTGAGCTCATGTACTTACAAGGACTCACACTATTTCCAGTCTCTTCCCAGAGGGAGGGACCTTGGCTTTTCCTCCTACCAACATGCCTAGGATAGTAGGAGTCACCATTCAAGAGCTATTGAGAGCTATTTTCTCCTTGTTCCTTTTACTTGTGCCTTAGGAGGAAGAAGGAGAGTCATGAAAAATTCATTTCTGTATATCCATAATGTGTATTTTTGAGCCGCTCCCAAATAATTAGATTTCTTTCTTTCAGTAGTAGTCATGACAACTTCAGCCATCCATAAAGCGTTTTTAAGATGGGAAAAGCAGAAACATAACAGTTCTATAGCCAGGTCTAAATTATGATAGAGAGGATTGACATAGCTTACTAAGAACCCAATTTTTGACTTGCTCTTTGTAAATGTGTAGTAATTCCTAAAACCCCCCCCTTTTTTTTTTGGAGACAGCATCTTACTGTGTCACCCACACTAGAGTATAGTGGTGCAGTCACAGATTACTGCAGCCTCAACCTCCTGGGCTCAAGTGATCCTCCTGCTTTAGCTTCCCAAGTAGCTGGAGTACAGGCATGCACCACCAATTTAGGTTAATTTTTAAATTTTTTTTGTGGAGACCCTATGTTGTTCAGGCTGGTCTTGAACTCATGAGCTCAAGCGATCCTCCTGCCTCAGGCTCCCAAAGTGTTGGGATTATGGGTGTCAGCCACCGCACCTCACCATAATACACATTTTAATACTAGCCTTATTTCTAGTTCTATTTTAGATACCTATCTTCTTTTGTCATCATTTTTACCTACTTCTAATTGTTGACTGTTATGTTTTAAGCAACTTTAAGAACAATTACTTGCATTTGAGGATGATCTGTAAAATCTTGATTATTTGATTTAGGGTGTTTGTAACATGAATGAACCAGCTGTACCTGATTCTTCATAGTCGTGTAATAAGTATTTATTGATGTATTCCTGATGGGGATAGAAAGTTTTCAGCAATATCAAAATTCTTTATTTTGTTTTCTCAATCTAGGGCTGTAGTCTAAGGAAATCAGCCTAAAATTGGAAAAATTTCAACTCATAAAGATATCCACTGCAGTATTATTTATAATGACTAGAAGATTTTTTTTCCAGTTACTTTCTCAAATCCCTAAAATGACAGTAAGGGGAAGTTTCGAAGGACGTAGACCCACAAGGGCAAAGAACAGAAGAAACAAATATTTTGGAAGATGGAAATTGGAGAAATGAGCAGTTACTGATGTAGAACAGGGTTTGACAATTTTTTTCAATAAAGGGCCAAATAGTAAATATTTTAGGCTTTGCAGGCCACATACTCCCTCCTTCACCTCGTCCATCTCCTTCAACTCTTCTCCTTCAACAGTCCTTTAAAAATATAAAAACTATTCTTAACTGGCAGACCAGATTGGCCCGTAGGTCATAATTTGCCCACCTCTGATTTAAAAGAGACAAGAAAATTGAAACCAAAGCCATTACAACACAGAATCCTAGAAAGAAAAAAAAAAAAAAAAGCTTAGGAATTGGTAGCACCAATGACCTCTGGAAGTGCTTCTTAAGATATGACTGGAAACAGCTATTAGATAAAGGTTTTTTTAGCTCTCGCATCCTCTCCCCAATCTTACACAGCCCAGTAATTGCACCTCTCTCACCCTGGTAGATGACTGGAATATGGAGATAAGTATCAGGGACAATTGTTCTTCACCAGCAGATTTGGAAACCTAGTTGATCTTTTAAAATCATAAGCATGTGTAATTTGATAAAAATTAAACAGTTACAGTTGGTATGAGTAATTTGTTTTCTCTACACATTATTACATTTCACATTTTCTGCAGTAATCTTGAAAATTTTTTTTCTTTATTCATTGTGAATCATTCTTAATTCGTTACAAATTTCTGATTTCAGCATCTTGTTTTAAATTGTTCCTTTGATGGTAAATGCAGTCAATATTCATCTGTTTCATGTTACTCATTTAAGTATTTTTAAAGGTGTGATATTTTCTAAGTACCAGAAAACACCATAGTTATGTCCTCGGAATGCAGAGATGAATAGAGACTTGATTTTATATGAAACTTATAGTCCAAGGGGAGAAATGTGTTGATGAATTGTAGTATGGGTTTATGTATGATAGAATAGAGACTTGAATTTATATGTATGATGGAACACACCAGTGTTAATGGAAATACACAAAATATCAAAACAAGAAGAGATGGTAAGGAGGCAGAATCAATAACACCTGGCTACCTCTTTGATGTAGAGTATGAGTGAAAAAGAATTAATGATGACTCCCAAATTCTGGCTTCAAGGCTTCAGTGACTGGGTAAATTTTGGTGGCAGTTATTGAGAATGGAAATAGATAAAAGATAATAGTACAAGTTTAGTGAACTCCATTCAGATCCTGTTGGTTTTATGCTTTTGTATTAAAATACACATACAATCAGTTGGATGTATCCCGTGAATATTTGAATGTTTGGGTTTGGAGCTCAAGAGGGCTGAGAGAGAAAACAGACAAGAGAATGAATGCGTGGATCTCATAATTGTCATCACATTCAGAGTGGATAAGTTCTCCAAAGAGATGATATATATATTAGAACGTGAGAAAGTATATCAAGGACAGCATCATAGGGAAACTCATCATTGGTTTAGATCTTTTCAGTTCTTAAAAGAGCCATTCCATAAGATTGATGGTAGCAGAGTAGTAGGTGAAAGAGTGAAGGGCCAACAAGTAACAGCTGTAAGGGCAGATGTCTTTTCAGGAGATTGACAGTGAAGAAGAAAGGTTAGCTAGGGGAAGAGGATATAGGTTTCAACAAAGTTTCCTTGTTTTGTCCATGTTTCATTTCTTTAATGCCATTATTTTTTTAAGTTGCAAGAAATATGAACTGTGGAAAGATGGGCTTCTAGAAAGGAGCCAACCAAAAAGAGGTTAAAACTATGAAAGGAAGAGGATATGAAGAAAAAACAAATAATAACTAACAGGGCAGATCCTGGTTATGTGGAACTTGAAGCTTATGTAATTTGTTAGAGAAGGAGAGAGGTCCTTTCAAAGTGATAACTACAAAATTAGATACAGCATCCTCCTGTAAGGACCCATGAAAGTGAAGGGTCTTGAAGTTTAAGCTTTGGAGTTCATGATACTTACAGTTCCTGGGCTACGAGAAATAGAGTAAGATTAAGAGCATTGACAGTGATATTAGCCTAAAGCAGAAGGGAAATACTTCTTTGAAACTTTTTCTAGGATACACATTTCAGGAGGCCAGGGAACTTGTTGTTTTTGTTCATTGGTTTATTAGCAGAACTCGGAAATGTAGTTATTACAGGTTCTCAATAAATATTTGACTTTATGATGGAACAGGATGAAAAAATGATGAGATTAATTGCTAAAGTAACCCAGTTTAAATTTTAAGGAGGAAATTTTTTTGTAGTAGTTGAGGTCATCAGATAGGGGAGTGTCAGGGAAAATGGATCTTGAAGAGAATAACAATTTAGAGTAGATGGTGAGGAATGGATTCATAGTAAATGAGATAACACTCAGAAGGATACTATGAGTATTATCAAGAGAATGGGTGCAGTGATACAGTCTGTGAAGGGACTAAGTCGTCTTGCTTTTTATTGTTGCAGATAGTAAAGCTGTTACTTCGTCATGGTGGAAATCCATTTCAAGCTAATAAACATGGGGAGCGTCCAGTGGATGTAGCAGAAACAGAGGAGCTGGAGTTGCTACTAAAGAGAGAGGTGCCTTTATCTGATGATGATGAAAGTTACACAGGTTTGTTTCAGATAATCTACATTCATCTCGTTCATTTAACATGATATTTGATAGAACATTCTGGATTCATTTATAATATACAAAATGTTTGCATACCTTAGAATATTGCTGGCTAGCTAGAATCATACTCAGCTAACTAGCTAAGAATGATGAAGTTAGTAACCTAGGTGTTTACTACATACACCCTGTGTGAATGGAGTCATAATGCCATTGCCCCATTTCTGTTTTCTGTAAAGTGCTGAAGTACTCATTATTACTTTTAAGCCTGCTGCAGAACCTCTCCCCATGCATAGCTGCCACCACTGCTACTCTGACTTCTTTTCATTCTGTTATAAATTACAGAGCTACTAACTAAACACTTCATGTCTTTTTCTGGTGTCCTGGTGTTAACGAGTCATCTCTATGGTTTTACTTTTGTGATTTAGATGGTTGAATTCTGATCATTGTTGCAGGGAAGGACAATTTTTTTTTTAAACACAATTTTTGTTTTGAAGATAACAAAAAAACCTTTACTGTGTTGAAAGTCGTCTTTATATAGAAGGGGTTTACCATATTTCAGGCAAAATTCAATGAAAAAGAGTTTCATCAGTCTTACAAATGGCTGTTTCCTCATAAAGTCTTAAATAATTCCTATAAACAGTTAGGTAATGTTACTTTTATATTACGCATGAAGGAGTAAAAACCATACTTTACTCATTTAATATCAGCCATTGCCAGAAGGCAGTGGATCATTTATAGTTTTGAGGCAGAAAGTTCTACCCTTTATTTTCATGTAATATCGTTAAATTATCTTTCACATGGAAAAGCAATTGAAAGAACGCACCTTCTGAATATAACGTTTTACTTGTTGAACAAAAATTGTAAATATACTCCAACTGATTGAGATGATGCCAAATTATAAACAAAAAAAAATGAAGTCACGGAATAAAAACTTTTGGCAGTGAGCACTGATTACAAACAAGATGTTTAAATAACTGTGGTAAATATTGTCAAATTGAATGTAAATATCATCATACTTGAAAAGGGAAAAATGAAAAAATTTAATTATCTGAAATTTAAATACAAAATTAAAACCAACAACAACATTTGAGAGGTGATGATAAAAGTATAGTAAACTCAGGGCTGGGTGTGGTGGCTTATGCCTGTAATCCCAGCGCTTCGGGAGGCCAACCCGGGCAGATCACATGGTGAAACCCCATCTCTTTTTTTTTTTTTTTTTTGAGACGGAGTCTCGCTCTGTTGCCCAGGCTGGAGTGCAGTGGCGTGATCTCGGCTCACTGCATGCTCCGCCTCCCCGGTTCATGCCATTCTCCTGCCTCAGCCTACCCCAAGTAGCTGGGACTACAGGGGCATGCCACCATGCCCAGCTAATTGTTTTTTACCCCATCTCTACAAAAAATACAAAAAAAAATAAAAATAAAAAATGCTTTTGAAGACAAAGTAAGAATTTCAGTATTGACATTAGACAAAGAATTAAAGTCAGAAAGTAGCGCATGACAAAAGATAATTTTGTGATAATAAAAGCATATGAACAAAGCAAAGATAAAAATGTATTGTTGCCTTCTTAATTGCATGTAGCTTTTGTTTGGGAAAAAAAAATAAGGAAAGTGTACTGCCTTAAGCACTAGATAACACTGTCAAAATATATAAAGCAAAAGTTGTTAGAAATACAAGATAAAATTGACCAGAAACAGAATACTAGTTGGAAACTTTTAAGTTTTTTTTTTTTCCAGCACATGCAGTTTCTTATTAAGTAGAAAGTCTCAGTTATAGACATTGTATACATAACAGTTAGTACTTATGTGATGAGACCAGAGTTGTTCTGTGTTCAGTGAAAGTTCATAGTTACCTTCATTAAACTTGGTAAGAATGAAAATAAATGAACTTAAGAAATCAAGAGGAGGAAGTAAAAGCAGATCCACAGAGAAAAGCAAGATAATAAAGAGCACAATTAAATGACTGGAAAACAAATTTTGTAAGTATTATATAAAGAAACAAATGTCCTAATATTTCTAGACGATACAGCAGAATGAAACCAGGAGTTGCTTTTCTGACAAGATTAACTAGAACATCTAGGAAGTCTAGTTAAGGAAAAATGAGTAGAAATTCATAAACGTCACTGATGAGTAAGAAAATGGATAGAACCACAAAAGTATAAAATGTTTTTTCAGACTTTAACAGAATACTGTATATAGATGTTACCAAAAAAATTTAAAAATGATCAACACAGAGCAGACAGTAACACAGACAGAAAGAGGGATATGAAGGGAGAAAGATTGGAAGGCAGAGAGAGGGGTAGGTGTAGGCAAACTCAGGTTGCCATACTGTTAAATGGTCTAATGGTATAAAAGTAGAAACAGCTGCAGCTTTTTTTAAAGCCAGCAAAATCCTGATACTTTGAGAAGGGAAGACTACAACTAGAAAACTGCAGAACAGTCTTCAGTTTAACACAGTAATTTTAACATACAGAAGTGCTTGAATAAAACAGCCCTATAAAATTGGTAAAGATTTAAAAAAAATAGTATTCGGATGTTGGTGAGCTTGGAGTGAAGTTGGCATCATACACTGTTGTTGAGAGTGCTTTCTGGAAAACAGTTTGTTAATAAGTGTGAAAAATTCATAAAGATATAACCAGAAGTGCTGCAAAGATATAACCAGAAGTGCTGACTATATATATGTGTGTAAAGCTGTTAACATATTAGTGCTTGTAATAAAAAGTTAGAATGACTTAAATGCCCCAAAATGGGCAGAGAAATAATTTTTAAAGTTTATGTATCTTGTGTAGTCATTGTGTTTGTAAATTTTTCTAATGATATAGTTAAGTTTCTTCTATATACCGTATATACCAAAATAAAAGATAATCTACATTTTCCTCCAGTAAGAATTAAAAAATTAAAAAGTCTTATGGGCTAGGCATGGTGGCATGTGCCTGCAATTCCAGCTATTCCAGGAGCTGAACCCAGGAGTTTGAGACTAGCCTGGGCATTAGAGCAAGCTCCTGCCTCCAAAAAAAAAAAAAAAAAGAACACCTCTTTAGTAATTAAGAGACAACAGATGGAAATAAAGATTTTAAAAACACAAAAGGCTTGTGAACTATTTGAATAAATAAACAATATAGGGATAAAATAGTCATCTATTTAAAGTATTAATTTGGCTGGGTATGGTGGTTTATGCCTGTAATCCCAGCACTTTTGGGAAGTCGAGGCGGACAGATCACTTGAGCCCAGGAGTTCAAGACCATCCTGGGCAACAAGGTGAAACCCCATCTCTACAAAAAATACAAAAATTAGCCAGGTCTGGTGGCGTATGTCTGTAGTACCAGCTACTCAGGAGGCTGAGGTGGGAGAATGGCTTGAGCTCAGGAGGTGGAGGTTGCAAGGAGCTGAGGTCGTGCCACTGCACTGCAGCCTGGTTGACAGAGCCTATCTTTAAAAAAAAAAGTATTCAAATATATACATTTGAGATAACATATGTATTAATGTAGAAATACTAATTTTCCCCCTACTCTGTCCTGAAATGATTTTGTAAAAACTGTTCACATATTTTGAAATCAATGTTTTCATCAACACCAGAACCACCTTTTAGCTACGAATGATTTTCCATCTTAACTTCTCTGTCCACAACCTTAGATACTCAGTACTTTTGAAATCCAAATATGATGCCATAGGAAAATTTATCCCAGATTACCCACTTAAAATTTGTGCTTTTTATAACATAACCACTTACAGTACTTTTTTAAAAATCCCCATATGTTATTACGAAAATATTCAAACATGTAGCAAAGCTCAAGAATTGTATAATGAGCATCCTGTACCCACTAACTACATTTAACAGTTGTTAACCTTTTGCTCTGTTTCCTTTATTACAGTATCACATAGCTATCCATCAATCCATATTATTTTTTTATACATTTTGTAATAAGTTGAAGACATTCCTAAGTACTTAAGCGTGCATTTCATTAACTAGAGTTTAAATTTTTTTGCAATATTCATGATATAATTCTTAAATATAATGTACATATGAGTTTTTGAAATGCCTCCACCTGTATAATCCAACACCATCAAGATGTAGACTGTTTCCAAGGCCAGGCACGGTGGCTCACGCCTGTAATCCCAGCACTTTGGGAGCCTGAGGTGGGTGGATCACCTTAGGCCAGGAGTTCAAGACCAGCCTGGGCAACATGGTGAAAGCCCATCTGTACTAAAAATACAAAAATTTAGCCGGGTGTGGTGGTGCGTGCCTGTAGTCCCAGTTACTCAGGAGGCTGAGGCAGGAAAATCACTTAAACCTGGGAGGGAGAAGTTGCAGTAAGCTGAGTTCGCACCATTACACTCCAGCCTGGGCAACAAGAGCGATGCTCCATCTCAAAAAAAAAAAAAAAAAATTCCATCACTCCTGAAAGTTCCTTGATGCCCCTTCATCGTCAGTTCCTGCCCCTTCCACTGATCATTTTATACCCATCATGGTAAACATGATTAGACAGTAGTGACTAATGGCTGATAAACTTGCGAGGTGGATTTTTACATACGCTTTTCAAATCAGAAAGGGTGGGTAGAGGAAAAATAGACGAATGATTATATAGTAGAGAAATCCAGCAGCACCTAGACTGTGTGATCTCTATGTACATCATCAAAGGAAGGAGATATGCCCGTATCTGCCTCCAGATGGGATACCTAAGAGGGATATAACATCACTTTATTAGTATTACAGCTGAGAATGCATCATCATGAGAAGTGCTCTTTTTTTAAAAAAGCCAGTTTTATGTAATGAAAGATTAAGAAATGGCAGTTATCATAAGAGACCAATAAAGGCAGTAGAAATATGCCAAATTATCTCCCGAGATGGTAATTAAAGGCAGTACCTGCTCCTAGACTGGATCCTGTACTGGAGGGGAAAAATGATTATAACGAACATTATTAGATCATTTAACAAGGAAATATACAGTAGATTGGTGTCATATCAGTGTAAATTTATGAAGTTGACTACTGTGCTGACAGAAGAGAATATTCTTGTGTCTTAGGAAGTACTAAAGTATATATGGTTTAGGGCCATGATGCATTTAATTTACACTCATATACTTCAGGAAAAGATATGTAATATATATACATATATATCTAGAAAGAAAACAAGTTATAAAGCAAGGAGGTAAAACATTAACTGGATAAATCTGGGTTACAGATATATAGTGTTCAGTATTTTTATTTCTCTAACTTTTTGTGAGTGTGAAATTATTTCTGAATAAAATTAAATATATATACAAATAACTAAAAGGAATGACTAAAATAGCAATTATCATTCCTACCTCCCAGATTATGATCTAAAAATGTTTTGTACAAAAAGAAAACCAAGATTTCTTAGAAGATGATTCCAGGTCTGGGGCAGGAAATATCTGAGCTTAGAATATCTTAAAATTCCAGGTTTCAGGGAAGCTATCAAAGACTAATATAAGATCTTACCAAAAGGTATTAGGAGACAATTTGGAGCAGTTTTGTGTTGACCAAAGATGGGACAGTGTGAGCTTCAAGAACAGTGTAAATTGCCATGGTTTGAAACCCATCAAATATGTTGTAACCCATGAGTTTATAATGATGATTTCCCCCTTTTATCGCTATATAATAATTTGCATATTTATGGGGTACATGTGAGTTTGTTACATGCAAAGAATGTGTAATGATCAGGGGAGGGTAATTGGGGTATCCATCACCTTAAGTGTTATTTTTATGTGTTGGTATCATTTCAAGTCATCTCTTCTAGTTACTTTGAAATATACTTTGAAATATACATAATATTGTTACTAAGTATAGTCACATTAATCTGCTATCAAACATTAGAACTTATTTCATCTAACCCTATGTTTGTATCCACATCCACTGCTTCCCCACTCTCCACCACCAATCCCCTTACTATTCTCTGGTATCTGTCATTCTAGTCTCTACGTCCATGAGCTTAAGTTTCTTAGCTTCCATATAAGAGTGAGAGAACATGCTGTATTTGTCTTTCTGTGCCTGACTTACTTCACTAACTCCATCCATGTTGCCGCAAATGACATTATTTCATTCCTTTGTGTGACTGGTTTCCTTCCTAGTGTATATATGCACCACATTTTCTTTATCCATTCATCCATTGATGGGCATTTAGGTTGATTCCTTACCTTTGCTGTCGGGAACAGTGCTGCGATAAACGTGTAAGTGCGGGTATCCCTTTGATGTACTGATTTCCTTTCTTTTGGATAGATACTTGGTAGTGGGATTGCTGGATTGTATTCTATTTTTCGTTTTCTGAGAACTCTCCAAAGTGTTTTCCATAGCAGTTGTACTAATTTACATTCCCACTGACAGTGTAAAAGAGGTTCCCTTTTCTCCACACCCTCGCCAGTAACTGTTATTTTTTGTCTTTGTGATAATAGCCATTCTAACTGGGGTGAGATGCTATCTCATTGTGATTTTGATGCCTCTCCCTGATGATTAGTGATGTCGAGAATTTTTTCATATATTAGCCATTTGTATATCTTTTTTGAGAAATGTCTTCAAGTCCTTTGCCCATTTTTTAATGGTGTTATTTGGAGTTTTCTTTACTGTTGAGATACTTGAATTTCTTGTATATTCTGGATATTAGTCCATTGTCAGATGAGTAATTTGCAAATATTTTCTCCCATTCGAGAGGTCTCTTCACCCTCTTGATTCTTTTTGTTACGGAGAAGCTTTTTAGTTTGAAAGCCCCGTTTGCCTACTTTTGTTTTTGTTTCCTGTGCGTTTGAGGTCTTAGCTCTAAAATCTTTGCCTAGACCAATGTCCTAAAGAGTTGTCCATGTGCTTTCTTCTACTAGTTTTATAATTTTGAGTCTCACATTTAAGTCTTTAATTCATTTTGAGTTGACTTTTATATGTGGTGAGAAATAGGAATCCAGTTTCATTCTTCTGCATGTGGTTATCCAGTCTTCCCAACACCATTTATTGAAGAGAGTGTGCTTCCCTCAATGTATGTTGTTGGTGGTTTTATCAAAGATCATTTGGCTGTAAATATGCAGATTTATTTCTGGGTTCTTTATTCTGTTTCATTGGTCTCTGTGTCTATTTTTATACTAATGCTGTGCTCTCTCAGTCCCTGTAATATATTTTGAAGTGATGCCTCCAGCTTTGTTCTGTATGCTCAGGATTGCTTTGGCTTTTCAGGCTCTTTTTTGTTTCCATACATGTTTATGGATTGTTTTTTCTATTTCTGTGAAAAGTGACATTGATATTTTGATAGGGATTACACTGAGTCTGTAGACTGCTTTGGGCAGCCTGGTCATTGTAATGACATTAATTCTTCTGATCCATGAGCATGGGAGATTTTCCCATTTGTTTGTGTCTGCTTCAGTTTCTTTCATCAGCATTTGTAGTTTTTCTTGTAGAGAACTTCCACCTCCTTGGTTAAAGTTATTTCTGTTTTGTTTTGTTTTGATAGCTATTGTAAATGAGATTGCCTTCTTGATTTCTTTTTCAGCTGTTTCATTATTGGTGTATAAAAATGCTACTGATTTTTGTATTTTGACTTTGTATCCTGCAACGTTACTGAATTTGATTATCAGTTGTTAGTCAAATGTGTTTTCTGCTTGTGTTGAAATTATCATATGGTTTTTGCCCTTCATTCTGTTTATGTGATGTATGATGTTTATTGACTTGCATATTTTGAACCATCCTTGCATCCCTGATATAAATTCCATTTGATCATGTTGTATTATCTTTTCAATGTGCCATTGGATTCAGTTTGCTAATATTTTGTTGAGGATTTTTACATCTGTTCATCAGGGATGTTGGCCCATCAGGGATGTTGGCCTATAGTTTTCTTTCTTTGGTGTGTCCTTGTGTGGTTTTGGAATCAGGGTGATGCTGGTTTTGTAGAATGAGTTAGGGAGAATCCCCTCCTCTTCAGTTTTTTGGAATAGTTGCAGGAGGATTGGTGTTAGTTCTTTGTACTAATTGGTAATTCTTTGTACTTCTTTGTAGTAATTCTTTGGTAGAATTCTGCAGTGAGTCCATCTGGTCCCCAGCTTTTCTTTGTTAGGAGACTTTTTATTACTGAATTGGTCTGTTGAGATTTTCTATTACTTTCTGGTTTGATTTTGGCAGGTTGTATATTTCCAGGACTGTATCCGTTTCCTCTAGGTTTTTCAGTTCGTTGTGTTTAGTTCATAATAGTCTCTGGTGATTTTTGATATTTCTGTGATATCAGTTGTAATATCCCTTTTTTATTTCTGATTTTGTTTGGATCTCCTCTCTTCTTGGTTAGTCTAGTTAGCAGTTTATCTTTTCAGAGAACTGATTTTTCATTCCATAGATCCTTTGCATTTTTTAAAGTCTCTGTATTTTGTTTAGTTCTGCTGTGATCTTTATTATTTCTTCTGCTAGCTTGAGGTTTAGTTTGTGTTTGCTTTTTTTAGTACCTTGAGGTGTATATCACTAGAGTGTTTATTTGAAATATTTATTTGTGTTTATTGCTATAAACCTCTTTTTTTAGCATTGCTTTTGCTGTGTCCCCAGGTTTTGGTATGTTGTGTTTCTACTTTCTTCTTCTTCTTTTTTTTTTTTTTCTTCTTCAAGACAGAGTCTAGCTCTGTTGCCTAGGCTTGAGTGCAGTGGCACGATCTCGGCTCATTGCAACCATTGCCTCCCAGGCTCAAGAGATTCTTCTGCCTCAGCCTCCCAAGCAGCTGGGTCTACAGATGTGTGCCTTCACACCTGGCTGATTTTTGTATTTTTTTTTATTTTAGTGGAGACGAGGTTTCACCATGTTGGCCAGAATGGTCTTGAACTCCTGACCTCAAGTGATCAGCCCACTTCGGCCTCACAAAGTGCTAGGATTACAGGCATGAGCCACCATGCCCAGCCTCTGCTTTCATTTGTTTCCAGAATTTTTTTTATTTCCACCTAATTTCTTCATTGATCTAGTGGTCGTTCATGAGCATATTTTTAAATTTTTGTGTATTTGTGTAGTGTTCAAAGTTCCTCTTGGTATTGATTTCTAGTTTTATTCCATTGTGGAATACAGTGTGATTTCAAGTTTTAAAAATTTGTTGAGACTTGTTTTGTGGCCTAACGTGGTCAGTCATATATATGTTCCATGTGCTGATGAGAATGTATGTTCTACAGTTGTTGGATAAAACGTTCTGAAAGTGTCTGTTAGGTCCTTTTGTCTGAAGTCCAGTGTAAGTCCAGTGTTTCTTTATTTTCTATCTAGATGATCTGTCTAATGCTGAGAGTGGTGTGTTGAAGTCCCCCACTACTACTGTGTTGGAGTCTTTCTTTGTATCTAGGAGTATTTGCTTTGTCAATCTGGGTACTGCAGTGTTGGGTGCGTATATTATTTTGAATTGTTATATTATCTTGCTGTAATGATTTCTTTATCATTATATGATTACTTTCTTTGTCTTTTTTAAAACTTTTTTATACTTAAAGATATTTTATCCGAGCCGGGCGTAGTGGCTCAAGCCTGTAATCCCAGCACTTTGGAAGGCCCAGGTGGGTGGATCCCAAGGTCAGGAGATCAAAACCATCCTGGCTAACACGGTGAAACCCCATCTCTACTAAAAATACAAAAAATTAGCCTGGCGTGGCGGGAGGTGCCTGTAGTCCCAGCTACTCGGGAGGCTGAGGCAGGAGGATAGTGCAAACCTGGGAGGCAGAGGTTGCAGTGAGCCGAGATCATGCCACTGCACTCCAGCCTGGGTAACAGAGCGAGACTCCATCTCAAAAAATATATATATTTTTTATCCAATATAATTATAACTACTCTTGCTTGCTTTTGGTTTCCATATGCATGGAATATCTTTTTCCATCCCCTTATTTTCAATCTATATGTGTCCTCACAGGTAAAATGCATTTCTTATAGGGAACATATAGTTGGATCATGTTTTTTTACCCATTCAGCCAGTCTGTATCTATTAAGTGGAGAATTTAACCCATTTACATTCAGTTTTATTGATATGTGAAGTTTTGTTTCTGTTGTATTGTTGTTTTCAGGTTATTTTGTGTATTATTCTTTGTTCCTTTTTGTCTTGGTTGTCCTTATTGTTTGCTGATTTTCTGTGGTACTACCGTTTGATTATTTTCTCTTCCTCATTTGTGTATTTACTTTACCAGTGAGTTTTATATTTTCAGGTGTTTTCATGGTAGTAACTGTTGTTCTATCACTGCCAGGTTTAGGACTCCCTTGAGCATCTCTGGTAAGGCAGGTCTAGTGGTGATGAATTCTCAGTATTTACTTGTCTGGGGAAGATTCTATTTCTCCTTCATTTATGAAGGATAATTTTGTTGGATGTAGTATCTTTGAGTGACAGTTTCTTTCTTTCAGTACTTATTTTCCTATTATATCCTGGCCTATAAGGTTTCTGCTGAGAAGTCTGCTGTTAGTCTCACGGTGGTGCAGGGAGGCCTCTCTGTAGGTGACTGGATACTTTTCTCTTAGTGTTTTAGAATTCTCTCTTTGTTACTGATTTTAGACAGTTGGACTATACTGTGCTGTGGAAACCTTTTTGCATTGGGGATCACTGGGCCTCCTGCATCTGGATGTCTGAATCTCTTGCTAGACTTGGGAATTTTTCATCTGCTATTTTGATAAATAGGTTTTTCATCCCTTTTGTTCTCACCTCACCTTTGGAGATACCAGTAATTCATATATTTGATTGCTTATAGTATCCCATATAGCACAAAGACTTTGTTCATTCTTTTTTTTGTTTCTTTCTTTATTTTTGTCTGGGTTGTTTCAAAAGACCTGATTTTTTGTTGTTGTTGTTGTTGTTGTTGTTGTTGTTGTTTGAGACAGAATCTGGCTCTGTTGCCCATGTTGGGGTGCAGTGGTGTGATCTCAGCTCACTGCAACTTCTGCCTCCCAGGTCCAGGCAATTCTTGTGCCTCAGCCTCCCAAGTAGCTGGGATTATTGGTGTGCACCACCACACCTGGATAATTTCTTGCATTTTTAAAAGAAACGGGGGTTTCACCATGTTGACCAGGCTGGTCTCAAACTTCTGGCCTCAAGTGATCCATCTACCTCGGCCTCCCAAAGTGCTGGGATTACAGGTATAAGCCACCGTGCCTGGCCAAGACCTGTTTTCAAGTTCTGAGATTGTTTCTTCTGCTGGGTCTAGTCTGTTGTTGAAGTTTTTTACTGTATTTTGTATTTCATTCAAGGAATTCTTCAGTTCCAGAATTTTTGTTTGGTTCTTTTTTATGATCTCTTTCTGGTAAGTTTCTCATTCTTTTCTTGAATGGCTTTTCTGATTTCTTTGTATTATCTTTGGAATTCTTTTATCTCTCACTGAGATTCCTTCATATCATGGTTTTGAAATTTTCCCCCCAGGATTTCTTGAATTTCTTTTTGATTGGGATCTGTTGATCGGGAATTACTGTGGGGGTGTCATGTTTCCTTCTTTTTTCATGTTTCCTGTGTCCTACATTCATACCTGTGTATCTGGTGTAATAGTACTTCTTCCAGCTTTTCGAATTTGCTTTCATAGGGGAGAGCTTCTTCCCAAGGATGTGTCAATGGTGTTAGTTTGATAGGGCCCTTTGGCTTTGGTTTGGAGTGCGTATGATAGTGCAGTGTACTCTGTATGATTTTCTTTGGCTGTAAACAGTGTCATTGGTGTCTGTGATTTCCTTGGTAGTTTAGGGTGCACTTAGTGGAGTTTACGGTGAAGTTTTGCTAGGGACAGACATGTTGGGTGGGCCAGTCTTTGGCCCCAGTGGTGGCAGTGGTGGGCTGAACATGGCTTATTCTGAGCCCCAGCCTAGCATATTCTGGCACTGGTGTTAGCAGGACCAGGTGGGTCAGTTCTTAGACGTCCAGGTAGCTTGCTTAGATGCCAGTAACAGCACAGTGGGCTGGGCAGGTGAGCAGGTTCTCAGGTCCCAGTGTGGTATGGGCAGTGCCAGTGGTGGGATGATCCCCTGGATTCTAAGTAGTGAATGCTGGTGTTGGCAATGGCTGTGGTGCAGGGTCACCGCACAGCCCCAGACACAACTCTCAGGCTCTCTCACTCTCTTCAGCAGAACTGCACAGAATGGAGAAGGGAATACAGCCTTCGTACACAAGCCCCAGCACAAAGGCCATGCCACCAGTAGGGGCACAATCACCACTCACAGGCCTAGACAGGCAGCTCTCTGTTTCGCTCCCCCCAACATCCAATGGTAGCAGCAGCAGCTGTGCCTGCATTGGTGTTTGGAGTGGGAGAAGGGGTCCCACTCTACATGTGAGCCCAGGCACAGAAGCTGCTCCACTAGTGGGAGGTGGGGGGGCTCACTCCCACAAGGCTGAGCACAGAGTTTGTGCCACTGCTGGTGCTGGGGTCACTTTTCACAGCCGTATGCAGGGAGCTCTGGGCTCTAGAAAGCTGGTGCTTTAGTTTCCTTTGTCCCACGGGCTTCCCTTTTGGTACAGTGCATCATTATTTCCCTGGAGAATACTCTATTGAGTTAGAGTACCAGAAACCCCATAGCATCTTTGGGTCCAGCCAGCACTGTGCCACTCTAGCCCTCTGGGTGGAGACTGGGGGAGTGTCAATGGAAGCTCCTGGGATGTGGAGATACGGGGGCTATGGTTCCCAGCACATGATGAAGTCCCATGACAGCTGGGCTCTCGCGGTGGTGCCCAACTCCAGCTGCTTAGGTACCAGGGGCAGGGAGATGGGGTAGTGACCCAGTGCAAGTTCCCTGTCTGGTGCAGTGCTTGTGCAGGGTCTCCAAATCACTGCCCACACTAGTTTCAGGGTTGGTGTGAGTAGAGGAGCTCTCCTGTGGTTCAGATTGCAGCAGTTTGTGATGGGGTTGTGGACTACTAAAGTTCTCACTTACTCTTTCCCCTGCCCCAATATTGAGCCCCTCATGGCCGCCAGCAGATCTCAGACAAGTAGGCTGCTTGGTTCCTTCCCCTTCTCTGCCTCAAGTGTTTCCTGTGACTTCTCTGTTGGACTTTAATGTTCTCTTCCTAGATAACCTATTCAAGGTATGATTACCTATTTGTAATTTTAGCTCACTCTGGAGAGGGTGGGTGTCTGCTATCTCTAGTCTGCCATCTTGCTTAGTTCTTTATGATAAGTTAAAAATTAATTCATCATCACAAGAAGGTGATAGAGAACCAGTTTGTCATCTTAAAAAATAGGCCAATAGCTAGGCCTAATGATGCATAACTGAAGTCTTAGTTACTTAGGATACTGAGGTGGGAGGATCCCTTGAGGCCAACCTGGGCAACATAGAAAGATCATGTCTGTTAACAAAAACAAAAGTGGAATAGGAGGAGAAAAAATTCCTTTATCTTGCCTTCGTTATATGAACTCTGTCACTGGATACTTTCGTCATAGGTAAGGAGAAGTATCTTTATAATATTAATCCAGCTAAAAAGAAAAAAGTTAAAATATGACTATTTTGCCATAGTCAATATATCTAAACATTGAATATCAACACTTGCTAACACTAAAGAGAAAAAGAATATACTATATTCTTGCACAGCTGATGAAAGAATATACTGTACTCCTGCTATAGCCTTATCAAAGGGATCAAACCTTAGTCTCTT
Source organism: Theropithecus gelada (assembly GCF_003255815.1). Taxonomy (NCBI): domain Eukaryota; kingdom Metazoa; phylum Chordata; class Mammalia; order Primates; family Cercopithecidae; genus Theropithecus; species Theropithecus gelada. The sequence continues at coordinate 4,264,925 of NC_037686.1, read as the reverse complement.
CATCCTTAGGATCCAGCTACCAATTTGCAGGAAATGCCAAGTTCAGCGGAGCAAGTTGAACTATACCAAGAGTATGCAATCAGCAAATTCCAGATTGTGAGAAGGCCAAACAGCCTTGGTTCTTTAACAGATATTTTGTGTGGAAAAGAAACAGAAGAAGACCATGTAGAAAAAAATAAAAATGATTTAAAAGGCACATCAGACTTTTAATGGGCAAGACTGAGAAATATGTGTTTAATAGTTGATTTATTCTTCTCTGGGAAAATCTTATAGAAAACTCAGGTAAGATAAATGGCATATATAATATCTAGATATTGAGGGACCTTTTTTTTTTTTTGGTACTGAGAAATTTTTGATTATATGTTAAGGGAAAAGCCTGATACGTTTTCCACGCTTTTGAGAAGAGACCAGCAATAGTATAGTTCTTTTGTTTAGCTTAGGAAACAATCACGGCTTCCACTAAACTATACCCGTCCAAAAGTGTAACTAATTTAGGAAGAGGAGACAGGGGAAGTGGGGAATGAAGAAGAAAAAGATAGCAGTGGTAAAGGATTGACATCGATATTGAAAGGAAATAATGAATGGAGCTAAAACTATAGAAAAAATGGTGAAGGTGGCAACTTTGCTTTTAATATCTATTTTCACCTCTTCACTATCCAGTAAAAATAAACGAGCTTACCAACCCTCCAAGATTGCCTAGAAAAGTGAGAGAATGATAAAATTGAACAAACAGAATGTTAACCCACCAAAGTGAAACTACTAGAGGAAACAGCTTAAACAACAACAAAAATGGGCACTTAAGAAAATTCAAGTACAGCATAAAAATACTTTTCTGAGCTTAAAACTCGATGAAACGGGGGATGGTCACTGTGGAGACTTCAAATTATTCAACTGGAGACTTCTATTATTAGACTGGAAAAATAAAGTAAGATAAATCTTCACAATGTAGAGCAAAAATAGGAAGAGAATCATGAAAGAAAAGGTAAAAGACTTAAGGAACAGACTCAGGAGACATAACAGAAATAATGGGAATAATATTTCTAGGAATTTAAAAAGGAGAAAAACAGATGGAAGATAGATATTATTTATGCAAATAATAGAAGAAAATTTTTCTGAGCCGGAAAAGCCTATCAGTTTTGAAGTTCAGTGGACTTCAGATTGATTTGGTGAAAACACACATACATACTCCTTGACATACATTGGCCAAATTCTTTAGCTGTGAAGTGACAAGTTACGGGCAAAGAAATGCTGTCAGGTTGGCACTGGACTTCAGATTTGCAATAGTGGAAGATAGACTACTGAGAGAAAAGAACTGCAACATAAGAATCCTGTCCCTGGCTGAGATATTACTCATCTGTCAGGGTAAAAGGATAATTGCAAACATTTAAAGATTTTAAAAGCCTATAAATACATATATTTTCTTACACATTTTAAAAAAAGAAATAATGAGAGAATAAACCAACAACTTATAAAATGGTTACCTAATAAGGAAAGGGGTAAAAATGGAGGTTATGTAAATTTTACCATCTTTTAGAAAACGAGTCTAACAACAGCTAACAAAACTCAGGAGTCCTAGGGATACATACTTGACATATCTATCAATGAAATGATAGGATAGGAACAAGATCTTCAAAATGATACAGGGATGGGGCGAATGGAGGTGTGAACTGGTCAAAGATTGATGGTCAGTGGAGCTGAGACAAATTGTCTCTATAACATTCTGTTCACTTTTGTGTAAGTAAAAAATTTACCATCACAAAAATGCTCTTAAAAATACTTAGGCTTCATGATCTAGCAGTCAGACTTGTGGGAGTATCTTATGTTTGTTATAACATTCTTTTTAGGGGCAAAACATAATAGCCCTCACTAAGGGATTGGTTGATTAAATCAGTGTATAGCCTCACCATAAACTATGGCACAACCATGAAAAAAACATGTCAGTGCCGTGCTTGGAGTTGTAAGGTTACTTGAAGACATTTTTATAAAGTATTGTTGAGTTCAAAAAATCAAGAACAGTTATGTCTCATTTTTGTAAGATGAATTGTTTTTAAAATCTGTATGTTTATGTACATATGTTTGTGAAAAATTTTATTAGCATGGAGCAAAATCTGGAAGGGTGTGTACCAGGCCATTAAGGAGACATGTCTTAGGGAGCTAGTGGCAGAGGAGATGATGATTTGGATGGATAGAAGGGTCGAAGTACAGTCGAACACAATCATTGATAATTTTTTTACACATATATTTACAAGACTCAGCAAAATCTTCTTCTGCCCTGCATCGCTGTTTAATCATTTATGCACTTCCCTTTACAACTAAGCTTCTTAAGGTACATTGTAGACTGACTGACTCTCCTGCATGGAACCTAGTTTTACTGAGATTGCATTTGCTGTCACTGCCAGATCCCACAGTCATATTTCAGTCCTTATCCTTTGAAATTCTCCATAGAATTTGACATCGTTGACCATATTCTTCCTAAAATTCTCTTGCCTTGGTTCCTGGGACAAACTTGGCTTTCATCCAGCTCCCCAGACTCTTCCTTCTCAGTTTCCTCCTAGATTCTGGTCTTCATAGCTTCCTCATTTCCTTTCCATAACACCCCTGTGTTGGTTTTCCCAAGATTTTTACTTTCTGGACCCCTCTTCTCATGGTGCATACTCTCTCAAATAAATTTCACCCACACTTAGAGTTTTTACAGCCATTTATATAATGATTTGCAAATACATCTGTCTCAGACATTTCTCTTAAGCTTCAAACTTACATATTTGGCGGCTCTCTGAATATTTCCACCTGGATTTCCTCAGCTAAATCTCAAAAATCAGCATACCCCCACCATTACACTCCTCTTCGTGTTTTTTTCTCACTTTATTAGTGTTAACGTCATTCATCTGCACATATAAGTCATACACTCGAGAGTCATCTAAACTCCTTCCTTTTCCTTCTTTCAATTACTCAACATCTGTTTTTGAGCACTCATTATAGGTTAGGCATTGCTTAAATACTGAGGATACAGCTGATTAAGAAAATGGAGAAAACATAATCCAGTAACTCCTGTCAATTTCAGCTTTCAAAATATTTGTAAATCCATCTTCCAGCTAAAAGCCAAGAGTCCTTTGAACGTTTTCGTCCAATCTAAACTGGAATAAAGATTATAATAGCTGGAATTGCATTAACTTCCGTGAGAAAGTAAGAGAGTAATATATTAAGACTGGGTGCATGCAGTGGCTCACGCCTGTAATCCCAACACTTTGGGAGGCCGAGATGGATGAATCGCTTGAGTCCAGGAGTTCAAGACCATCCCAGGCAACGCGGTGAAACCCCATTTTTACAGAAAATAAAAAATTAGCCAGGCATGGTGGCACACACCTGGAGTCCCAGCTGTTCGGGATGGAGCTGAGGTAGGAGGTTCACTTGAGCCTGGGAGGTCAAGGCTGCCATGAGCTGTGTTTGCACCACTGTACTCCAACCTGGACAACAGAGTGAGACCCTGTCTCAAAGGAAAGAAAATAATATTTAAAGGTAAAAAATGTTTATATGGTATGTTAACTGTTACGCTATTCTAAATATTATATATTTGGCTGCCCTCTGGATATTAAGAAATCTCAAAAATCAGCTAATTCTTTTAATTGCTGTCACTTCTGAAGATTGTAGCTATGAAAAGCAGCTTTGTTATAAACTTGCTTTTAGAAAGAAGTGCTGCAACAAATTTTCCCACGGAAGAAGGGAGGTATTTTATTTGAACTTACATGTTTAATTAGTGCAGAACACACCTTCTAGAACCTTTTTGATTTTCACTGATCTTGATTGTTTCATGTGTTCATCAGCTATATATTGATTTTTCAGAATATTTATTTTCCACATGGTGAATGTGCCTGAATTATTGCTTGGTCAAAGTCCCTCAAGGAATGATACAAAAATCATCAGTAAGTATCATATAAAGATTTTGGAGTTGCTGAAAAAGACTGATGAAAATACCCAAAATTTATTACTTAATTTACATGAGGTCCTTATTAGATTTAACTGTACCAAACTTCATCCAATCTAAATTCAGAACATACGAGGGTATAATCATATAAGTGCCCATAGATGTTTGTATATATGAAGTCGAGTAGCATAATCTAATACAGCACATCATCTGTGTGACAGATACACTTTAAGTGTTGAAAGTTAAAGAATAACCAAAATTGTGAATTTCAGAACTTAATAAATTTGGAGTAACTAAGAGGGTGTCATGTATGTAGCATTCTAAATGTGGTTTATTCCATTAGTCATTGCGCTTTATGCCAGTGCTACTCAGAGTAGCCTTTCCATTAACTGTTTGTTACCAGCCCTCAAGATAAGGAGCCTGTGCCAGAATGTCAGTCAGTGCATTGCTTCCTTCATCAGAAAGGAAAAAATACTATGGAAAAAATGTCCACTAAAATAAGCAGTGTGCTTAGTGACATAATTGATTTCCATGTTTGGTACCAGCTCCTTATTTTATGATGGGTCAGTAATAATTTGCAGATTGGCCTATCTTTATGAACCACACTTTGAGTAGCAGTTTTATATCATGTATATCAGACATTTATGATATTGTTGCAGGAATACATGTCCTGGTTAATACAGCTTATTTGTGTATAAATGTTTGGCACTTTTAGATGTACATAATTATTTAGTCTTTTTTTTTTGAGATGGAGTCTCACTCTGTCGCCCAGGCTGGAGTGCAGTGGCCGAATCTCAGCTCACTGCAAGCTCCACCTTCCGGGTTTATGCCATTCTCCTGCCTCAGCCTCCCTAGTAGCTGGGACTACAGGTGCCCGCCACCTTGCCCGGCTAGTTTTTTGTATTTTTTAGTAGAGACGGAGTTTCACCGTGTTAGCCAGGATGGTCTCGATCTCCTGACCTCGTGATCCGCCCGCCTCGGCCTCCCACAGTGCTGGGATTACAGGCATCAGCCACCATGCCCAGCCAATTATTTAGTCTTTTTTCCCCTAACTTCTGCCGTTTTCCCTTAGTCTAAGTACATGTTACCTTCCTGTATAGAAATTCTGTCCAGCAGTAGTGTTTGCTACAAATGATTGCTTCTTGCTACTGTGCGAGAACTCAGTCATATTCAGAGAACAAGATCTTGCTCATAAACCATAATCGTGGAAGTGGAGAAGTGGGTAACTTATGTCACATAACACCCCTCCCGCATACTTTCTGACATTCATTAATTGCCAGTAGAGATTTTGTTAACAACTTTGCCAGACACTGGTTTTATTACTTAGAGTGTCTAATGAACAAAGTTTAAAATGCCAGTCACTTTCAAAAGAGCTAGTCACCATTTTCTACCTTCCTTTGTCTAAACTGGTTTTGTTTATTAAGCGGCTCCTATAAATGTTCCTCACTTGCATACTTCAACTTAATCAAGAAAATGCTTCATTAATAAATAGACAAGCTACTTTTCGAGCTTACTGAAGACAGATTAGGAGATTGGAAATTACAGTAATATGTTGTTACCCATTGGTTTACTGAGTGCATTTCTTTTTTTTTTTTTTTTTTTTTTTTTTTTTTTTTTTTTTTTTTTTTTTTGAGACAGAGTCTCGCTCTGTCGCCCGGGCTGGAGTGCAGTGGCGCGATCTTGGCTCACTGCAAGCTCCGCCTCCCAGGTTCACGCCATTCTCCTGCCTCAGCCTCCTGAGTAGCTGGGACTACAGGCGCCCGCCACCGCGCCCGGCTAATTTTTTTTTTTTTTTATTTTTAGTAGAGACGGGGTTTCACCGTGGTCTCGATCTCCTGACCTTGTGATCCGCCCGCCTCGGCCTCCCAAAGTGCTGGGATTACAGGCATGAGCCACCGCGCCCGGCCTGAGTGCATTTCTGTGTCATAAAATAAAAAAAAAAAAATGACCAGGCCTTTGAAGCCTACTTTTCTCAGTTATAACTGTAAATTGTACTATTATAAATATATTGTCGTAATTTGTACAACTTATTTCGTCAGTTTTATATTTCAGGAACTATGAAAATACAACTATTGGTACATACTTACATGGAGTTTTAATAGTTAATAAATCAAGAGATCAAAAAAAAACCCCAATTATTTAAGTCAAAATATACCAGAATTTTTTATCAAATGGATTACATGATGTTAACAGTTAACCATAAATCAGGAGAAGCGTCAGCTTAGGAAGTTTTAAAGTAAATTTTTTTAACCTAGAAGCATAAAGACTACAAGAAGAGGTTACATTAGATGTTTTTAGTATGTCCAAATACATATATCAACAAATTTGATCATTGGGAATCTAGACTTGATAGAGCATTTTATAGAGTAGTTTATATATTAGTATACCTAGAATACAAGATTTTTCATTTAACATGTAGTTAAAATGTAAGTAGTATTTTATTTTTGTCCTTTCTAAATGACGTCTTAGTAGCTTCCAGTGTATGTATTAGGTAATAATTCAGGCTTCATACAAAAAATTGCAATCCATTTGTAAACCAAGAACCTTGTTTTATTTAACCAGGACTATTAGCTACCTCCCTGATTAAGCCTATTTCTGAGGCTGTTGAATAGCAGCAAGCATCGTGTTTGGTGTTAAGCACCTTTGTCACGTATCCCTGTGATACGAGTGCTTAGAAAAATTAGGCACTTAGGTATCTATTATGTGCAGAGGGCTTAGCATAGAGCATGATAGGCAATGAGGTATTCTTTAATGAACACTTAAAGTGTTTTGCATGCTTTATTTTTCCTGCTCTGCTTTGTAACGTATGTGGTGTGCTTTACACACAGATTTCTGAATCTTAGTTTTTTAAACTTTTTAAATGTATATATCACCAACTTCTGCCTCTGTCTTAAGCGAACAGAACACATACAAATGTAAATGAATTATATCAGGCTAGCTCCAAAGCCTGAGAGTTTTAAATTCCAGGTAGATTTTTTTTTTTTTTCCAAAAGAAAAATATATGTCAGTGTTACGCAGAGGAAAAAAGGAAAGAAATTGCGAATACGTAAATTAACATACACTGTAAGAAATCACTTTTAGCAGTGTCTATAAATCGAAACATCTTTGACTTGCACATATATATATGTATACATACACACGCACGCACACACACACAGAGACATACCAGAAAAATGCAAATTGTGCTTGCAGCTGCAGTGTTTTCTGGATGGCTGCAAATTAATGTAAGTCTTTAAACTTTATGGTACATAAGACTATTAAATATCTTTCTTTGAAGTTCATGTAAATATAGTAGACAAATTTCAAATGTATTTGCCCAAAAAATGTAGTTATTTATTGCAGATACCAAAGCTAATAATTTTTTTGTTTAAAATATTAGCGATGTGTTTTCCTTAGAAACTGAATTTCTATCAGTGCCTATCAACTTAAAGTGAGTCTGTCACATAATTATAGTAGTGAGATATTGCTGAATATTTAAGACTAAAACTCTCCATAAAGGGTACACTTGGGCAGAACACTAAAAAATACCTTTGGCTTAAAAATATCATATATGCATACAAAAAAAATGAGTTCAGCTTTAGTGATCTCATCCTGTCTGCAGAAAAATGTTTTGTCTAGCCATGGGTTAAAAGGACCTTCATGTAATGTATATATTTATGATGGAAGAGCTGAGACTGGGTAATTTTGTCAGTTTCCTTTAGCGACATCAAAATTTTTGTAGTGATACAAGTCTTATTTTCAGAGGAAAAATTCTTGATTAATTATAGAATCAGATTCTGTGTTACAATTTAGTAGAAAGGCATTGTATGATTGAGGGGAGTACATAGAGTGCTGTGGTACTTGATTTTATTTTGTATGTAGATTTTGCTTTTAGAGTTAGGTATTTTCAGCTATTGATTATATTCTCTTCCTTCCCCATCTCACACTTAAAGTCCTAACTGTAATTCTCTTACCAGTATGTAATACTATAGTAATACAATGAAAATAAGTTCTTTTCTGGCATACTTATCTCTGAACAGATGTTTGTGACTACTTTTCTTTTGTAAAGTAGAATTAAAATTCATAACCTTTCCTTTAGAAAATTGAGATTTAGAAATGGAAATTTAGAAGAGACTATGTAAAATTACCTCGTACTTGATTTTCCTGTCTCGAAGCTACCTGGCTCCATCAGTTTGGGGATGTGAAAGCTGTAAAGACTTGTTTCCCAAAGTGCAGGTGCGTTTTTCTGTTACTTGTTTAGGCAACATAAATAACAGTTACATGTACATAATTCTTGAATACATTAGTTTTAGTTAGTGAGCTGTTTGTGTAACAAAGGAACCACTCAATAGGAGGCAGAGTCCTGCTGCAGATGTGAAATGTTCCTCCCAGTGATGCCCCAGAGAATCTCTGAAATTCAGAGTCAGCTGGTTCAGGGAACCAGATTCAGCTGAGATCACTACTGACAGACCTCTCACTCAGAGGAGACTCTCCACAAAACCGCTGAAAAATGAATTTTTCCCTGTATCAATATGAAAAGAAATCCAGAGATTTGAGGAAAATCAAGTGGATTACAGGTAAGAAGGGACAGCATGAACAAACAAAACAGTTGATCCTCAAACAAACAATGTAGGAAGCAGAAGGGTAAGTTGCTAGTATCCTTGGAGGTTACAGAGGGCAGTGGATCCACCAACCATAACAAAAAGCTGCAGTGAAAAAGGGTAATCAGAGACCAAGAAAGTCCTTGGAATTCAAGATAATACATGGGTACTAAAGTAAACATTCTATCGAGGACTAAGTAATAGACTAGACATTGCTGAAGATCTAATTTGATAACATATGAAGCATGTAGAAAACAAAGATGTTGGAAATATGAGGAAAATGGTTTTTTAAGAAAATGGACAAAACATACATTATTTATCTTACAAAATGCAAATATTAGAAAGAAGATAGTTTTTTAAATTGAAGAAAGTGTCCTGAGCCAGGTGCGGTGGCTCACGCCTATAATCCCAGCACTTTGGGGAGGCTGAGGAGGGTGGATCACCTGAGATCAGGAGTTCAAGACCAGCCTGACAAACATGGTGTAACCGGTTTCCGTCTCTACTAAAAATACAAGCCTGTAATCCCAGCACTTTGGGAGGCCGAGACGGGCGGATCACGAGTTCAGGAGATCGAGACCATCCTGGCTAACACGGTGAAACCCCGTCTCTACTAAAATACAAAAAAAAAAATTAGCCGGGCGAGGTGGCGGGCGCCTGTAGTCCCAGCTACTCGGGAGGCTGAGGCAGGAGAATGGCGTGAACTCGGGAGGCGGGGCTTGCAGTGAGCTGAGATCCGGCCACTGCACTCCAGCCTGGGCAACAGAGCCAGACTCCGTCTCAAAAAAAAAAAAAAAAATACAAAGAAAAATTAGCCAGGCTCATGTAATCTCAGCTACTCGGGAGTCTGAGGCAGGAGAATCATTTGAACCCAGGAGGTGGAGGTTACAGTGAGGCGAGATCGCACCACTGCACTCCAGCCTGGACAACAAGAGCGAAATTCCGTCTCAAAAAATGAATGAATGAAAGTATCTCTTAACTGAAGACAGACAGCCTTTTAGATCAAAGGGAGTTATTTTAAACCTAGAATGCTGTCATCAGCCAACCATCAATCGGGTAAAAAGGCTAAAAACATCCTTGGATATACTTTCTATTCCTTTTCTGGAAAATTATTCAAAAATACTGCGTTTTAGTGACACAAAATATAAAACTAAACGACATGGAGGCTTAACTCCGTTTGTTTGTTTGTTTGTTTTTGAGATGAAGTCTTGCTGTATTGCTCAGGCTGGTCTTGAACTGATGGGCTCAAGAGATCCTCCTGTTGAAGCCTCCTGAGTAGCTAGTACTATAGATGTGTGCTACCATGCCAAGCTCTAACTCAAGATTTTGATAAAAAATTCCAGAATGACAGCAACAAGCAATTGACGTATTTTATAACAAAATTTTAGAGAACTTTGTGAAGAATGTTATCAAGAAAAGAGTAGTTCCTAGTACTTGTATTGTGTGATTTTGATTCTGAGAGTTCATTGTGTCATGCTGTTGATGATATGATGGCATTTTGTGCTGATGAACAAGAAAAGAGACAAAAATTTCAGTAAGTATGACGCAGGCTAAAATAATAGCATGATTTTGGACTTCTCATGGAGTATAAGCATGCTTTCTGAAATGACAGTAGTAGATCAGGTAATTTAAAAGGGCCAAGAGGACAAGCCTAAGGTTTAAAAGTTCTCTTTATTATTTCCAAGTTAATTAAATTCAGATAAAATCAAGCATAATACTTTAAAATAAGCTTAAAAATGTTTCTCCTGGGTGGTGGGATTATTTTATAGGTAGCGTTTATTCTTTTCTTTTACCCATCTCTCTGTTTTTGTGACTTTCTGACATGTAGTTTTATAACAGAAGCACAATAAATGTTATTTTAAAATAAAATAATCACTAAAATATACCTTAGGACTTTTTTATGCGCTTAGCCTATCTGAATAAAAAAGGCCATATAAATTTCAAATACCATTCCCAATGTAAAGGTAGTTTTTCTTAGTAGTAATTCTACTGTTAAAAGAATACCTGGCCGGATGTGGTGGCTCACACCTGGGTCCCAGCACTTTGGGAGGACAAAGCAGGCAGATTACTTGAGCCCAGGAGTTCGAGACCAGCCTGGGAAACATGGCAAAACCCCATTTCTAGAAAAAAAAGAAAGAAAAAAATTAGGTGAGTGTGGTGGGGCACACATGTAGTCCCAGCTACTTAGGGAACTGAGGTGGGAGAGCCCAGGAGGTTGAGGCTGCAGTGAGCTGTGGACACTGTGATCACACCACCATGCTCCAGCTGGGGCAACAGAGCTGGACCCTGTCTCAAAAAAATAAAAAGACCAGTTTATAATCACTAGTTTGTAATTGTTTAAGGTCAAGGTATCACTATTTTGTTTATAAACTATATTAATAGTGTATATGTAAATCAAGATATTTATGTCTGAGTTGTGAATATCTCAGAATCAGGTAAAGAATAGACAAACACAAAATTCATATTTGAAATTCAATTTTAATCTCAGGTGAGTATGTTTCATAGCATTTTGTTTTCTTAATTTAAAGCTCATAAATTGAACTCTTATGTAAATCAATAATAGTAAATCTCCTTTAAAATAATACTTTGTTCTAGAACCTAGATTTTTGTGGCAGGGCTGTTTTGTCAGTATACTCAATCATGACATCAAGATAGAAGTAGAAAATACTCAAATACTTATGGAAAGGTTACAAAGTATGGCATCATTTTTTTGGATGTTTATACAGTTGTCTTACCTATATTTGGTTTTTGTCTTACCTCTATTAGGAGGTAACATAGCACAATGGTTGTACCAGTTTTGGAGTCAGAGAAACTTGGATTTGAAGACATAGCTCTGCCACTTACTAGCTTTATGGTCATGACAGATATATTATTAACATTACGTAGTGGTATTCTAGACATGTAAGATAGACTTAGATGAATGAGACAATTTATAGATTTGCATAAATACAGTATTCATTTTAACCTTTTACTAAGGCCTATTTTCAGTGAAAAGTTCTCTGCTTAGCTGTAGAAACTTTAAACATTATATACTGGCATTAAATTGTAGTTAGCAAATGCAACAAAGTTGATATTATTGTGTCCCTCCCCTGTTTGCTGTCTCCACTCCATTTCCTTTCCCTTTTAAGGAGTACTGGAAAATATGTTACACAAATAACTGTCAATTATGACTAGTACTTTTATAATAATAGTATAAATTCCACCAAGCACTAATACATGAAATATTAGATATAAGAAAATAAGTTTCTTGGTTCACTCTACTTCTTCTTTCCCCTTACGGCTCCCTGTACCTCTCCTTCCCTGCCCATGAAAAATTACTATCTACATATTTCCATTGTTTATTTGAAAGACTGATGGTTTCCATTGCCCTTATTCTAAAGGACCACATACTTCCATTGTAGCCCTGTAATAAGTGAAGTAAGTGCCCAGAGCAAGCTTGAATCTTTCTGTCTTCAATCTTATATAGTACAGTGTTAAACAAATAAGGGATTAGACTTTGGCCTTTTAACATTGACATATGTGCTTTATTGAATTTGGTAGTATTTGATGTCAAAAGTACGTTATTTAAAATTTTTTTTTTTGAGATGGAGTCTCGCTCTGTCACCCAGGGTAGAGTGCAGTGGCGTGATCCCGGCTCACTGCAAGCTCCGCCTCCTGAGTTCACACCATCCTTCTGCCTCAGCCTCCCGAGTAGCTGGGGCTACAGGTTCAAGCCACCATACCCGGCTATTTTTTTTGTATTTTTAGTAGAGACGGGGTTTCACCGTATTAGCCAGGATAGTCTCGAGTCTCAATCTCCTGACCACATGAGCCACCTCGCCTGGCCTAAAAGTTCTGAATTTACATGATACATTCTTCTCTTTTTTGTAGGCAGTGAGTTACTACTTATCACATGCATGGTATATGTGCCAGGTGTATGTCAGGCACTTTACATAAATTAGTTAATCCTTACAACAGTCCTGTGAGTATTAATTCCTCATACTAGATTACTGACCTTTTGCATGGAAGAACAAAGATTTGAACCTAGGGCTAATGCCAGAACCAATGTGACTTTGCATTACAGCAGGCTGATTGTTACTGAGTATAGGAAGTTCAGAGTCAGATGATCCTGCTGTTAGCATGTAACTGGAATATGAATTTTGTGTACATTTATTTGATTTAATTACACCTATTTTGAAGTGTGCCAAGACAATTTCTTCATTATGTTTGACTGTTACACCTTCTGTTGGGCAAAAAGGATGCTGAAAATGAAATAAATTAATGATTTTGTTTGTTTGTTTTGCCATAGAACCTACTATTAACTAATTTAAAATCCTTGGGCTCGTGCCTGTAATCCCAACACTTTAGTAGGCAGAGGCAGGAGGATCGCTTGGGGCCACAAGTTCGAGACTAACCTGGGCAACAGCCAACCCCGTCTCTACCAAAAAAAAAAAAAAAAAATGGCCTTGGTGTGGTGATGTGTACCTGTACTCCTAGCTACTTGAGAGGCTGAGGCAGGAGGATCGCATGAGCCCAGGAGCTCAAGGTTACAGTGAGCTGTGATCGTGCCACTGCACTGCAGCCTGGGCAATGGACAGAGACCCTATCTAAAAAAAATTTTTTTTTTAATTATAGGGCTGCTTGTTATTGTGATTAAGTGTACTACAATATTATATCTAGGCTAATTAATTTTTATCTTAAAATATCCAGTTACTGTTCTAATTGCCTCATAAAAACATGTGTTTTTAAAAGCTTTTTTGAAATAATAGTGAAGTTCGTATATTGCAATTGGTTGATATATCTGAGTATCTCTCAATCTATAGATACTCCCCCTCCTTTTTTTCTTATGTTCTTGCAATTTTCTGTTGAAATAATGTGATAAATCTCCCTGATAAGTTTTCCCAGAGTCAGGATTTTGAGTATTGCATCTCCATCGTTGTTTTTGTTTTTGTTTTTGTTTTCTTGAGATGGAGTTTCACTCTTGTTGCCCAGGCTGGAGTGCAATGGTACAACCTCCACCTCCCGGATTCAAGTGATTCTCCTGCCTTAGCCACCCAAGTAGCAGGGATTACAGGCGCCCACCACCTCGCCCACCTAATTTTTGTATTTTTAGTAGAGAGAGCGTTTCACCATATTGGCCAGCCTGGTCTCGAACTTCTGACCTCAAGTGATCTGCCCATGTCAACCTCCCAAAGTGCTGGGATTACAGGCATGAGCCACCGCGCCCAACCCATAGTTTCCTTTAAAGCACATTTATTCAAGTGTTTTATTATCTTATTTCAAGTTTTTACAGTTAACCTGTAGTGATTTCAACGTTGGGAAGAACAACTTGCATGTGGGGATTTTGCAGGGGTTTAACATGAGATCGTAATTTTAATGGTTCTGATCGATTTTCTTAATTTTTGTCAAGACTGAAATGAACATTGGACTTCTTTTGAAATATTTCTGGCACTCAGTATTGACATAAACTTGCTGTACAATTATTAAAATCATTTACATAATGACTTGCCCATAATTTTAAAACCTTATTTTTCATTGCTGTTTCTCAAAATGTTGACAGACTTAATGACTCTCTGTATCTCAGTCTCTCTAAGTGAAATAAGTATTTCATATACGTTCTTTAATTTTCCTTGCTTCACAATTGAACAGTCTTCCAGTGAGCTTCTGAAGGAGGCTAAAGATTCATTTTACCTAATCATTTCCTCCTTTATCTTAATTGTGTTACTGTGTCTGCAGTTTTTTTATATTCATAAAGTACATATACAAGTAATTATACGAACACCACTATATAAACGTGGCTCCATTGTATAAAATAAGAAATTTTGTTTGGCAAAAATGTTCAACAACTGAGAAAAGTAGGAAGACAGGCAAGTCAGTGCATGTGTGAAAGCGCATACTATATGATAGCTATGGATGGCATGGGAAGCAAATCAAATAGCATGTCTGTGCTCCACATGGCAGTACGGGAAATCATGGCATATGGATGAAACATTTGGCACCTCTTCAAATTGCTGAGTTTAGAGGAAACATCAGCAGTGAATTATCCAGACAGTAGTTGCCACCTGGATACTACACAAAATTATATGGTGAATAAATTTGTATTTGATGCTTGTATCTCTTTCTGCACTTATCTCTTATCCCACCATAAGCACCCCCACTTAATTTCTTGATGTCTTTATACAGTTCTAAAACTCATTGGACATTTAACATTAAGCACCTACTATGTGCTAGACATTACGAAAGTCTCTCTGTATAGATCACAGGCTTATATTGGAAGTAACTTTTGAATAATGTGGAAAACAAAAGGAGAAATTTACAGCCACCACGATGATGTTACCTTCTCTACAGAAGACTTCCAAATTCCATAAATTGGCCTTTTTTCCCTCAGTAACCACACTCTCACCCCTCTCATCCTTCACTGAACATATATGACACATGAAAGTTTCATTCCCTGGGTGCTATAAATGGTGCTCTTAATAAAGTGATGCTTTGATAAGTTTACAGAAAGCTAAATAATGTGTGTGTTTGAGCACTTACTCATCTAGAATACATAGAATGCATTGGGGATATTGTGGTAGAAATGCATACCTTTGAAATGATTCTAAACCAGTGATTTTCCCAAGGAGTGATTGGGAGGTTAACTTTACCTCCTTCCAAACCACTTCAAATAAACATAATCTAAGTAAATTCCAATGCAAATACACTCTCAAGACAAGTCTACTTCCCATCTTCCTTTCCTCAACAGATTACTACCCTAATCCCTTCCTATCTATACGTTTTTTAAAAAGGCTAGTCAGATGAAGCAGTGGGAGTAGAAAAAGAATAAATCTGTAACTGGTTGTGATCAATTAGTTCTAAACACCATTGCACTTGGACTAACATAGGTATAAATTCCTGAACTGCTCCTCTCCCTGACCCATTAATCTGAAATATCTCCTAAAAAGTTGGAAAATAATAGAGAAACTGATTAGAACCCACATAAATATGCATGGAATTTTGGGGAAGAGGAAGTGTACTCCACTACTGTGGCTAATGTGTATAGCAAGAAGCAATGAAAGAGGAGAGTCATGGTATAACACATTGTGAAATCAGACAAAAATACTCTGGGCTGCATCGCTTTGTAGGTGACCTTGGAAAAACTACTTAGTAGCTCGGTTCCTCTCTTAAATGGGGATAATAACAGCTGTTGTAAAGACCTCTGCTCGGCTAATGATAGGGCTTAATAAATAGTGGTAGAGGCCATTCTAAGTGCACTGGTATTTACAGCTAATTGATTACAACTAGTTACAGATATCTTTGTTGCTGCTCCCCTCCCACTACTTCACTTGACTAGCCTTAAAAGAAAATGGTGGTAATAGTGGAGATGGTGGTCCAGATTTTGAGAGTTCTTTATCCTTGTCAGAGTTTTTACGTTATCCTACAGTGGGGAGCCCTCAGGTGAGAAGAGAGATGATAGTGTTGGTCACATTGTTGTTTAAGGTGATTACTGATCTAGCCAAGGGATGATGAGACCCTGAGCTGAGATAATAGTAGTGGGAATAGAGAGAAAATGGATTTAAGAGAGAGTCCAGGCCGGGCGCGGTGGCTCACGCCTGTAATCCCAGCACTTTGGGAGGCCGAGGCGGGCGGATCACAAGGTCAGGAGATCGAGACCACGGTGAAACCCCGTCTCTACTAAAAATACAAAAAATTAGCCGGGCGCGGTTGTGGGCGCCTGTAGTCCCAGCTACTCGGGAGGCTGAGGCAGGAGAATGGCGTGAACCCGGGAGGCGGAGCTTGCAGTGAGCCGAGATCGCGCCACTGCACTCCAGCCTGGGCGACAGAGCGAGACTCTGTCTCAAAAAAAAAAAAAAAAAAAAAAGAGAGAGAGTCCAGGCTGGGCACAGTAGCTCATACCTGTAATCCCAGCACTTTGGGAGGCTAAGGTGAGAGGATTGCTTGAGGCCAGGAATTCAAGACCACCCTGGGCAACATAGTGAGTCCCCATCTCCACACAAAAAAGAAGCTAGTCGGGTGTGGTGGCGCACACCCATAGTTCTAGCTACTGAGGAGGCTGAGGCAGGAAGATCATTTGAGCCCAGGTAGGAGTCTGCAGTGAGCTATGATTGTACCACTGCATTCCAGCCTGGGCAATAGAACAAGACCCTGTCTCTCAGAAAAACAAGAGAGTCCAGAAATGAAAACTCTGAGCAGTTGAATTTGGAAATTGAGGAATTGAGAGAGTTAGAAATGACTGAAATTTTTACATTTGAATAGCCGGATTGGTTGGTGTGCCACGGAGGTGAGGAATACTGACTTTAAGCAGTAAGAGAAAGCAGTTGTGGAAGGAAAAGTAATGAGTTGAATATTTTCAGTCTTGTTTTTGAGGTAGTTGTAAGGAGTCCAGGAATATCCAGGTTGAATATCAGAGGAAAGATTGGAAGTAAAGACTGGAACTTATGACTATAAGTTTTTTTGTTTGTTTGTTGTTGTTGTTTTAGTTATGGTATATTTAGTTTTGTATCATTATCACCTACCCCTGAAATATATGTGACAGTCATAATTATATTTTCTAAAAATATGTAATTAGTACAATTCAAATGTTTTTAAATCATTTCTTATTAGGCATGTGAAATGTAGTTACTTCGTCAGATGTCAACATGAGAATAGATGTCATGTGTCAACACCTCTCTGCCTATTATTTTTTTGAGAGATTTTGAGGGAGGGATTTACACTATATATTATTATCTCCCCACATCAGCCACATCTGCTTCGTTTGGTTGCAGTTCCATTTGCATACCATACAAGAAAAGATGGAAATTGATGGTTCAGGAGAACAGTTAAGCCTAAGGATAATAGAGAATTCAAATAACATTTTCACCATTCTTTAAATGTTACACTTTTAGTTGCAAATATCTGAAGCTGCCTTGAGATGTACAAGAACTTTTCAATGTATTTAAATGGATTTAAATAATAAGAACTTAATTTTTTTTCACGGAGAAGAAAAATGCTGACTGGGCACAGTGGCTCACTCCTGTAATTCCAGCACTTTGGGAGGCCAAGGCGGGTGGATCACCTGAGATCAGGAGTTTGAGACCAGTCTTACCGACATGGTGAAACCTTGTCTCTACTGAAAATACAAAAATTAGCCAGACGTGGTGTCAGGTGCCTGTAATCCCAGCTACTCAGGAGGCTGAAACAGGAGAATTGCTTGAACCCAGGAGGCGGAGGTTGCAGTGAGCCAGGATCGTGCCACTGCACTCCACCTGGACGGCTGAGTGAGACTCCATCTCAAAAGAAAAAAGAAAAATGTCTTAATAAAAATTTTAATAAAATGTTTTAACAGTTGCTTAACCTATTTCTCACTTTCTTTCCTAGTTTACCAAATAAAATTGTTGAGAATAAATTGAGATGATCAACATTAAAAATTTTTAAAGAGCGTTTTGTTAAAAATAATTGTATAAAATGTTTTATTAAATACAGGTTTAAATTTATAGATAGCAGAGACTTTAAAAATTGGAAAAATGGAAAATAACTACTGTAATGATAAACATAGCCATTTTTTACTTAAGGGAACTTGAGGATTTAGAGATTTTAGGTGAGTTTCTCACCATAGCAGTCATCTACTAAGAAAGGCAGAACAAACTTTTTTTTGAAGAGTTACTGCCCCACTAGAGTCCAGGACCAGGTTGAGCTATGTTCTTGAGTGATTAGAGTAAATTTAAAAATTGGGGACTGCTCAGGCAAAGAAAGGGAAGTGGTCTGCAAATGAAATGGCATCATGGAGGTGTAGTGGTCTTTGCTGAGGCCCACAGGCTGGCCAGCCTCTGGTTGAGCAACACAGGGTCATTGCAGATGGCACTGAGAAACCAGTGTTCAGAGGGATGAGTCTGATGGGCATGTGTGTCCCAGGATCCAGAGCCATGTGAGGGTCATTCAGCTGTAGAAATGTCTCGGCTTTCATCATGGACATTAGTGTCAGGATAACTTATGTATGTTAGAATTTACGTTCTTTCGTTTTAAAAAAAAGTAGGCATCTTTTTAAAAAACCTTTAGAAAAAGACATCTGAATTGAAATGCATTGCTTCAAGTTGATGAATCAGGAACACAAATGACAAACCATGGATCTCTCAGTTTATGTTTAACTCCCTTAAGAGAATTTACAGGGCTGGGTGATGGGTGCAATGGTTCATGCCTGTATTCCCAGCACTTTAGGAGGCCAAGGCGAGTGGATCACTGGAGCTCAGGAGTTCAAGACCAGCCTGAGCAATTTGTGAAACTCCATTTCTACCAAAAATACAAAAAATATTCTGAAACACGTAAAACAATTTGTGATGTTTATATAATTAAACCCTTTAAGTTAGTGTTTTTTAGTCAGTTTTGGATTAAAGGATCTTATTCGAGTTAAATATTCTCTCTCCTAAAAAAGTGCATATGTGCAGAATTTACACATTTTACTAGCTAATGTTTCCCCCTAATCAAGACCCCTGGGTTATATATATAAATGCATATGTATATAAATGTATATATAAATATGTATGTTTTTGGTTATTTTTTTAATTTTTAATTATGGATACATAATAGTTGTATGTAATTTGTGGGGTACATGTGATACTTTGCTACAAGTATACAATGTGCAAAAATCAAACCAAGGTAATTGGTTTACCTCAAGCATTTATCATTTATTTGTGATGGGGCATTCTAATTCCTCTCTCAGTTATGGTGAAATAGGGAATAAATAGTTAACTATAGTTGCCCTATTGTGCTACTGAACACTAGATCTAATTTATTCTATCTAACTATATTTTTGTACCCATTAACTCTCTCTCATCTCCCCCTTTCCACAACCCTTCCCAGTCTTTGACAGCTGTCATTCTATTTTTATGAGTTTAATTTTTCACTCCCACATACGAGTGAGAACATGCTGTATTTGTCTTAGTGTGCATGACTTATTTCACTTAAAGTACTGTCCTCCAGTTCCATCCATGTTGTGGCAAATGATAGAATTTCATTCTTTTCTATGGCTAAGTAATATTCCACTGTGTATATGAACCACATTTTCCTTATCCATTGATCTGTTGATGGACACTTAGATTGATTCCATATCTTGGCTATTGTGAATAGTGTTGCAGTAAACATGGGAGTGCAGTTATCTCTTCCATATACTAATTTCCTCTCACCCCATTTGAAATGGCTTTTATCCAAAAGGTAGTCAGTAATGAATGCTGGCATAAATGTGGAAAAAAGGGAACCCTTGTACACTGTTGGTGGGAAGCAGCCGCTTTGGAGAACAGTTTGGAAGTTCCTCAAAAAGCTACAAATAGAGCTACCATATGATTCAGCAATCCCACTGCTGAGTATACACCCAAAAGAAAGGAAATCAGTATATACAAGAGATATGCACTTCTATGTTGACTGCAGGACTATATTTTTATACTATATATTGTGATTTTAACATACACGGTGCTTTTAGAAGTGTCAAAAGGAGCCTCACCATAAAGCATATTCTCTAGAAAAGCTGTTCTACAACGCTATCAGAGTTCTTACATATTGCTATTACATTATTTCCATATAAATCTGAAGTGATTATGAATTTGAAGTGTGTATTGTATAAGCTATATCTTTTTCTCAGAAAAAAGAAAATTTTTTTTCTGACAGTTGTGTGTTGACCAACACCACATTTTCTTTTTTTATTCTAGATTCCGAAGAGGCTCAATCTGTAAATCCTTCTAGTGTTGATGAAAATATTGACTCTGAAACAGAGAAAGACTCTCTCATCTGTGAAAGTAAACAAATACTTCCCAGTAAAGCACCTCTTCCATCTGCCCTTGATGAGTATGAGTTCAAAGATGATGATGATGAAGAAATTAATAAGATGATTGATGATAGGCATATTCTTAGGAAAGAACAACGAAAAGAAAATGAACCTGAAGCAGAAAAAACTCATTTATTTGCAAAACAGGAGAAAGCTTTCTATCCTAAATCATTTAAAAGTAAAAAACAAAAGCCATCTAGGGTCTTATATTCAAGTACTGAAAGTTCTGATGAAGAAGCTCTTCAGAATAAAAAGATTTCTACTTCATGTTCTGTCATCCCTGAAACATCAAATTCTGATATACAGACCAAAAAGGAATACGTAGTTTCAGGTGAACACAAACAGAAAGGCAAAGTTAAAAGAAAATTGAAAAATCAGAATAAAAATAAAGAGAACCAAGAGCTAAAGCAAGAAAAGGAAGGAAAAGAAAATACAAGAATAACAAACTTGACAGTAAATACTGGACTAGATTGTTCAGAAAAGACCAGAGAGGAGGGGAACTTTAGGAAATCTTTTAGCCCAAAAGATGATACTTCATTACATTTATTTCATATTTCGACTGGTAAATCTCCCAAACATTCTTGTGGATTAAGTGAAAAACAGTCAACACCACTAAAACAAGAACATACTAAAACATGTTTATCACCAGGAAGTTCCGAAATGTCATTACAACCTGATCTTGTTCGGTATGATAATACAGAATCTGAATTCTTGCCAGAAAGTTCAAGTGTAAAATCCTGTAAGCATAAAGAAAAAAGCAAACATCAGAAAGATTTCCACTTAGAATTTGGTGAAAAATCAAATGCCAAAATAAAGGATGAAGATCATAGTCCAACATTTGAAAATTCAGATTGCACACTGAAAAAAATGGATAAAGAAGGTAAAACATTAAAAAAACATAAATTGAAGCATAAAGAGAGGGAAAAAGAAAAGCATAAAAAAGAAATCGAAGGTGAAAAGGAAAAATACAAAAATAAGGATAGTGCCAAAGAACTGCAGAGGAGTGTGGAATTTGATAGAGAATTTTGGAAAGAGAATTTTTTTAAAAGTGATGAAACTGAAGATCTCTTTTTAAATATGGAACATGAATCCTTAACATTAGAAAAAAAATCAAAATTGGAAAAAAACATCAAAGAAGATAAATCAACCAAGGAAAAGCATGTCTCAAAAGAGAGGAACTTTAAAGAGGAACGAGACAAGATTAAAAAGGAAAGCGAGAAATCTTTTAGGGAAGAAAAAATAAAAGATCTAAAAGAAGAGAGAGAAAACATACCCACAGATAAAGACTCAGAATTTACTTTGGGTATGAGTGCCATTGAGGAATCCATGGGGCTTCATTTAGTGGAAAAGGAAATAGAAATTGAAAAACAAGAAAAGCATATAAAGGAAAGTAAAGAAAAACCTGAGAAGCGATCTCAAACTAAAGAAAAGGACATTGAGAAGATGGAAAGAAAAAACTTTGAAAAAGAAAAGAAGATAAAACATGAGCATAAGTCAGAAAAAGACAAATTAGATCTTAGTGAATGTGTAGATAAAATAAAAGAAAAGGACAAGCTATATTCACATCACACAGAAAAATGCCATAAAGAAAGTGAGAAGAGCAAAAATACTGCTGCTATTAAAAAAACTGATGACAGAGAGAAAAGTAGAGAAAAGATGGATAGGAAACATGACAAAGAAAAGCCTGAAAAAGAGAGGCATCTAACAGAAAGCAAAGAAAAGCACTTGATGGAGAAAAAAAATAAACAATCAGATAATAGTGAGTATACTAAATCAGAAAAAGGCAAAAACAAAGAAAAAGACAGGGAGCTAGATAAAAAGGAAAAATCTAGAGATAAAGAAAGTATAAATATAACTAACTCCAAACACATACAGGAAGAAAAAAAATCAAGTATAGTAGACGGTAATAAAGCACAACATGAAAAACCCTTATCCCTTAAAGAAAAAACAAAAGATGAACCTTTGAAAACTCCAGATGGAAAAGAAAAAGATAAGAAAGATATAGATAGATACAAAGAACGAGACAAACATAAAGATAAAATTCAACTAAATAGCTTACTCAAACTAAAATCTGAAGCAGATAAGCCTAAACCTAAGTCATCACCAGCGTCAAAAGATACCCGGCCTAAAGAAAAGAGGTTAGTGAATGATGATTTAATGCAGACAAGTTTTGAACGGATGCTAAGCCTTAAAGACCTAGAAATAGAGCAGTGGCACAAAAAACATAAGGAAAAAATTAAACAAAAAGAAAAGGAACGGTTGAGAAACCGTAACTGTTTAGAACTTAAAATAAAAGATAAAGAAAAAACAAAGCATACACCAACTGAATCCAAAAATAAAGAACTTACTAGGTCAAAGAGTTCAGAATTGACTGATGCATATACCAAGGAGAAACAACCTAAAGATGCTGTGAGTAACAGATCACAATCTGTTGACACCAAAAATGTAATGACTTTAGGGAAGTCATCTTTTGTTTCAGATAATAGTTTAAACAGGTCTCCTAGATCAGAAAATGAAAAGCCGGGTCTCAGCTCCAGATCTGTATCCTTGATTTCTGTTGCTAGTTCAGAAGATTCCTGCCATACTACAGTGACAACCCCAAGGCCTCCAGTTGAGTATGACTCTGACTTTATGTTAGAGAGTTCAGAATCCCAGATGTCCTTTTCCCAGTCACCTTTTTTGTCAATTGCCAAATCTCCTGCCCTGCATGAAAGGGAATTGGACAGCCTGGCTGACTTGCCAGAGCGGATTAAACCACCGTATGCAAACAGACTTTCAACATCCCATCTTAGGTCATCTTCTGTAGAAGATGTTAAACTAATTATAAGCGAGGGGAGACCTACTGTAGAAGTTCGAAGATGTAGCATGCCTTCTGTCATTTGTGAACATACAAAACAATTCCAGACAATATCAGAAGAGAGCAATCAAGGTAGCTTATTAACTGTGCCAAGAGATACTAGTCCTTCTCCCAAACCTGAGGTATTCTCAAATGTGCCTGAAAGAGACCTTTCAAATGTGTCTAACATACATTCCGGTTTTGCAATTTCTCCAACTGGAGCTTCAAACAGCAAATATGTTTCAGCTGATAGAAATGTCATCAAAAATACTGCCCCAGTGGGCACTGTAATGGACAGTCCAGTGCATTTAGAGCCATCTAGTCAGGTTGGTGTGATCCAGAATAAGTCATGGGAGATGCCTGTTGATAGACTAGAGACATTAAGCACTAGAGACTTTATCTGCCCAAATTCTAACATACCCGATCAAGAATCCTCTCTTCAGAGTTTTTGTAATTCTGAAAATAAAATATTGAAAGAAAATGCTGATTTTTTATCCCTGCCCCAGACTGAACTGCCAGGAAACTCTTGCGCTCAGGATCCAGCATCATTTATGCCTTCACAGCAGCCTTGCTCTTTCCCCAGCCAATCACTTTCAGATGCTGAATCGATTTCTAAACATATGTCTTTGTCATACGTTGCCAATCAAGAGCCAGGTATTTTACAGCAAAAAAATGCAGTTCAGATTAGTAGTTCTGTTTTAGATACTGATAATGAATCTACAAAAGATACAGAAAATACTTTTGTCCTAGGAGATGTTCAAAAAACAGATGCCTTTGTCCCAGTGTACTCTGACAGCACTATTCAAGAAGCATCACCAAACTTTGAGAAGGCTTATACTTTACCTGTGTTACCATCAGAAAAGGACTTTAATGGAAATGATGCCTCTACCCAGCTAAATACACATTATGCGTTTAGCAAACTAACTTATAAGTCTTCCAGTGGCCATGAAGTTGAGAATAGCACAACTGATATTCAGGTCATTTCACATGAAAAAGAAAATAAACTGGAGAGTTTGGTTTTAACTCATTTGAATAGGTGTGATTCTGATTTATGTGAAATGAACGCAGGGATGCCAAAAGGAAACCTAAATGAACAAGATCCAAAACATTGTCCTGAAAGTGAAAAGTGTTTGCTTTCCATAGAAGATGAAGAATCTCAACAAAGCATTTTATCAAGTCTGGAAAACCATTCACAACAGTCAGCTCAACCAGAAATGCATAAATATGGTCAGTTAGTTAAAGTAGAATTAGAAGAAAATGCCGAAGATGATAAAACTGAAAACCAAATTCCTCAAAGAATGACTAGAAACAAAGCAAATACAATGGCAAATCAAAGCAAACAGATTCTTGCTAGCTGTACACTATCATCAGAAAAAGACAGTGAATCCTCATCTCCTAGAGGAAGAATAAGATTAACTGAAGATGACGATCCACAAATTCACCATCCACGGAAAAGGAAAGTGTCACGTGTACCTCAGCCTGTGCAAGTGAGTCCCTCTTTACTACAAGCAAAAGAGAAAACTCAGCAATCTCTGGCAGCCATTGTAGATTCTCTGAAACTAGATGAGATTCAGCCATACAGTTCAGAGAGAGCAAATCCATATTTTGAGTACTTGCACATAAGGAAAAAAATAGAAGAAAAACGCAAATTATTGTGTAGTGTGATTCCTCAAGCACCTCAGTATTATGACGAATATGTAACATTTAACGGATCATATCTCCTGGATGGAAACCCCTTAAGCAAGATTTGTATTCCCACAGTAAGTAACATCATCCCTTCCTGTACACCTGTAACACTGCCCGATAGAAGTATAACGCTAGCCGCATAGGTAATTTGAAGTTTTCTAGTAGGTAGATTCTTTCAGCAAAGCCGTCTGTTAATGAGTCAAGAAATATAAAGCTAGTAACGTTCTTCTTTCATTCCGCAACTTTATTTTCTCTTAAAGAGTAAGAAATTTTAGCCGAAATAATATGTAGTGACATAGCCTTGAAATATAGGTACAACTATAAAAAACAAATTTAAATTAGAACTTTGTACAATTTCAGTAAAAATCATTTCAGATGAACCATATTAGGTTCTGCCTTAAATCAGTCTGTTGACTTTATATATGTATACATTTATTGTATAAATTTATCCAGGGATTTATACACAGACTATATAGAATCTGCATATGTATTGTAAACACCTAAATGTGTTTGTTATATTCGTACTGTCACCTTTTCTTACTCTTGCAAAGGTGATGTAATTCAAGTTTGACTTCCTTGAAACAATTCTTGGGATATGTCTAGTTATATTAGAAGTTTAGCTGTATCGAATACTGTTCTAAAAGGGACTGTAAGCAGAGGTGAGAAATATTCCTGGATGTAGTGGGAAGGTTTTTTTAATTTTCGTTTTTTAATGAGAATTACTAAAGTAGCAAAACACAGCACAATATAATAGAAAGCACTGTAGATTTCCAATTCGCATATATTACTGCAGTCTGGATTTTGCTACAGACCCACTGTGTGATCTTAAATAATTCATTTCCCATCTCTGATCCTTAGTTTTCACATGTGTAAAACAAGAATAAATGTCTACCCTACTTCAAAACAGGTTGAAATAGTATATGCCAAAGCCCATTAAAACTTTAAAACACTATATAGATTTAAGGTCGTTACCATTGTTTTATACAGCTGCAAATCCCTGTAAGGGTCGTATTTATTCAAGCTAATATATGAACTCCAGACTTGTACATAAAATGCTGTGTGTTTGAGTTTACTGGACTGAAACTCGTTTACTTAAAATTTAGTTTGAAAAACAATAAAGACCAGAATAACAAAAATCTTGTGGGCACTACATTCTTTTTTTTACTTTCCAATATGGCTTTATCCATTTGTTTCCTCCCAGCCAACTAATTGCCATTTTATGAAAGTAATCTTTCCTCACATTTATGTACTCCAATTATAGAACCCATTAGTAATTGTAAAGTGGAGGCCAGGCCTGATGACAGTAACTGTAATCCCAATACATTAGGAGGCCAAGGTGGAAAGACCACTTGAGGCCAGGAGTTCAAGACCAACAAGATGTCTACAAAACTAAAAATGAAAAATGAAACAAATATGGTAAAACATACCCAGAGTCAGTTTGTTTATCCTTCCAGTACTTTAATCATAATTTAACCAAAATGCTGCCATTTTTCCAGAAGAAATCAAGGGGAGTAAAACTGCAGGTCAAATCCCCAAAATCAAATGAACAGGGAGGAAGACGAGACTTGTTACAGTCTAGTCTCTGCTGTGACCACTGATTACACACTACAGAAGTCTTGAAGGGGTTCCAAGAGTGGATGATAAAAGGAAAGTGAATCCATGAGAAGCTGTCAAGGGAGTATTGTCAAGACTCCTGGGACCTGGATATTGAAAGACAAAATCTCCAAGCATGATTTACTTAAAATACAGAGGAGGAAAACAGCAGAGGGAAAGCTTCCTCAGAAAACCTCCGTATCTCTTTGTTGATTTTCCCTTTCTGCTATATGTGATCTATGTTAATGATTCCTACATTTAAATATCCTGCCCAGATCTCTCTCCTTGACTTCTTTTTTTGTAACTGCATAGCTCCACCTGAATGTCCATAAGCTTCAGAAACTCAGTAAGTCAGCACTGAGCTGAACTTACCCAATAACCTGCTTCTCTTTCTCCTCTCCTGTTCCCTCCTGTGGCCTCTCTTACCACCCTCCAGTTCTCACACTAAGCCTCAAGTCCTTCTGAGGTATTCCCTCTTGTTTATGTTTATTGGGCCAGTCACCAGTATTTTTTGAACCAACCCATTTCCTTCACTCCCTCCTCCATCTCACACCAACACAATAGTAATCTGCTGCCTCAATTCCTTGCCTACAATGTTGTCCCCATAGTGTCTGTTCACACACAGCAGCAAGCTGTCAGACCTTTCATGGTTCTCTATTACTTAACTCTAACATGTTCTACATAATACCTCTTCCACAGTATGTTATTTGAAAACCTCCTGTGCAAATGGGGGAGGCTTTCATGGTCAAGTAAGTTTGGGAAGCACTATTAATCTAAAAATAGGTTCACTGCAGAACTTACCAGAAACTTTGATGTATTGGGAGTTTTCTAAGTGAGTACGTTTATACCGTGTTTTCCAAACTTGTTCTTGGAAGCATTTTTGTGGATCTTTACAGAATTGTAAGATTGTAAAGAATTGTAAGAGAAATTGTGGGCCCAATCTTCTGTGGAACATACTTTAAGAAAAGCACATTTACGGCATAGACTGCAGCCTGCATTACTTTGCCCCTGCTGATCTCTTCTGCGATCTTAAGTTCTTAGAAGATCAAGTTGGACAAAATGGTGTGAAATGAGGATGACAAGAGTAATGGCAAAACCCAGTTACTTTTGCACCAACCTGGAGTTGTCTGCAGATACCATTCTGTTTGTTTTTGCATGACATCCTGTCTTCTGGGAATTACCTCTCTCCTTCTTTTTCCTTTCTTCCCACATGACTCATTTCACTAACTCTTTAACTCCGGCACTTCCTGTAAGATGCAGGTCAGGCATTTACCCTCTTGAGGAAGCTTTCTCTGGCACCTCAGTATCAGACAGTAGATAATCCGTCCTCTACATTCCTTGAAATAACTAGAGGCCCATGTGGTTTTCTAGAACTAAAACAGCACCAAACTACCTATAACTCATGCTAAATTTAAAGCAGTTCACAGGATGCAGAAATCCAACAAATGGATTACTTCTATTAGAGGCCTGAGAAATGATCAGTTCCAGTAAGTTATTTGTCCTGTAGAATTTTCCACATTGTGATTCAACTGATTGAGTCTTTGTGGTTGTATTTAACATATCTTCAGTCTCTGCTGATTATAGAGTCTGTAGAGCCAGGTGTGATTTTTGTCGAGCTTTTCATACATGGTGTTGTATTATGATTCCTGTGGCACTACATCAAGAAGTGGAAAATACCTGGTTGTCCCACTTTCATATAGAATTGACTGTTAAACCAGAAGTGTTATAACTTGCCAAAACATACTGAGATACCTTCCTTTGCACTAATGTGCTAGCAGGAATTGTAAGCAAGAATAAGAGGGGGAAAATACACATTCTCCAAGGGGTAGAAAAAGAGTATTTAGGGATCACAGATGGTTTTTGCCATCTCTTGGATATCTTTTGTTTTGTTTTTAACTTACGAGACAGGGCTTCGCTGTGTTGCCCAGGCTGGAGTGCAGTGGTACGATCATAGTTTTCTGCAGCCTCAAACTCCTGGACTCAAGCTATCCTCCCATCTCAGCTTCCTGAGTTGCTGAGGCTACAGGTGGACGCCACCACACCCAGCTAACTTTTAATTTTTTTTTTTTTTTTTTTTTTTTTTTTTTTGATGGAGTCTCAATATGTTGCCCAGGCTGGTGTCAAACTACTGGTCTCAAGCAGTCCTACTTCAGCCTCCCAAAGTGATGGGATTACAGGTGAGAACCACCATGCCCAGCCAAGATGTCCCTTTTTTTGTTTGTTTTTTTTGAGACAGAGTCTTGCTCTGTCACCCAGGCTAGAATGCGAATGCAGTGGCATGATCTCAACTCACTGCAACCTCCGCCTTCTGAGTTCAAGCTATTCTCCTGCCTCAGCCTCCTGAGAAGCTGGGATTACAGGCATGCACCACCACACCTGCCTAATTTTTGTATTTTTAGTAGAGACAGGACTTCACCATTTAATCAGGCTGGTCTCGAACTCCTAACCTCATGATCCACCCACCTCAGCCTCCCAAAGTGCTGGGATTACAGGTGTGAACCACCGTGCCTGGCCAGTGTATCTTACTTTAAGAGTGGAGTTACATGCATAGATTGAATCAGCTTCCTTAATCTCCAGCATCTACCAGAAAACACAGTTCACTACAATATCAAATTGGAGATTAACCAAAAGCTTTTTGGAGTATGAATAGATAAAGTCATGTGGGATAAAGTTTGAAAAAAATTCGTTAGACCATTTCATCTACTTTTATAAAAGAATTAAGTGTAACACTCAGGACTTTAGTGTTTGATATTGTATTATGTCTGCAGACAGACCTCACTTATATAGATACAGTTGAACTGCTTTAATCTTTAGGAGTGTTTCCTCCATGTTTATACCAGCTTTTCTGGTTTTGCGACTCCTCCCTCCTTCCCTCCTTGTCTGTGAGCTGACACTTACTGATGATCTAAAATGTATCTGGTAGTCCTTCTGATTTGCTGTTTGAAATTTGTTGTGGCGTTAGAATCAAAACATCTAAACTGTGCTCAGTGTTTCAAACAGAAGTAACAACTAGTTCTATAGTTAGTGCTGTATTATTTAATTCACAGGACATTGGAATTTGATTTTTTTATGCACTAAAAGGGTTTAATTTTAAAAGAATAGCCCATTATTGTAAATAAAACCTAATATTTTAAACTATATATGTCTTTTTAATTAGATTACACCACCACCTTCACTGTCAGATCCACTTAAAGAGCTTTTTCGGCAACAGGAAGTTGTAAGGATGAAACTACGTTTGCAACACAGTATTGAAAGGGTAAGAAATGTTTAAATTTGTACTTACGCTAAAAATAACTGGTTTTTACCAATACATTAAAATGGCCAATAATTTTTTATTAGTGGATTTTTAAAATTTAGAACCATTTTGAGAAATGATTTGGTTTTATCTTGTGTTTAATTAGATGGAAAAATTTTAAGCCTATTTTAGGATTGCTGCTCCCATATTATAATTTATGTTGAATATATTTTTAATATGTAAGTCTCTGTCATCTTGTTATTTGTTGAATTTGTAGAATTATAACAGTAGATTCCTAGTGGAGTATTTGAATTTCCAAGTTTTGGAATCGTTGCTTGGTTCCAGCTATTTCAGGGCAAGAGGGCAAAATACTTATAAAGGCTATGCTTATTTGTCCACGTAGGTCTGCCTTAGTATCGGCCTTCCGGTGGTTAGTCTTGGCTTGAAATTACAGGAAGAAAAACCTTTTATCAGAGTATTTATAGAAATTATAAGTCATTTCACTTGGATTTACAAAATATAGTATGTTCTTAATTTTGGGGGAGGGTTGAGGACCTCTGAAAATGTGATGTAAACTATGATCCTGCTTCACAAAAATGTATACATACTCATATGCAAACAAAATTTGTGTATAATTTCTTTGATTCATACATGACCGATTTTCTTGGCACAGGTTCTTAACTTTTTTCCTACTGTGGACTTCTGTAACAGTCTGGGAAATTTGGAACCTCTTCTCAGAATGTTTTTAAATAAAGAAAAATTCATAGGATTACAAAGAGAAGCAACAAATAAAAGAAGCACAATACAGAATTTACAACACTGCATGACCCATTGACAATGAGCAATTTGTCAGCAATAAGAAGTTAGATAATATAACACACATCAATAGCTGTTTCAACTATCAGACGTTTGAAGTCACCTGGTATAGATTCATCTGTGTACCTGTCCAGGTTACAGAAAGTCTTGCCACCTTACAGTTAAAAATTCTTATTTGAATTGTGCAATTTGTAGAACTTTAACACATAACAGAATGATACATCTTCCATATATTTGACCAGTAAACAATTTAGAATTGCAGAATACTCGAGGGCAACTTTAAATGTCTCACCAACGTGAGAACAAACCACTTCACCGTCTGGTGGCTCAGTAACTACTAGCTACCAAATTGCTTGATCCTGGCCAGCTATGTCATACAAGTATCTCTACACAGAACTGCAGTTAGGTGTCATGTAGCAGCAAATCTCATAACTGCAGGGATTTTGTTTTCTGTTTTTTGAGACAGTCTCACTGTCACCCAGGTTGGCAGTGGTGTGATCATCATGGCTCACTGCAGCCTCAACCTTCCAGGCTCAAACCATCCTTTTGCCTCAGCCTCCCAAATAGCTGGGACTACAAGCATGCACCACCACACCCAGCTAATTTTTAAAAAAATTTTTTTGCCAGGCGTGGTGGCTCACGCCTGTAATCCCAGCACTTTGGGATCATCCTGGCTAACACAGTGAAACCCCGTCTCTACTAAAACTACAAAAAATTAGCCTGGTGTGTGTGGCGGGCACCTGTAGTCCCAGCTACTCTGGAGACTGAGGCAGGAGAATCACTTGAACCTGGGAGGCAGAGGTTGCAGTGAGCCGAGATCGCGCCATTGCATTCCAGCCTGGACGACAGAGTGGGACTCCGTCTCAAAAAAAAGAAAATGTATTTCTCACATGGTGTTTGCTTTTGAGGGATTTTTGGTTATTGCTCTTAATCTCTACAGTACTACAGCCAACTTTTTAGGAAGACACATCTAGCTATTTTTTCTTTTGCGTCAAGGTTTTGGATATGTATTACTTCAAGTTGCACTTTAAATTGTACTTAATAAATCAAAAGTGTTAGGCCTACCTCTTTGAATATCGTTTGTCATACAAGAATTAAGTTAATTAGGGCCATGCTTCTTTTTTTCGTGAATTTATGAAAACATTAAAACTCTGCAATAATACATATTTGGATATATTGTGGCCTGTTTTCTCCATCAGGAGAAGACCAAAATTCCTTGGAGTTGAGGAGAGATTGGGAAACATGGTGGGGAGGAGAAGACTAGGTATATTCTTTGTATTCTCCCAGCCCAGCCTTCCAGACAGGGCCAATAAAATGATATCTGTTATGAAACTGGCGAGTTCCTGGAGTCACTTTACCTCTCCATGAAGTTCTAGCTAGCCACAGGTCCCAGGGTTATCCCCATTGATATTTAGGCCAAAGAATGTAGTTAGGACCAGATGGCACAATCTGTAGCCAAGATTAGAATGGGTTGGGATCTGTAGCTGGACCCCAGGAATTCTCAGTTTGCTAAATGCAGAAGATTGCCGGGATCGTTTTATGAACCTTGTGGTAGAGTGACTCTGCGTATTACATAATTAGTTTTGGGCCCCACTGAATACATCCAGGCAGGATTTTATTGTGTGTGGCAGGTTTACAAGTAGTTGACGTCATCATACAGTATGTTTATTTCTATAAAAATATTCAGTATAAAAAAGCTGCCAACACAAAGGCATACCACTTCACACCCAGTAGAATGGCTGTAATCGAAAAGACAGATGTAACAAGTGCTGGCGAGGATGTGAAGAAATTAGAACCCTCCCATTGCTGATAGGAATGTGAAATGACACAGCTACTGTGGTACAGTTCGATGGTTCCTCAACAAGTTGAACAGAGTCACCAGATGACCCAGCAGTTGCACTCCTACTTATTTATCCAAGAGAAATGAAAACACGCATCCAGACAAAAACTTGAGTGTGAACGTTTATAGCAGCATTTTTTATATTAGCCTCAAAGTGTAAACAGCCTGTAGGGGAGGCAAAAGTTAACCTCCACCACCTTAAGATCTCCAGCTGGGCCTTAAGGTCACCTCAGCCTCCCAAAGCATTGAGATTACAGGCGGAAGCCACCGTGCCTGGCCAGCATGTTTTAAGTGATTTTTATCTTACTTCATCTGACATAGATTAACAGGAGAAAAATGTGCAGATTTATTTCATATAAGATTTATGTCACATGGGAGCCAAAGAACTGAAAACCTGAGTGATTTTATGCTAGGTTGAAGAAAGAAAGGCGGCTGTGGAAAAGTAACTAAAATCCACTGGAAGGCTAAAGGAAGATGAAAGTTATTTTAACAAGGTCTGTTTGTACAGAATTCTCTTGGCCTTGACTCCCTGTCACTAGTCATAAGAATGTTTCTTTCCTCCTGGTTTCAGGAGACCATCTTTCCCATGGGAGTTTTCTCTCTGGCTTTCAG
Organism: Theropithecus gelada; assembly: GCF_003255815.1. Taxonomy (NCBI): domain Eukaryota; kingdom Metazoa; phylum Chordata; class Mammalia; order Primates; family Cercopithecidae; genus Theropithecus; species Theropithecus gelada. Next base: position 4,232,035 of record NC_037686.1, on the reverse strand, counting down.
GTAGAAAGGGGAGGTCAGGGCACTCTTGAGCCTGCTGAGTTCAAATTGCCTTTAGCTCAAAATAATCCTTATGCCAAAGAGGCATATTTTGGGGTAGCATTTTCTGCCACCCTTCAAGCCCAAATGTCTGTCAACTGATGAATAAATAAAATGTGGTATATCCATGCAGTAGAATATATTTTTCAGCCATAAAATGGGATAAAGTATTGATGCATGCTACAACATGGATGAACCTTGAAGTCATTATGCCAAATGAAAGAAGTCAATCATAAAAGACCACATATTGCATATTGTATGATTCCATGTATATTAAATGTTCAAGATAGGTAATTCATAGAGACCAAAGTTAGGTTGGTGGTTACTAGGAGCATAGAGGAAGGGGTGCGGGGAATGAGGAGTGACTGCTGATGGGTAGCAGGTTTCTTTTTGGAGTGATGGAAATGTTCTGGTGATGGTGGAACATCTTGGTCAATACACTAAAAGCCACTATTTTATACCACCATACTTTGAAAAATAATTTTAAAATAGAGAAACTGCTAGTTTTGGGGAGAGAGAATATATTTCTACTTTTGAAACACTGGGAGTTCTCAAATTTCTTAAGCCTACTGTGAAGAAAAGACTACTCTGAAATTTGGGTTCTTTAGCTTGTGTGTGTATGTGTGTGTGTGTTTGTAGAGATGTGGTCTTGCCACTATGCCTGGCCTAACAAATTGTTTTTGAAATAAGATAAAATCACTTAAAATATGCGGGCCAGGTATGTGGGTCACACCTGTAATCCCAGCACTTTGGGAGGCTGAGAGAGGAGAATCACTTGAGCCCGGGAGATGGTGACCAGCCTGGGCAACATAGTGAGACCCCCATTTCTACAAAAAAATTTAAAATAATAATTAGCCAAGTGTGGTGGTCCACACCTATAGTACTAGCTACTCAGAAGGCTGAGGTGGCAAGATTGCTTGAGCCCAGGATTTCGAGATTACAATGAGCTATGATCATGCCTGCACACCAGCCTAGGTGACAGAGTGAGAAGAGGCCAGGCACAGTGGCTCACGCCTGTAATCTCAGCACTTTAAGAGGCTGAGGTGGGAGGATCACTTGAGCCCAGCATTTTGAAACTAGTCTGGGCCACATAGTGAGACATCATCTCTAAAAATATATATATTTTTTTAATTAGCTGGGCTTGATGACACACCCCTGTAGTCCCAGCTACTAGGGAGGCTGAGGTAGGAGGATCACTTGAGCCCAGGAGGTCAAGGCTGCAGTGAACTGTGATCACACCACTGCACTCCAGCCTAGGCGAGAGAGTAAGATTGTTCTTTAAAAAAAAAAAACTGTTGAAGAATTTATTTTTTTAAATTCTCTATTCAACTAGGAAAAACTCATTGTATCCAACGAACAAGAAGTTTTGCGAGTTCATTACAGAGCTGCAAGAACATTGGCAAATCAAACACTGCCATTTAGTGCTTGTACTGTTTTGCTGGATGCCGAAGTATACAATGTACCATTGGACTCTCAGGTAAAATGTTTGTTGATACATTTAGAAGGAATGCTCTGAAAAAAATGCAACTTGGCTGTTTTTAGAATCTATTTCCATGGAAAGAACTTGAATTCAACAATCATTAAGGTCAAAGAAGAAAAACTCTTTCAAGCCAGAGTACTTCCAGATCAACTGGTCCTCCATTTTCTAAAGCACTGTAAACATTAGGTTTCTATTATAAAAGCAGATGATCACAAAACACCTGTACGTTTAGGATAGTGCCCTTATAGGTACACGTAATTTGTTTCTAAAGTGAGTGTTTATACCTTTAGTTCTGACCTTCAGGCAGCTAGAAAGCTATTGTACACTGAAAAATAGTACAGCTAGATGGTACCTCTAGGTTGTGACAGTCCTAAAAACAGCGAATCTTCTGATTTAACTTTGAATGTTGGTGGAATACATGAATGGTGGAAGACTGGAGAAATACCTTCAATAAAGTTTACTGCTACATATAAATTACATGAACTCAGAACCAGTCATATTAGTTTTCAGAATTTTTTTATGGCTCATAAACCAGAAAAGAAAGAATTTAATGATTAAAATTTTTATAATAAACAGTGAAGGATTATCACCTGAAAACAGACTAGGAAATGCTGTGTTAAGGAAATAAGCTAGTAATACAAAGGATAATATGGTATATCACAGAAAAATATTTTTAGGCTCTTCTGAGCTTTATTTTTCTCATCTATAAAAAAATCAAGATTGAACTAGATAGGTAGATTTCAAACTTAAGGCACCGGATGGGCGTGGTGTCTCGTGCCTGTAATCCCAGCACTTTGGGAGGCCAAAGTGGGCAATCACTTGAGCTCAGGAGTTCAAGACCAGCCTGGGAAACATGGTGAAACCCCATCTGTACAAAAAGATACAAAAATTAACCGGGTGTGGTGGGGCACACCTGTAGTCCCAGCTACCAAGGAGGCTGAGGTAGGAGGATCTGTTGAGCCTGGGAGGTCAAGGCTGCAGTGAGCTGGATTGCACCACTGCAGTCGAGCCTGGGCAACAGAGTAAGACCCTGTCTCAAAAAAAAAAAAAAAAAAGAAAAAGAAAAAAAACTTTAAGGCATCAACTTTTATTTCAAATGAAAGTGTTCAGAGATATCTGAGGACGCTATTAACATGAATAATTGAATCTCTTCAGAAAGAACTGTGTGTTAAAGAAATAGGCACTGGAGAGGCCACTGAGGGACTTTCTATAACTTTCATATTTAAAGATGTTTAAAGGGAAGAATGGGTGGTTTTTAATAACTGCAATTAACAGTTTAACCATGTTCTTATAGGCTGGACTAAACAGTGGTATCTTGAGGTCTTTTCAAGTTTTGAGCAGGCATAGGGTAATGAAATGAATTTTAGAGCAATATAAATTGAGCTTTGTAATCAAGCTACAATGAAAAGTCTCTTGAAGATTTCTAGCTCAGAATGGTTGAGTAAACATACATACCTCTTGATTTCTTCTTTCTCCCAAAACTCATTGAAATGACAAAAGACGCAAAAATTTAAAAGCCTGGCACGGTGGCACATGCCTGTAGCCCCAGCTGCCCCCAGTGGCTAAGATAGGAGGATGGATTAAGCCGAGGAGTTCGAGCCTGCAGTGAGGTGTGATTGCACCACTGCATTCCAGCCTGGGTGACAGAGCAGCACCCTGTTTCTTAAAAATAAAGTAATTAATTAAATTCGTTAAAAATAAAAACAAATTCATAGCAGACCTGGAAATTGAGGTGGGAAACTAACTGTTAGACAAAAACATTAAGGAATTTCTGATAAGATTTAAAATAGATGAAAACATATTGGTAATCAAATACAGCAGAGTTGAGGAATGCCCAGTATCATATAGATTAAAAAGAGAATTTGTTAAAAAATGCGTTTTCCTAGAACAGTATAAATTTTCAGCTATAAAGGGATTTTGAGAATTTGAGTAATTCATTTTACCCTGCCCCAGATTTTCTTAGTCATCCAGACCACCTGACTTTAGATTAAATTAAGCTTGCCGAGATCCTTTTGTGGATCATAAGCCTGATGATTGGGTTTTCACACTGTGTGAGACAGGCCTCTCTCAAACCTTGTTGCATCGTGCACGCATTACCTGTCTGACATGGGGTAAGAAATTTAGCTTGATGAGATACCAAAATGTGAGGTGTATTCTCTTGACAGAGAGAAACTTAGGCTAAAAACATTTCTGCATTTTTGGTGACTTACTTAAATATGGAACTGTTATCTACCCTTTTACAGCTGGCTTTAGAGTAGAAGGTCTCAGGTAGCATGCGTATTTCCTATGGGAATAGCCTTGGAAGGAACTAAAGGGAAAAAAGTCTACTTTTCTTTGGGTAGGGGCTTGGATCATCCATTAGTCTACTCTCTTATCATTTCTTCCTTTTCAAAATAAACTTGTTTGAGCACCTGAAATGTGGTAAAGAAAAATAAATAAACTTGTAATATTTAAAAGAACCAACAATATACATTTTAAATAGTCAAAACATCTAACTTGGAGACCAAGGAAGAAATTAAAACGACTAAAAATGTGAGTAGTGGCCAGGCACGGTGGCTTACATCTGTAATCCCAGCACTTTGGGAGGCCGAGGTGGGCAGATCAGAAGGTCAGGAGTTCAAGACCAGCCTGGCCAATACGGCGAAACCACGTCTCTACTAAAAATACAAAAATTAGCCAGGTGTGGTGGCAGATGCCTGGAATCCCAGCTACCTGGGAGGCTGAGGCAGGAGAATCGCCTGAACCTGGGAGGTGGAGTCAGGATCACGCCATTGCACTCCAGCCTGGGTACAGAGCAAGACTCTGTCTCAAAAAAAAAAAAATTGTGAGTGTGGGGCTACCTGCTGCCTGGAAGTGACTGACAGCACTGGTGGTGGTAGTCATAGAGGGAGTGAGTGCCGCATTGAGTGCTTCCTGTGTACCTAAGCATTATGATGAAGGCTTTATAGACACTTCTCATTCTCAAAACAAGCTGAAGAGAGGCACCGTTACTGCATTTTACACAGTAGAAGAATCAAACTGTGTAATTCAAGATGACATAATAAGATGCAGAGCTGAAACTTGAATATAGTGTGTTAACTCCAAAACTGGTATTCTTAAGTGTTGATAAAGAATTTCTTCATAAGCACCCCAGATACTGGTCCTGGAAGAAATTTTGGCCTCAAAGGCAGCTCTCTCCCAACTGGATGCTTTTTGTCCCTACAGATAGTAAACTGTGACATTAAAATTAAATCTGTAATTGATTATACAGTAATAATGTCACAGGCACAGTACTTAATGTAACATGCCTTTTTGTGAAACATCTTTGACTTAGAGCAATAGGAATCTATTGTAGTTAATAATTAAACCCACCATCCCAAGAATTCTAATAACCAGTCTGTCTACACAATGTGGAAGTAAAAGCTTTACCAAACTTCAACAGTATTCAATTTATATATTTTTCAAAATATATTTTCATCATTACTAAGAAAGGGGCATATCCCATAAAAACACTATAATGGCATATAGATTTTAAAGTGGTTTATTGTATTTTATAATATTCAACTTTTCTCTTTTAGTCTGATGACAGTAAAACTTCTGTGAGGGATCGCTTTAATGCAAGACAATTCATGTCTTGGTTACAAGATGTGGATGATAAATTTGACAAATTAAAGGTATGTATGTTTAGAAGTCAGTTTGAATGAATGTTTCCCCCTTCTTAAAAAAAAAAAAAAGCTCTACAGCTGTATTAGGGAGAAATAATTAGGAGAGGAAATACTGGTTAGGTTAGTCATGAATCCTCACACTGGGTCACAATTGGAAAGATAAAGACCACAAGTCCATTTTAAGGACTAGCTGTAGTATGAAAGAGGAAATTACCACAGAAGATTCAGTTTCTAGTGTGGGTCTTCATGCTTATTATCCAGTGTACCTGTCTAGTTGTAGTTTGAACATATAAAAGAATGGGAGAATGGTAAGAAAAGGAATATAATTTTCAAATCTATAAATTATTTTGAGATTTTGAATCATTTCAGAAGTCTTTTCCCCCTAGATTTTCATGTTTCTTTTGATAACTTGAAATCTCATAATTTGAAATAATATTTTCAAATTAAAATCTGTAACAGCAGTCCCAACCTTTTTAGCAACAGGGACCAGTGTGGTGGAAGACAATTTTTCCATGGGTTGGGCTGGGAGGATTGTTTGGGGATGCAACTTGCACCTCAGATCATCAGGCATTAGATTCTCACAAGGAGCATGCAACCTAGAACCCTCGCATGTGCAGTTATCGGTAGGGTTTGAGCTCCTATGAGAATCTGATGCCGCTGCTGATCTAACAGGAGGCTGAGCTCAGGTGGTAATGCTTGCTCGCTGCCACTCACCTGCGGTGTGGCCCAGTTCCTAACAGGCCATGGATTGGTACCAGTTCATGGCCCGGGGGTTGGGGACCCCTGCTGTATAAGATGAAAATGAAGTTGCAGACCCACAAATAGTTGGTATGTGTGTACAAACAGGATGAAACAGAAATGGACTTGTAGCCCGGGTGTGGCGGTTCGCACTTGTAATCCCAGCACTTTGGAAGGCCCACGTGGGCAGATCACCTGAGGTCAGGAGTTCAAAACCAGCATGGCCAACGTGGTGAAACCCCATCTTTAACAAAAACAAAAGTGAGCTGGGAATAGTGGCACATGCCTATAGTCTCACCTACTTGAGAGGCTGAAGCAGGAGAATCGCTGGAACCCAGGAGACGGAGGTTGCAGTGAGCCCAAGAGCTCACCACTGCACTCCAGCCTGGGAGACAGCGAGACTCCGTCTCAAAAAAAAAAAGAAAGAAATGGACTTGTAATTCAAATGCTTTTTATGCTCCTGATGTGTCCATCTTAGTCCCTAAAGAAACTGGATGAGATTAATTTTTAAACAAAGTTAACAGAATAATCAAGTAACTCTTCTCTTCTTTTAAATAGACCTGTCTTTTAATGAGGCAACAACATGAAGCTGCGGCTTTAAATGCTGTCCAGAGATTAGAATGGCAGCTCAAACTCCAGGAACTTGATCCTGCCACCTATAAATCTATCAGCATTTATGAAATCCAGGAGTTTTATGTTCCCCTTGTTGATGTTAACGACGACTTTGAATTGACTCCTATATAGCAGTCAGTACTTCCTGATGGTCTTGTCCTAAACTGGTGATGCTCAGGCATTATACTGTGGAATACTGCCTTTTGACAAAAATACTCATGCCTTTACAATTGTTAGTAAAGTTCGATTATAGTTGGTTATGTAGTAAACACTGTCATTTTATAAAAAATGAGAATTATTTTGGATCTTAGATCCAAACACAGTTTCTAATAGAAAACTATTATTTATATTGGGAAAGGTAACTATTGCATTAGAGCATGTTGGCAGACTGGTAGATATTTAAAAAGTTGAGAATCTGCTAACAGCGCTGGAAGTTGTTAGCACTCTGAGTAATAACCACTAGTATTCAAATCTCTTTCAGGTTTTATTTAAAAATATATCAGTAAACTAAAAGGATCAGTTCCTACCAAATAATTTCTAATGTGGGAGAAAAACTTGGCACAAAATTTCTTCAGTTTATTATCTGTAAATTAATTGTACAGTTTTCTTTTTGAAAGTTTTAATATTGTCTTCCTTTTTAATAACTTATTTTATACATATTGTGCAGATGTAAATCTTGTAATTAATGGTCAAACTGTATACAAAGGGATTGGTAGTCAAAACATGTACAAAGAAATACCTGTAAAACTGTTTTGTCTCATGTTTTATTGGACCAAAGTTGTGGTTTGTATGGAGTGTAGTAGTAGTGTGTACAGGTAGAAAACTTTTAAATACGGCATGCATGTGTTTCAGTTAGCTTGTTTTCCATCACCATAACTGCAAAGATGTGGCTTAGTTGTATTGCATGCTTCCTATAATTTAACTCTCCATAATTGATGCCTGCAATAGTGTAAGGCGTTTCATACTAGTCTCCTCTAGTAGACCTGTGACTTACTGTGTTGGACATATTATTTAGACTTAGTCATACAAACAAACTTAGCTCTTTTTTCATCTCACAGTAGAGCCTATTTCCCCAGGAAAAAAATAAATGCCTTTGAATGAAAATTCTGAAATTGTAAATGTCTATTTTAATATTCAACTATGAAAGAATCTGTGAATATATGTAAATATGTTTAATAAATTTTATTGGTCATGTTAAATCATTGTAAAACTTTTTTACATTGCTTAATGTTTTAAGCTTAATAGCCTTTGCACTTTTAAAATAAAAACCAAGTATGCAAATCAAAAGAAGATATTTGGTAGTCAAAATAAGTAAAAGAAATATAGGAATATTCCAGTCAGTCTCTGAAATGTTTATGAAAAACAGGTTAATATGTTGTATTTTTTTCCTTGTATCAAGATGCAAAACATAATTTGCAAAATTTTATAATTGAAATAAAACTTGATATGCTGTTTTATAATAAATTAGCAATATACTTAGAAAAAAATCCAGTTTCTCCTATAACATGATGTAAATTAAATATTCAGGAATATTTCAGGTCTGAAATCTGCTGCTGAACTTGTTAGACATTTTTGAAAGGAAATTAGGTTAGTGTACAATATCATAAGTATATGAGGTAAAATTTGCAAAATTTTCCACAGTACTTTCTTGAATTATAATACTGAATGTTTTCTGTTCCAGTAGAGAAAAGTGAAGCAAATATGTGAGGAATGAAGTGATCTAGTGGAAGTTGGAAATTCCAGCTAATGGGAGAGAATGTAAATGTTTTTGAGTGCAAAGGTACATATTAAGCTTAGGAATTTTTGAATTTTTACGTCAATTTATATTTTAATTCTTACTGTACTTGGCATGCGCAATAATGCAGCACATGTAAAAAAAAAATACACAGTGCAAGGACTTTATTATAAAGGTTGGATGTAGTTTTATTTAGAAATTTAGGTGACAGATTTTGGCCTTTTTTATTGCATAAATTGGGCCAGAAAGGCAGGGTAGATTTCGAAGCACTGGTTCTGTTGAAGTTAAGTTTATTAAGCCTGGGAACATTAAAAGCTAATTTATAAAAGCAATACTTTTTAATATGAAAACTTACTGCAAAGTTTGTTTATACTTTTGCCTAAAAAGGAAATTTGATGGGATACTGTGGCAAATCATAAAAATCAAAAACCAGATAATTGAACTTTGAAGTTATAGAAAATCAGAGAGGGGTAAGTTTATTAGGGCATTTTGTTCTGATGGTTCAACCAGAGGGCTGGGAAATAGCACTGTTGGACCAAACAGAACAACCTTTTAGAAGATAAAAGCGAGCAAGAAGGAATCTGGTGAATTTTAGTCATCCCAGCTTTTTAGTCTTAACCACAGTTCTCACTTTCTTCAATGGTACCTCAAAAAGCTGGAGCCTCTCTGCCATGATTATGCTTCTACAAATTTCCTTTGTAAAGAGACTCAAAGCTAATGATAGCTTAAAAGAAAAGTTAATGCCTTCTCATTGGAAATGTATAATCAAATAAGTAGTTAAGGGCTTTTGGTATTAAAGATATTCTGAAGCTCTGAAATGCTAGAAAAAAATTTGGAATGGAGTATATGCCTGAAAAGGTTTTGAATTCAGAAAGAAAAAGGATGGTGAGTTTAATCAGTGATTCTTTTTAAACTCTTCAAATATCATGAACAAGATACTAAATTGTACCTAAGGATTTGTATTTCTTTACAATTTGTTCTAAATATCTGTTTAATGACTAGTTGATATTTGTGCATGTTATTTAATAAAGAGTTATATTTTTATAGAAAAAATAAGAGTGAAATGTGTGCTAACTGTTTTTTACTTAACTTTACTTGGGCAGCTAGCAAAATTGCAGAAATATTCATCCTGGGAAAAGAAACAGCCTTTGAAGAATTAGCCTTTCAAGTTCAAATCTATTTAATAATGAGAAGTCTCACAAGTGAATTTTTAAGTACAGGCATACCTCAGATATACTTTAGGTTCCAGACCATCACAGTAAAGCAAATACCACAACAAAGCGAGTCGAGAGGAATTTTTTGGTTTCCCAGTGTATATAAAAGTTTTGTTTGTACTATAGTCTATTAAGCGTGCAATAGCATTATGTCTAAAAATATGTACATAAGTTTAAAAATATTGCTAAAAAATGGTAAAGTGAGCACATACTGTTGGAAAAAGAGCACCAATAGACGCTTGAAGCAGGGTTGCTACAAACCTTCGATTTGTAAAAAGCGCCAATATATACAAAGCACAATAAAGCAAAGCACAGTAAAACGGGATTGCCTGTATCAGACATGCTACAAACTTCTTAACTGGAAACATGTCAAAGACCCCATGAAGCTCATTTGAATGGGACTTAACAATTAGACAGTTATTCTAGAAATTGAGTGCAGACCTAAGTACATTTCCAAAAAGAAAAATTGTCTCTGATACCTTAAAACATAAAAACCCAAATTTTTATATAGAAGAAATTGACTCTGTAAAACTCAATGAAATAGTCCTCTTTTTAAGTTTAAAGGAAGCATTTTCACCATTTGTAAAAATTATTTTTAAATATTTAGGGCAAAATTGTTAGATAGTAATGGAAAAGCTTGTGTGAGTTTAGTGGTTAAAATATCTTGTAATTCATCATTCTTCAAGTGGCTTCTTGGGAGTCGTCTTTGTACCTAAAATGGAGTTTTCTTTTAAGCCTCCACAGAAATAGTCACCCAAAGTATTTCCAGTCAGTAAAAGCAGAATTCATAGAAGAAACTGAGGCAAATTAAATTTAAACAAGTCCATTAATCAAAATGACTTTAAACAAATTAAGTATTAGCATAAAAATAGCAAAACTTAAAAAAAAAGGTTGGGTTTTCCTAGTGGTTAAATCCTATATAATAATTGCAAATAATAGTTTTTCTGTACATGGATGGCATCCTCACAAAATAGGTCAACATGGTGAAACCCTTTCTCTACTAAAAATACAAAACTTAGCAGGCGTGATGGTGCCTGCCTGTAGTCCTAGCTACTTGGGAGGTGAGGCAGGGGAACTGCTTGAACTTGGAAGGTGGAGGTTACAGTGAGCCGAGATCATGCCACTGCACTCCAGCCTGGACGACAGAGTGAGACTCCGTCTCCAAAAAATATATATATATAATTTTTTTTTTTTTTTTTTTTTTTTCCTGAGACAGGGTCTTACTCTGTCATCTAGGGTGGAGTGCAGTGGCACAATCATGGCTGGTTTCAAACTTGGGCACAAGTGATCCTCCCACCCTGGCCTTCCAAAGTCCTGGGATTACAGGCATGAGACACTCTGCCCAGCCTAAAATTTTTAACCTAAAGATGAATGCAATCTGCTTGTATGGGGATTCAGTTTTATTAGGTCCGTTAGTTACTCAGAGAAGTGAACAAATATATAAAGTACGTTGATTTATTCTGTTGATGAGCTTTTAATTGCATTTCTTAAAAATTGGATTCCATATCCACATATCTGACTAGTACTAGATACGAAGCTTTTAGGTAGCCATGTTTTTTTCTCCCTTTTTTTTTTGAAAAGTATATTACAGGCCAGGTGAGGTGGCTTACGCCTGTAATCCCAGCACTTTGGGAGGCCGAGGCAGACAGATCACCTGAGGTCAGAAGTTCAAGACCAGCCTGACCAATATGGTGAAACCCTGTCTCTACTAAAAATACAAAAATTAGCCAAGGGTGGTGGCAGGCACCTGTAATCCCAGCTACTTGGGAGGCTGAGACAGGAGAATGGCTTGAACCCTGGAGGCGGAGGTTGCAGTGAGCTCACGCCGTTGCAACAAAAGTGAAACTCTGTCTCCAAAAATAAAAGTCTTATCACATATGTAGCATGTGTTTACAAGTTTAAAAGGCACCACCTATGCACCCATCACTCGAGAATATCAATAACTTTCTCAGGTTTTTTTTTCATTGTTATAGTCTATATTCAATAAAATTACCCAGATCTCAACTAGGCAGTTTGATAAATCCTGACAAATGTAAACACTCATGTTACCATCACCCAAATTAAGATATTGTAAAACATTTTCATTACTCTAGAAAGTTCACTCATGCCTCTCTCCAGTCACTACCCCCGAGGCAGCCACTGTGCTGATTTTCCCATCACCATACGGTAGTTGTACCTAGCCTTGAACTTCATAGATACGGAGTCATACATACTTTCTTGTGTCTGCCTTGTTTCTCTCAACATGACGTTTTGAAATTCATCCGTGTTGCACCTATCAGTAATGAGTCGTAATTTATTAATGAGTAGTAGTATATTGTACAAATGTGTTTATTCGTTCTCTTGTTGGTATCTGGATTGTTTCCAGTTTGGGACTATTGTTAATAAACCTGTGAATCTGCAAGCCTGTTTTGTGGACATATTTTTTCATTTCTCTTCGGTACATACCACAGAGTGCAAACACTAGGTCATAGAGTAGGTGCATGTTTCATTTTATTAGAAACTGGCAGTTATCAACTGGGCATGGTGGCTCATGCCTGTAATCCCAGCACTTTGGGAAGCCAAGGCAGTTGGATCACTTGAGGTCTAGGGTTCCAGACCAGCCTGATCAACATGGTGAAACCCCGTCTCTACAATACAAAAATTAGCTGGTTATGGTGGTGCGTGACTGTAGTCCCAGCTACTTGGGAGGCTGAGGCAGGAGAATCGCTTGAACCTGGGAGGCAGAGGTCGCAGTGAACCAAGATCGGATCGTGCCACTGCACTCCAGCCTGGGCAACAGAACAAGACTCTGTCTCAAAAAAAAAAAAAAAAAAAAAAAAAAAAAGCAGTTCTCAGTAGCAGTTGTATCATTTTATACCCCTACCAGCAACCAGCAGGAGGCCCAGTTTCTCTGAATCGCCATCAATATTTGGTATTGTCAGTCTTCAATTTCAGCTATTCTCCTAGATGTGTAGTGGTATCCTGTGGTTTTAATTTACGTTTCTCTGGTGATTGAAGAGATTGAGCATACCTTTCATATGCTTACTGGCCATTTATACATCTTATTTTGTGAAATATCCTATTTTGCCTATTTTTAATTGGGTTGTCTTTTTATTATTCATTTGTAGGAGTCCTTTATAAGCCGCATAAAAGTCCTTTGTCAGATACAATTGTCATGGATGTTTTTACCCAGTGTGTGGCTTGCCTTTCCATTTCTCTTAGCGACTAGTTTCCTCACCTTTTAACATTCCTTTAAACTGATGATGATCCTCCCAGAGTATTTAGTAGATATCTTAAGTCACCCCAAAAAACAAGTTTTTCCCTTTAATAACTAGTGATCATGAGGCCACATGGGTACACAGTACCTGTCGGTCTCTTAGGAGCACTACCTCTATTCATTTTAAGGCCATTTGTATTTTACATTAAGGAGTTTTCAAAAACCCCTCCTGAATTAACCTATTACTTCTTGACCACCCTTTCCATATTGCCTGGGTTGTAGAACAAGTATTTATGTTGTTCTTAATACAGGGTGTTTTTTAAGCACACGGTGGATAGTCATGAAAAAGCCCGGTATCATAGTGAACTTTAGGAAGGAGATAAATTGTCTGAACTGGGTCACGTGAGCAAGTGTCCAGCCCTCCTGCTGATTTACATGCATCTATGCATGAAATCAACCAGCACACACTTAGGACTCCATGGGGTGTGTCAGGGTGTGTATCACTTGAGGATTTACACAGCATTTACCTGGGTCATCGGTTCTCAAACATTTTGGTCATAGTACCCTCTGGACTGCTAAAGTACTTTGAGAGCTTTTGTCTCTGTGAGATCTCTTGATATTTACTATATTAGAGATTAAAACAATTTTAAAGAATATTGATCAGTAAACCCATTTTGTGTTTATTTTTATAAAAAATATATTCTCAAAGTTAATCAGAAAAGTACATTATTTTACATTTTGGAAAATCTTCTTAATGTGTAGCCTAATAGGAGATAGCTGGAATTTCTTTTTTTTTTTTTTTTAATGGAGTCTCTGTCGCGATGGCGCGATGCTCACCGCAAGCTCCACCTCCCGGGCTCACGCTATTCTCCTGCCTCAGCCTCCTGAGTAGCTGGGACTACAGGTGCCCGCCACCAGGCCTGGCTAATTTTTTTGTATTTTTAGTAGAGACGGGGTTTCACCGTGTTAGCCAGGATGGTCTGGAGCTCCTGACCTCGTGATCCGCCCGCCTCAGCCTCCCAAAGTGCTGGGATTACAGGCGTGAGCCACCGCGCCCGGCCAATTTTTTCTATTTTTTAGTAGAGACGGGGTTTCACCGTGTTAGCCAGGATGGTCTCGATCTCCTGACCTCGTGATCCGCCCGCCCCAGCCTCCCGAAGTGCTGGGATGACAGGCGTGAGCCACCGCGCCCGGCCACAGCTGGAATTTCATTTCTGCATCCACACTCAGTGTGTTGGCATCTGTTTTGGTTTTGCTCTTTTGGTGTTAAAGAAAACATGACATCACAAATATGTAGTAGAAAAAGAGAAATACTTTAATAGATTTTTAGATAATTATGGGCATTATTATTTAATTCCACATCAAAACATGACAAGCAGTTTCTAAAAGGTTAGTTGCCTTGTGGAATCGGAAACCACATCCATGAGCTTTTAGGAACTTTTCCTAATTCTGTTACATTAAAATTCATTTGACCATCTTGTACTTTGAATGGATCTTTTGCCAATGCATTATTTTGTACCATCATGCCTTCATCATTTGGAAAATAGTGTTTCACTGAAGTATTCAGATCTTCCAAATGCTGACACCTTTCATTATACAATATCAAAAAAAAAATTCACATTTTTATCACCAGTGATCTCATCAGAAAAATCTTCTAAGTAGTGGGAAGCTCTTAAACTCTATATGACGTGTAAAGGTAAACTGAGGCTGGAGCCAAACCGGGAATGAAGACACAAGGCAAATGGCAGTGAGAATAGCCTTTATTAGGACTCGCGGGCAAGGTTCCTCTGTCCAAAGGTGCGGGCCGAGGAAGTCGTGCTGAGGGAGGAGGGTAGGGGCTTTTTATAGCCGGAGAGGTAGAGAAGCTGGTTGTGCAAACAGGGCCTGGGGGTTCTTGAAACTACTAGGGCAGGAGTTGAGTAAGGGTCATGAGGAAGGGGTCTTTGGAAACTGTTAACCGAAACTGCTGTTTACGAACTTGTGGAATGCAGGTGAGCTGCAGGTGAGCTGAAGTGTGGTTGCCCAGCCAGAACCTCTGACGTGTGTAAGTCTGCGGGTGTGTACAAGGGTGAAGGGAGTCTTTAACAAAAGGCCTGCTACGCCGGATAATGCCACCATGTTGGGTCTAGATTCCTGCCTAACATGACATACACAAGTTTTCCAAAATCCCAGTTTTCACTTGAAGGCATAGGCTTTCTCATTGGCAACAAACAATTGCCATTGTTTTCCTTAAAAAGTAACATGCTCGCTTCATTTATTTTCAAGAATATGTCTGTGAAGGAGCCACGTGTGCATAACTGCAACCTGCTCAAGTCTGGCTGCACGCCACACAGAGGCCAAACGTGAGAACCCAGGTGTGATGAAAGGAAAGCAATTTTTTTTTTCTTTTTTCTTTTTCCTTTTTTTTTTTTTTTTTGAGACAGAGTCTTGCCTTGTCGCTCAGGCTGGAGTGCAATGGCATGATCTTGGCTTATTGCAATCTCCGCCTCCTAGGTTCAAACAATTCTCCTGCCTCGGCCTCCCCAGCTGGAATTACAGGTGCCCGCCACCACTATGTCCAGCTAATTTTTGTATATATTTTTAAGTAGAGACGGGGTTTCACTATGTTGGCCAGGCTGGTCTTGAACTCCTGACCTCGTGATCCGCCCACCTTGGTCTCCCAAAGTGCTGAGATAACAGTTTTTCTTTTTTTTTCTTTGAAACAGAGTCTCACTCTGTTGCCCAGGCTGGAGTGCAGTGGCATAGTCTCGGCTTACTGTAAACTCTGCTTCCCAGGTTCAAACGATTCTCCTGCCTTAGCCTCTCGAATAGCTGGGTTTACAGATGTGTGCCACCACACCCAGCTAATTTTTGTATTTTCAGTAGAGATGGGGTTTTGTCATGCTGGCCAGGCCTCAAGTGACCCACCCGCCTTGGCCTCCCAAAGTGCTGGTATTAATAGGTGTAAGCCACCACGCCTGGCAGGAAAGCAACTTTTTTGATCAAATGCTAGCAGATGGGAGATGGCCAGGTTTCTGCCTCAAAGAAGCCATCTCAACCTTCTGGGCTGAGTGAAGGGATCTGGAGACTCCCTGTCTCCTTCCCGTGGTTATCTTGAGGAACCGCCTATCTGGACGTCCAGTTTGCGTCATACTGACTTGGCCTGTGGTGAGGAACTAATTGTTCATAACTCCCTCTAGGGAAGGGATTCTGCAACGAGGTCACCCCGCCTGGTTTGTTTTAAAATTGGCCCCTAGAATCTGTAAGCAAACACGCAATTAGACAAGTGCTGTGCACGGAAACTGCCTGGTGGCAAAGGGAGAGAAACAAAGAGTTTTGAAGTACAAGGCTATATTCTGAGGTTAGGAAGAAAAGGAACAAAAGTTTCTTTTTCTTTTCTTTTTTTTTTTTTTTTTTTTTTGAGGTGGAGTCTCACTCTTGTCACCCAGGCTGGAGTGCATGCCATGGCGCTACGTCGGCTCACCACAAGCTCCGCCTTCAAGATTCGAGCGATTCTCTTGCTTCAGCCTCCCAAGTAGCTGGGATTACAGGCGTGCACCATCACGCCTGGCTAATTTTTATATTTTTAGTAGAGACAGGGTTTCACCATCTTGGTCAGGTTGGTCTCAAACTCCTTACCTCAGGTGATCCACCTGCCTTGGCCTCCCAAAGTGCTGAGATTACAGGTGTAAACCACCGTGCCTGGCCCAAGCGACAAAGGTTTCAAAATGCCTTTCAAGGCTGGGATATTTGGTTATATAGCCACAGTTTGTCAGTCAGTCATTTTTTCAAGTAAAAATGATGTCTCATGGAAAAAGCAGTTGGATTTGCAACTCAGTCAAGGACTTTTCTCCAATCACTTTACTTTGGTATGCAACAAAAGTATTTTATGCATTCTCCCATTTTTTAAAACAGAGTAACAAAAAGATGTGGATCCAAGGGTTGAGGTTAAATAAAATCAATGATTTTTACTGTTTTATCAGCAACATTAAAAAGCTGGCTTTTCTGGCCAGGCTCAGTGGTTCATGCCTGTAATCTCACCAGTTTGGGAGGCTGAGGCAGGCAGATCACCTGAGGTCAGGAGTTTGAGACCAGCCTGACCAACATGGAGAAACCCATCTCTACTAAAAATACAAAATTAGCGGGACGTGGTGGCACATGTCTGTAATCCTGGCTACTTGGGAGACTGAGGCAGGAGAATTGCTTGAACCCAAGAGGTGGAGGTTGCAGTGAGCCAAGATTGCACCACTGCACTCCAGCCTGGGCAACAAGGTGAAACTACGTCTCAAAAAAAAAGGTTGGTTTTTTTGTTTTTTTTTTTTTAGACAGCATCTTGCTCTGTCGCCCAGGCTGGAGTGCAGTGCCACAATCACTGCTCACTATAACCTTGTATTCTTCCACTGTTTGGGTCCTCCCACCTCAGCTGGGACTACAGGTGCGTGCCACCACTCCCAGCTAATTTGGTGGGTTTTTTTGGCAGGGTGGGGGTTGGTTTTTGCTTTCAACAATGAGAGCTTGGCAGTGGAGAATGCAATAATTACTGGTACAGTTGGCTGCAGCTGCCTCAGTTTGTGCTAAGGCACCAAGAGTTTCATGTACCATTGTTTGGGTACAAATGGCAACACTGTTACAATTGCAAATAATAAAGAATGTTTTCCTATCATTAGAAAGTCTGTAGACTACACTTTGAGAACTGCTGACTTAGCACTTCTATAAAATAAAGGTGAGTAAAAATACATTATAAATTTGCCCAGTGAGTTACTGTGTAAGTATAACAGAAGGGAAAGGAACTAGACTTATATGGTTGGTTGATTGGTTTTTGCCAAATTTAAATGGAAACCTAAATTTTCCCCCACACCAATTCCTTGATGGCTACTGGTGCTATATAAGAATTAAATTCCCCCGGTGGCTTCCTGAGTTTGAGATCTGACACTTTGCTTTTAATACATTACATTGTAGGTACACTTTTCTAAGTCATTTGGTTTTTGTTTTTTGTTTTAATTTGTTTTGTTTTGTTGTTACAGCCTGTCACCCAGGCTGGAGTGCAGTGGCCTGATCTCAGCTCACTGCAGCAGCAACCTCCTGGGCTCAAGTGATTCTTTCACCTCAGCCTCCTGAAACTGAGGTGCCTATAGGCATGTGCCACTACGCCCAGCCTGTTATTTCTGAACAGCTGTGGCTATTAGAAAACTCTTTCCTCCAGGGCCTCCACCCCTATCCCCTGTTGACACGACTGCCCTCTGGAACAACACTTCTGGTAAGAAAAATATTCTACAGGCCTGGCGCGGTGGCTCACGCCTGTAATCCCTGCACTTTGGGAGGCCGAGGCGGGCAGATCATGAGGTCAGGAGATCGAGACCATCCTGGCTAACACGGTGAAACCCCGTCTCTACTAAAATACAAAAAATTAGCCGGGCGCGGTGGCGGGCGCCTGTAGTCCCAGCTACTCGGGAGGCTGAGGCAGGAGAATGGCGCGAACCCGGGAGGCGGAGCTTGCAGTGAGCTGAGATGGCGCCACTGCACTCCAGCCTGGGCGACAGAGTGAAGACTCCGCCTCAAAAAAAAAAAAAAGAAAAAAAAAAAGAAAAAGAAAAATATTCTACAGATGTGTTATACAAACAGATTATATAAATAATAATGGTTTAAATATACATTCTCTAATGGGCTAAACAAAAAATAATATGATATTAGTGCAGAACAAATAAATCAAATGGAGAGAACCCCGAAACAGATTCATATATATTGAACTTCTGTACCATGATATAGGCAGTATTTCCTGTATATTGTCTGTGTGTAACAGACAATATTGATTACGCGTGGTACTGGGTCAGCTGGAGGACATAAAATGATAGATCCCTACTTCATGACAAATTCAAATATAACTTCATATTGTAAATCAAAAATAAAATTCCAAGACTCCCAACCATCTGAATGGACCCCTCCTCTTAGCCAAGGGCATTCCAGAGATAACCTGAAACACTAGTTCAGGCCATGGTGGGAAGCGGGAGCTGGACACCCATCATTGCACCCTCCTCCCTTTTGGAAGTCAGGTCTAGCTGACCAGCATTAACATTAAAACAGGTGTTAACAACTGACAAAGAAGACTATTGGTAACAATAAGATACCAAATTCCAGCCTGACTTTAGTATAGCATTACATGACAGATCACAGGTCCTGAAAGAAATTGAAGTGTTTTACCCCAAATTACGTTTCTTTGCCGTATCTTGAAGGAGTCTTGCAAGCTGTCTCTTGTGGGGAAAATTCACATTCTGAAGAGAATCCTGTTTCTTTTCCAGGCCTTTTTCCTGATCTGAAAGAGAATCAGCTCTGATAAGACACATTTACAGACTGGGCGCAGTGGCTCACGCCTATAATCCCAGCACTTTGGGAGGCTGAGGCAGGTGGATCACCTGAGGTCAGGAGTTCAAGACCAGCCTGGCCAACATGGTGAAACCCCGTCTCTACCAAAAATACAAAAATTAGCTGGGTGTGGTGGCATGCACTTGTAACCCCAGCTACTCTGGAGGCTGAGGCAGGAGAATGGCTTGGACCTAGGAGGCAGAGATTGCAATGAGCTGAGATCACACCACCACACTCCAGCCTGGCGACACAGTGAGACTCTGTCTCAAAAAAAAAAAAAAAAAAGACATATTTACAATATATTCTCTCTAAAGTCTGCTACCAGAGGCTTCCTCTACATCATGGGAAGTTGGTTTCCACAACCCCTTATCTTAACCCAGACATTCCCATCTATTGGTTCTAGGTCTTTAGACAATAACTTTACTTTTTCAACCAATTGCCAGTCAGAAAATCTTTGACCTATGACCTGAAGCCCCTGCTTCGAGTTGTCCTTCCTTTCTAGACCATACATCTTACCTGCATTGATTGACGTCTCACGTCTCCCCAAAATATTTAAAACCAAGCTGTAGGCCAACCACCTTGGGCACATGTTCTCAGGATCTCCTGAGGGCTGTGTCACAGGCCATTCGTCACTTATATTTGGCTCAGAATAAATCTCTTCAAATATTTTACAGAGAGAGTTTGACTCTTTTGGTCAGCAATATGGATGAAAGATAAACTATCCATTCAGCAGGGTTTTTTTAGCCTTTATTATGTGCCAGATGTTATGCTAGGTGCCAGATAGATGTGGTTCCTGCCCTCATAGAACTGAAGTCTACATGCGGAGTGACTATAGAATTTGTCATCCAAACTTGGACACTTTTAATGAGTGAAAGGAAGCTCTATTAAAAAGTACATCATGACAGTAGGTATAAATAGAGTCTGTTTGGGGCAAACTGTGCCGTATGGGCAGAGCTGCCTTAGCCCCAACCAGGAGGGTCCCCTGTCCTAGACTTTGTGCTTTAGAGGTCCTCACAGGATGGGGCATCTGCCAGGCAAGGGAACGTGCTCACTGACTCCACATGCATTCCCCCAGCCCCTTTCTTAATCATGCTACAAGTTTCCTGGACACTAATTCCCTACCCAATTAACCCTGAGGCCACTTTCAGGGTCCATATGGTTCCTTCCTCTGGATCTGTTCCCTGCGGGTGAATTTCTCTGCAGGTGTCAACACCCAAGTAGTGGCCAAGGGGCTGCTGTTTGGAAGAGTGTGGACAGAATTGGGACATTCATGCAAGATGACATCAATGCGAGGCAACATTCATGGCAGGTGTAATTCATGGAAGGCATCATTCTCGCAAAGCAACATTCATGCAAAGTGTCATTCACGGGTGTAATTCATGGAAGGCAACATTCATGCAAGAGGATGCTCATGCAAGGTGACATTCAGACAAGGTGTCATTCAGGCAAGGTGACATTCAGACAAGGTGTCATTCAAGGTGACATTCAGACAAGGTGTCATTCAGGCAAGGTGACATTCAGGCAAGGTGACATTCACTGAAGACGTCATTCATGGAAGGTGTCATTCCCACAAGGCAACATTCTTGCAAGATGACATGCAAGGTCCTCACAGGATCATCATTCATGGAAGATCATAATGCAAGGTGTCATTCATTCAAGGTGTCATTCATTCAAGGTGACATTCAGACAAGGTGTCATTCATTCAAGGTGACATTCAGACAAGGTGACATTCAGGCAAGGTGACATTCAGACAAGGTGTCATTCACTGAAGACGTCATTCATGGAAGGTGTCATTCCCACAAGGCAACGTTTTTGCAAGATGACATGCAAGGTCCTCACAGGATCATCATTCATGGAAGATCATAATGCAAGGTGTCCTTCATTCAAGGTGACATTCAGACAAGGTGTCATTCATTCAAGGTGTCATTCATTCAAGGTGACATTCAGACAAGGTGACATTCAGGCAAGGGTCCTTAAGGTGCAGAACAGAGCTGGCAGTGAGAAGAGAAGGGAAACATAGAGACTTGTACTCCATTGAAACTGCCTTTGTAAAAATTGTAACAGTGAGAAAATTGTGACAGTGAAAGAGATCTGATCTAATCAACCCTCATCTTGATTTTAACCTCCAAACTGCCCTTAGTTATTCCTGGGCTTGGGCTCACCTAACGTTGGGAGAAATTTAGATTATAGTTTAAATGATAATAGCTCTTTCCCCAAACTAAACTGCCTTTGTAAAGCTGATGAAAGACCACCAGGCTAGCAGAATGAGAGGAGCCTGAATTCTGCTAAGGGGTAGCCACAAACGACCAGCCATTATTATAGAGCTCACAAGATTCGCAACTTCCCTCATTACTCCTGCAGATAACATCACTATTATAGAACTTAACGTTGGCCTTTTGGGATGTCTTTTCAGGGTTTTGCTTCTGTTTTTTTTTTGTTTTGTTTTGTTTTGTTTTGAGGCAGAGTCTTGCTCTGTTGTCCAGGCTGCAGTGAAGTGCAGTGGCGTGATCTCGGCTCACTGCAACCTCTGCCTCCCAGGATCAAGCAATTCTCCTTCCTTAACCTCCTGAGTAGCTGGGACTACAGGCGTGCGCCACCATGCCCAGTTAATTTTTTGTATTTTTAGTGGAGACAGGGCTTCGCCATTTTGGCCAGGCTGGTCTGGAACTCCTGACCTCAGGTGATCCGCCCAGCTCAGCCCCCCAAATTGCTGGAATTACAGATGTGAGCCACCACGCCTGGCTAGGTTTTTGCATTTCTGACAACTGATGGCTCCACCTGGATCTACCAACTGGCCCTGTGGTCCCACCCAGAAGTAGACTCAGCCACATGAGAACCATTTTCCACACCATTGCAACTGTGTCTCCAACCAGTCAGCAGCACTCATTCCCTTGCCTGCCACACTACCGTTGAAAAGCCCTAGCCTCTGAATTCAGAGAGGCTGGTTTGAGTCATAAGAAAACTCTGGTATCCCATACAGGGTTTAATTCATGCAGTCATCTCGGTGTGAATTAAACTTTTTCTCTGATGCAATTCCCCTGTCTTGATAAATTGGCTGTATATGGGCAGTGGGCAAAATGAATCTATTGGGTGGCCATACTATAATTTTACTCTATTTGTATTCTGAAAATCAAGAGCTATTAGAAAACTCTATCTGTCAGGATAGAGAAAATAGACTACTATTGCTCCACAGTCTGGATTAGGAGGATATCTGGGAATTCATCTGCTTTTTGCACAAATTCACCAATCTGAAATACTGATTCTACCATGGTATTAAAGTTGAGTATATATGAATGTGTTTTAGGATTCTCTCTTTTTAATCTATTTGTTTGGTACTAATATTAAATCATTTTTATTATTCTTTTATATGTCAGTTCAATACTATCTTTTTAAAAAAAATCTCATGCCTGTTCCTAAATATTCAGTCTTTGGTCGAAATTTTAAATCACCTTGTTCAGATTTTTTAAAAAAAAACAAAACAAAGTACATTAGGTTTGTTTGAAGCATCCATGGGAGTCCATGGGCACTTGCCATCTCCTATCAAAAGAAATGTATATTTTAAATGGAAAATTAAGAAAACATAAGGCTGTGCACAGTGGCTCACACTTGTAATCCCAGCACTTTGGGAGGCTGAGGCGGGTGGATCACCTGAGATTGGGAGTTCGAGACCAGCCTGACCAACATGGAGAAACCCTGTCTCTACTAAAAATACAAAATCAGCCAGGTGTGGTGGCACATGCCTGTACTCCCAGCTACTTGGGAGGCTGAGGCAGGAGAATCACTTGAACCCGGGAGGTGGAGGTTGCAGTGAGCCGAGATCACACCACTACACTTCAGCCTGGGCAACAAGAGCGAAACTCCATCTCAAAAAAAAAAAAAGAAAGAAAGAAAGAAAGAAAACATAAATAAGTGAACCAGGAGTTCCATTATAAATAGAGTAGTCATTATAGAGACTGTGCATAGAAACAGAGAGGGGATAATTTTTTTTTTTTAAGGAGATAAATGGCTGGCCATGGTGACTCACGCCTGTAATCTCAGTACCTTGGGAGGCTGAGGCGGGTGGATCGCTTGAGCCCAGGAGTTCAAGACCAGCGTGAGCGATGTGGCAAAACCCTGTCTCTACCAAAAAATTTTAAAAATTAGATGAGTATGGTGGTGCACACCTGTATTCCCACCTACTCAGGAGGCTGAGGCGGGAGAATTGCTTCAGCCCAGGAGGTCGAGGCTGCAGTGAGCTGTGATCACACCACTGCACTCCAACCTCGGTGACAGAACGAGATTCTTTGTCAAACACACACACATACACACACACACACACACAATAATTATTAGCTTTATAAAGATCTGAGTGTTCAGGTCTATGGGGCTTAATGACAAATGGAAATAATGCAAAGACATATACCTAACTAGGCTCATCCTGGAGACTTTTCTAAACCTTAAAAAGAAAAAGAAAATTCTAAAAGCATCTGGGGAGAAAGAGCAGATAAACTACAAAGAATGAGCATCAAATCAGCTCATCGACTTCTCAACTAAAACAGGATGCTAAAAGGCAATGGAATAATAATAGCAAGTGAGTCGGGCACAGTGGCTCATGCCTGTAATTCCAGCACTTTGGGAGGCCAAGGCGGGCAGATCACCTGAGGTTGGGAGTTCAAGACAGCTTGGCCAACATGGTGAAACCCTGTCTCTACTAAAAATACAAAAATTATCCGGGCATGGTGGCACACATCTGTAATCCTAGCTACTTGGGAGGCTGAGGCAGGAGAATCACTTGAACCTGGGAAGCGGAGGTTGCAGTGAGCTGAGATTGCACAACTGCACTCCAGCCTGGGAGACAGAGTGAGACTCCATCTCAAAAAAAAAAAAAAAAAAAAAGAAAGAAAGAAAGGAAAGAAAAAGGAAAAGGAAAAGGAAAAGGAAAAATAGCAAGCATATCTATCTATATATATATGGTTGCTGTTACATCCATCAGCACTATTATAAGCACTTTATTAACTTATTTTATCCTTACAACAAACCTATGGGATAGGAGTACTCTTATCATGCCCATTTTACAGTTGAAGAAACTGAGGCACAGAGGGGTTAAATAGCTTGCTTAAGAGTACACATTAGCCAGGTAAAAAGTGGCTGAGCTAGATTCAAACTCAGGCAGTCTGGCTCCAGAGCGTGTGATCATAACTATGCTCTGTGGCCTCTAGTGGAAAGTCTTCAAAGTTCTGAAAGGCTTTTTGTATTAGATTTCTATTGCTGCTACACTAGTATCAAATTACTACGTATCAAATTACTAATAAACTGGGCATAGTGGCATGAGCCTGTAATTCTAGCTACTTGGAAGGCTGAGGTGGGAGGATTGCTTGAAGTCAGAAATTTGAGACCAGACTGGGCAATACAGCAAGACTCTAAACAAAAACGAACAAGCAAAAATTCCTAATAACAAATTACTATAAATTATCAGATTAAAACAACACCCTGGGTCTGGCGCAGTGGCTCATGCCTATAGTCCCAGCACTTTGGGAGGCCAAGGCAGGTGGGCTCAAGGTAGATTGCTTGAACCCAGGAGTTCAGAACCAGCCTGGGCAACATGGAAAAACCCTGTCTCTACAAAAATACAAAAATTAACTGGACTTGGTAGTGTATGCTGATAGTTACAGGTACTCAAGAGGCTGAGGTGGGAGAATTGCTTGATCCCAGGAGGTTGAGGCTGCAGTGAGCTGTGATTTCACCACTGTACTCCAGCCTGGGCGACAGAGTAAGACTCCGTCTCAAAAAAAAAAAAAAAAAAAGAAAACCAAATACTGCATGTTCTCACTTATAAGTGGGAGCTAAACAATGAGAACACATGGACACAGTGAGGGGAACAACACACACTGGGGCCTGCTGGAGGAGGGCAGAGGTGTGGAGAGCATCAGGAAAAATAGCTAATGCATAGTGGGCAAAATACATAGGTGATGGGTTGATCAGTGCAGCAAACCACCGTGGCACATGTTTACCTGTGTAACAAACCTGCACATCCTGCACATGTACCCTGGAAATTAAAATAAAATAATAAAAAAGAATATGAAATAAACTCAAGAAAATTGTGCAAGTTCTATATCCTGAAACCCAAAAAATAGTGCTGAGAGAAATTTTGAAATAAAGGGAAAGATATACTATACTCGCCTGTAATCCCAGCACTTTCGGAGGCCGAGGTGGGCGGATCACAAGGTCAGGAGTTCAAGACCAGCCTGGCCAATATGGTGAAACCCCCTCTCTACTAAAAATGCAAAATATGATCTGGGTGTGGTGGCGCATGCCTGTTGTCCTAGCTACTTGGGAGGCCGAGGCAGGAGAATCACTTGAACCTGGGAGGCGGAGGTTGCAGTGAGCTGAGGATTGCGCCACTGCACTCCAGCCTGGGTGACACAGCGAGACCCTATCTCAAAAAAAAAAAAAAAGATACTATACTTATGGATTGAAAGACTCAATATTGTTAACATGTCAATCATAAGTTGTCTGTACAATTCCAATCAATACAGAAAGTTGTCTGTACACAAATCAAATCAATATCCCAGCAGGGTTTTTTTTTTTGTAGATTTTGACAAGGTGATTCTAAAATTTATATGAAAATGCAAATAATCTAGAATACCCTAAAATTTTTGAAAAAGGGTAAAGTTGGAGTATTTATACTACCTAATTTTGGGACTTCCTATAAAAACTACAGTAATCAAGAGTATGGTAGTGGCATAAATATAGGCACATATATTAGGGGAACTGACTAGAAATGCAGAAATGGACCCACATATGTAGAGGCAATTGATTTGCAACAAAAGTGCCAAGGAAATTCAATGTGGGGAAGGATAGTGCTTTCAGTAAATGGTCCTGGAACAAGTGAACAGCCATTTGCAAAAATATAAACCTTTACCCTTACTTTACACCACATACAAGACATAACCTAAAATGGATCAAGACATCAATGTAAGGGTTGAAAGAATAATGCTTCTCAAGGAAAACAGGAAACAGCCGGGAATGGTGGCTCATGCCTGTAATCTCAGCATTTTGGGAGGCCAAGGAGGGTGGATCGCTTGAGCTCAGGAGTTTGACACCAGCCAGGCCAATGTTGTGAAATTCTGTCCCTACTAAAAATATAAAAACTAGCCAGTCATGGTGGCATGCACCTATAATCCCAGCTACTCAGGAGGCTGAGGCACAAGAATTGCTTGAACCTGGGAGGTAGAGGTTGCAGTGAGCTGAGATTGTGGCCATTACACTCCAGCCTGGGACACAGAGTGAGATGAAAGAAAGAAAGAAAGAGAGAAAGAGAGAGAGGGAGAGAAAGAGAGAAAGAGAGAGACAGGGAGGGAGGGAGGGAGGAAGGAAGGAAGGAAGGAGAGAGAGAGAGGGAGGGAGGGAGGGAGGAAAGGAAGGAAAGAAAAGAAAGGGGGAAAGAAAGAGGAAGGAAGGAAGGAGAGGAAGGAGAAGAAGGAGAGGAAGGGGAGGAAGGGGAGGAAGGAGAGGAAGGGGAGGAAGAGGAGGAAGGAGGGAAGGAAGGAAGGAAGGAAGAAGGAAAAGAAAAGAGGGGAAAATCTTGTTTATTTTTACTTTTTTGAGGTAGAGTTTCACTCTTGTTACCCAGACTGGAGTGCAACGGTGCAATCTTGGCTCACTGCAACCTCCGCCCCGCCAGATTCAAGTGATTCTCCTGCCTCAGCCTCCCAAGTAGCTGGGATTATAGGAATGCACCACTATGCCTGGCTAATTTTGTATTTTTAGTAGAGATGGGGTTTCTCTATGTTTCTCAGGCTGGTCTCGAACTCCTGACCTCAGGTGATCCGCCCACCTCAGCCTCCCAAAGTGCTGGGATTACAGGAGTGAGCCACCACGCCCAGCCGAAAACAGGAGAAAATCTTAGTGACATTAAGTGAGACAAAGTTTCCTTAAGTAGGATAGGAAAAGCACAAACTGTAAAAGAAAAAAAATTAGCAGATTGGTCTTCATTAAAATTAAAAACATATGTTCTTCAGAGACACTGTTAAGAAAATAAAAATATAAGCCACATACTGGGAGAAAACATTTGTAAAACATGTATCTGATAAAATACTTGATTCCAGAATACATAAATTCTTGTAACTACAAAAACCAATAAATGGGCCAAAATTTGAACATACTTTACCTAAAAAGATGTATAAATGGCAAATAAGCACATTTAAAAAAGCTCAACATCACTGGTCATTAGGGAAATGCAAATTAAAATCACAATGACACACCACTACACACCCACTAGAATGGCTAAAATTAAGAAGACTGAAAATACCAACTGTCAGTGAGAGTGTGGAGCGACTGGAACGCTCATACATTGCTGATAAAATGTCAAATGGTACAGTCACTTTGGAAATTCCTTGACAGTTTCTTCCAATGTTAAACATATACTTACCATATGACCCAGCATTTCTACTCCACAAAATTTACCCAGAAGAAAAGAAAACTTAAGTTAACATAAGGACTTGCATATTATTTATAGCAACTTTATTTATAATAGTTCAAAATTGGAATGAACCCAAACATCCATCAACTGATGAACGGATAAATTGTATTCATACAATACCACTTAGCAATGAAAATGAATGAATTACTGATACATGCAACAACATGGATAAATCTCAAAGTCAGTATAATTGGTGAAAGAAGTCAGACACAAAAGACCACATAATAGAAAATTCCATTCATATAATTTCCTAGAACAAGCAATATTACAGTGATAGAAAGCAGATAATTAGTTGACAGGAAACAGAGATTGGGAGAAGGAACAAAAGGAAACTCTGGAGGGAGGGAAATATCATGATTATGTTTGTGGTTACACCACTGCCTACATTTTTCAACTCTTCCAATTTTAAAACCACCACATTAATGTATTTCCCGTAGATTTCAATAACATTTATAAAACATAACAATGGTTTTTATTTTTGACAACCACCTTCTTCTTTCAACGTAATTGCTAATATTTGTCAATAGTCTTTAGTTAGTTTATAATTCATATGGATAGAAAAAGGAATTTGCAGTAACATCTTTTTTTTTTTTGCATCAAATAAGTTTTTTTTTAAATTTATTTATTTATTATTATTATTACACTTTAAGTTCTAGGGTACATGTGCATAACGTGCAGGTTTGTTACATATGTATACTTGTGCCATGTTGGTGTGCTGCACTGCAGTAACATCTTATATGTCTTTATTAGTCATGGCCTCCCTCCTAGCTCTGTCATTATTGAATGGGAAATAGTCCTTCCAGCAGGCTGGCTGTGGGTGAGGGCACCTGGGGATGATGGTTAAACAACTGCCCATAGAGCCTTGCCATCACTACTGAGGGGCAGTGTTGGATGCCATGGCTTTTCCCTAAGGGGACCAGGCCATTCTAGAGTTCAAGATGATTTCTGTTTAAATCATCTGATTTTGTACATTAATAGCATGGAAGACTGAGGATGGGGAAAGGAAGAGTTTGTCCTAGAGAAAGCATCCAAAAGCTCTAATTATCTGAAATAAGTTAGCAAGCATAGCACCAGTAAAGTTTAATGAGTAAAAATTCAGTGAGCAAAAATAGACACTCCACATAGAGGCAGACAAAACTCAAGACCAAAGACAATAATGCCTAATCCAGAGGGGGTTAACAAATTGAAACTGGCAAACAGGTTAAGAATAATAGCCTAGGTGTCTTCTTGTGATTTCATTGTTGGTGGTGGTTGGGATTGGAGCCTGACCGAAGCACAGGATCCCTGTCAGAGGTCAGGAAGAACTGAGGAGGAGGGGACCCAATTTTAGAAGCCTTTGACAACAGAGCAGAAAAGAGCTGAAGGCTCTTAAACAACTACCATGGCTTGGATCTGCTAGTAGGTAGGTGCCATGAGAACAGAAGTTTTGGTTTAATGTGAAATCTTCAGTGCCTGCACACACATGGAAGGTACTCATTTTTTTTGTGTGTGAATGTTAATGAATGATACAGCAATGCGGCAATGTCAGATATCTGGAATACTTTATTTTGAATAGACTTTCCTTTTCCTTCTTTTTGTATTTTTTCTTTTTAAGAGTGTTTACATTAGTATATCTTTATTACCTACTAAAAAATATTTAAGTTTAAGAGCAGTGAACAAATAAATTGGTAATTGAATTTGTGGATCAGAGAAGAATCTTGGGGAAGGGCATTAATTCATCTTTCCCAGTTAACTGATCAGATGGTGACTGCTCAAGGGTCTTGTCCCTGGTTTTTCGCCCTTGAATCACCACCACTGAGTACAGTTGCTGGCACATTATAGGTGCTCAATGATGAGGTTTTTTGAGTTTTGTTTTTTTTTTTTTTTTTAAGAGGTGAGGTCTTGCACTGTCACCCAGGCTGGAGTGCAGTGGTACAATCACAGCTCACTGCAGCCTCGAACTCCTGGTCTCAAGCGATATTCCCACCTCAGCCTCTGGGTAACTGGGACTCCAGGCTTGCACCACATGTCCCGCTAGTGATGAGTTACTGAGTGGTCTTCCAGATGGATTCCAGTGTAGAGATTATCTAGTCTCAATGTTACCTCGCCAGGTGCAAAGCCTATGTAACAATATTTGATTTTAATTAGAAATACACATACCTGACACAGAAACTTTCCACCCTGATACATAAAGAAACTTATTGTTAGATTATAGTTGAATCCAGCAAAGCATCCAAAATAATTAGTGGCCAGTGTTGCTGGAACTCTAGTCCTGCAAGTGCTCCACAGATGATCTATAATAAAAGGTTCATTAGTAAATTAAGAGCTCTGAAAAGTTCTATAAAAAAGAAACCTATTCAATCCCTCATTTTTCTAACTTTTTTCAAGCAACATCTAATCAGGTCTCTTGAAACTATGAACTACTGACGCGTTTTTGAGACACACTGATTCATTATTGCTATCTTATCTGGCAGACCAGACTCAGAGCAGACAACTGCAAAGGCAAGTTTTAAGTTATCTCTAAGCTGAGTTAATGAAAACAAAAACAAATAAAAAGGAACCATTATAAGAATCTTGGGGTTTTGTGGGATGTGATAGATTGTATTTTCCAGAGTTGGCCATGACAATAAATTCCATTCCACATACTCTTCTTACAGTGACACTCCTTTCATCTGGGTGAGGTTGGGACAACAGAAGTGGTACTCTGTGACTTCCAATGTTAGGTCATAAAAGGTAACACAGCTCAGGCTGGGCGCAGTGGTTCACACCTGTAATCCCAGCACTTTGCGAGGCCGAAGTGGGCAGACTGCCTGAGGTCAGGGGTTCAAGACCAGCTGGGCAACATGGTGAAACCCCACCTCTGCTAAAAATACAAAAATTAGTCGGGCATGGTGGTGCATGCCTGTAATCCCAGGTACTCGGGTGGCTGAAGCAGGAGAATGGCTTGAACTCAGGAAGCAAAGGTTGCAGTAAGCCAAGATCGTACCACTGCACTCCAGCCTGGGCAATAGAGTGAGACTCCGTCTTAAAAAAAAAAAAAAAAAAAGCTCCTAACTGGTTCTTCTGGGACACTCGTGAGTCCTGAGCTGCCATAAAAGCAGAACAACTGCCCTGAAGCCACCATATTGGCAGGAAGCCCAAGGAGATGATCCAAGCCACCACCTGAGAGGACCCAAGACTACATGAAGCAAGAACAACGCCCAGCCTATCCCCAGCTGCTGCAACTGCACACCTGCCCTCCCCCTTCCAGCTCCAGCCTCTGTCCACCAGCACCTGCATGAGAGATGCTGAGAAGAAAACCACCAAGCCAAGCCCTTCCTGAATTCCTGACCCACAAAACACATGAGAGAAGAAAAATGATTGTTGTTGTTGTTGTAGCCCACTGAGTTTTGGGGTAATTTGTCATGTAGCAATAGTAACTGGAATATGAGACATATGCACAAGGAAATTTTCTGAGATGATTTTGAAAGATAAAGAAAGAGGACTACATGTTACCTGGGCAGACAGTATTTATATCTAACTTAAGTTAAAATGCTACAGATGTATTTATCATCAGCTCCATTACCACTGTTTGTTTTTTTATGAGCTTAAATTATTTTCCAAGTCTGAGCAGTGTTAATGTATCTATTTGTAGAGATTTTTTTTTTTTTAATTTTTTTTTTTTTTTTGAGATGGAGTCTCGCTCTGTCGCCCAGGCTGGAGTGCAGTGGCCAGATCTCAGCTCACTGCAAGCTCTGCCTCCCAGGTTTATGCCATCCTCCTGCCTCAGCCTCCCAAGTAGCTGGGACTACAGGCGCCCGCCACCTCGCCCGGCTAGTTTTTTGTATTTTTTTTAGTAGAGACGGGGTTTCACTATGTTAGCCAGGATGGTCTCGATCTCCTGACCTCGTGATCCGCCCGTCTCGGCCTCCCAAAGTGCTGGGATTACAGGCTTGAGCCACCGCGCCCGGCCTTGTAGAGATATTAATTAAAATACTTGAGCACCTATTCTGTGCCAGGCACCAGGTTCTATTATCCATGAATGGTCAGGTTCCCAGTATGGGATATAACATCATCACATTTTTATTCTGATCTATACAGTGACTCAGGCTTAGAAATATAAAGAAAACAAGGCCATTACAGGTTTGAGAGCATTAACTATCATTCCGTCTCAGCCCGAAGCACTGATTATAACACTATATCCTCAATTTGTAGTAAAAAATGGCAATTATCAGTCTGACTCTGATTTAGATTTAAAAACAAAGTTAGAGCCAGCTGGCCTCTTGTTTTCCATAGCACTGTGTTCACACCTTTGTTGGAAAACTTGGTCACATTCTTTCATTCGTTATTTGTTCATGGCTATTTGTTTACAGCTCTCTATCTCTTCTTGGTCTTGCTCCTCTTTGTATCTGTGCAATTAATAATTCAAACTTAAAGCTGTTGGAACTTTAGATTATTCTGAGCCTTGAGAGGAATGTGGCCATGCAGCCTGAGTCACGTGGCATGCAGCTGCAACTTCCGCCCTTTTTTCCTGTAAATAATTATGAAGACTAAATGGCATCAGAGATAAGATCCCCTCAGACCATTGTCCCTCCTCATCAAATAATAAAGTAAACTTCCTTGGAGTGTAGCAATCTGTAATCAATCAAATAGTTATGATGTATGCACTAGTCTCATATGGAAAATATCATAATCCAGCTAAAACTTCTTTGTCTCTGCCTACATAAGTGAAATTTTAACTTCTCCACTTTGGGATGCTGATCCCATTCATTTGGAGTCTATTTCCCTGGGTGGCTGTTCTCAAGGTTTGTGCTCAAATAAACTATATAGTTACTAATGTTTTCTAAATCTCATTATTTAAGTTTGACATATCTTTAGTGCCTCACCCTGTGCTGGACACATGGCTGTTGCTCCATGAATATGTCAACACTCAGGGCCTGATCCCCACTACTGTCTTAGAGTTTTGACTACAAAATACCCCCACATCCCTGGGCAACCCCCAGTTTCCCAGGCTTCCCCTTCCTCAGCTGCCCCACGAGGAGGTAGGACTAGACTGCGTGGCTCTTACAGTTCTCACATGATTGGGAACTCTATGTGAAAGGTCCTGCTGTTATGTTGTTGTTCAGATGAGAGTGGGGAGCCCAGCAAGGCTCCCCTGCTGCTTCTGACCCTGCTGTGCCCAACCTGCAGGTCAGCCTGGTGTTTGTACTGTACTTGGAATCTCATCAAAGCCATTCCTTCTTTTCCCTGTTAAATGAATTTCAGGTGAAACTATTGTTAGTTGGCAAATGCCAGCATTTGAATTGGAGCCAGACAATCACGCCCACTTTTCTTGGTGATAAAATGTCCAACATCACATTGCTGTAATCAGGGACATGACATGTGTGCACTTACCAAGCAAAATACTCAGAAGGGCTCATCATACAGTAACTGCAGATCCTAGAGTCTGCTCCATGTGTGGAGAAAGAGGGCCACCACATAACACTTGCGACAAAAGCAAAAGGTGAATCCAAGCAGTTGTCTCCATTGCTTTGCACCAGCTTATATTCATTCCATTGCCTTTTTCATTTTTTCCCCCCAAGTAGACCTAGGCTTTTAAAAAAATAATTAACTTGCAATGAGCTAAGAAACTGACCTTTAGAAAGGGGACAACTCAAGTGCAGAGAATTGAGTAAATTGAGCCACATTGTTTTGGTGCCTCATAGAAAAGCTAAATGTCTCTGTATTGTACCCCCTCTCTATTCAAGAATGCTTTCCTATTTCAAGCCTGGTGCTAAGGATAGCATATCCTACGCCACGTAGGGGAGCAAGAGTTGGTTTTCTCCTACTTCTCTGACCACTTCCAAATCTTTACATGTGAGACTTCCTCAAGGCTTAGTCGTCTTGTCTTCTCTCTTTATATAACTCTTTCACTTGGGGAGCTCACCCATTTCCAGGGCTTTCAGTGTCACTGACACTGAAAATTTAGGGATGTAGGCATCCCTAAATTTAAGTCACCAGCCCAAATCTCTCCTCCGAGTGCCAAACGCCATATGTGGCAACCTAATTGACACTTCCATGTGGATGCCTAACGAACATCTCAAACTTCCATGACCCAGCCTCTTGATTTCCTCTCTGAAACCTGCTCTTTTCCCCTTCTTCCTCAGTTCACTCAATGGCACCACCAACAGTTCAACCCAGAAACCTAGGAGTCATCCTCAAACCGTCCTCTTTCTCTCCTTTACACCCTCCTGCTTCTGGTCTGTTACCTAGTCTCATTTCTACTCCAAAATATACATCATATCTGTCCATCTCCACAGCCATCACTCCAGCTGAAACCGTCCTTGTCTCAACAGCCTCACTGGTCTCCTTGCTCCACCCTCACCTACTTTAAATCTAGTTTCCACATCATGGCCAGGGTCAATCTTTTTTTTTTTTTTTTTTTTTTGAGACGGAGTCTCGTGCTGTCGCCTGGGCTGGAGTGCAGTGGCCGGATCTCAGCTCACTGCAAGCTCCGCCTCCCGGGTCTACGCCATTCTCCTGCCTCAGCCTCCCGAGTAGCTGGGACTACAGGCGCCCGCCACCTCACCCGGCTAGTTTTTTGTATTTTTTAGTAGAGACGGGGTTTCACTGTGTTAGCCAGGATGGTCTGGATCTCCTGACCTCATGATCCGCCCGTCTCGGCCTCCCAAAGTGCTGGGATTACAGGCTTGAGCCACCGCGCCCGGCCAGGGTCAATCTTTTAAGAACATCAATGTACACATGCCACTTCCCGCTTTAAAACCTTCGGCAGTTTCACGTTGCACTTAGAATCTTTCCCAGGGCTTCCAGAGCCTGCACGATCTGGCGCCTCCTGTCTATCTTTTTAACCTCATTTCTTCTTTCTCATCTTAGAGACTTAATCCATGCTGTTCCCTCTGCCTGGAACTCTCCCTGGCTCTTGCTTCCATGTCGTCTCCACACAGATACCTTCCTTATCACTCTATCTAAGTGAGGCTCTCCCTATTATTCTCTCTCTTGGCATGCTGTTAACTTCCTTCAAAGAGCTCATCCTATTTTTTAATTATAGACTTAGTTGTCTATCTGTTTATCATCTGTCTCCCTCCTCCCCAAATGCACACTGAAATGTAAGCTCCAAAGTTCGGGTAGCATCTTCTTTATCATCATGACCAACATCATCATTACCGTGGCAGCAGCTGACATTTCTTGAGAGCCTACTGTATGCCAGATACTTGACATTATCTTATTTAATCCTCAAAACAATCAAAATAAGTAGATACTATTATTCTCTCCATTTTACAAATGAGGACACTGAGGCATGGAGATACTACGTTACTTGTCCAGAATTACACACTAGCAATAGACAGTGCCTGACACACAGTGCTTGGCATATAATAGATCTTCAACCTATTGATCAAATATATACTTATTTTGAATCATTCAATGCATTTTTTCATGGGAACCTGTGGGATAAATTCCTCTCAAACATCAGTATTAAGTAATACTTCTAGTTTTATCCCACAAACACTGTTCATATCATAATAGGTTGTGCTTTCTATCTTTGCCTTTACTGCTAGGATACTTAGAACTAATATGTTACACTCATCTAGATGAATCATTTTCGTGCCACTTTGTGCCTCAATCTTTTTAAGATCTTATTAAGAGAATCTTAACCTTATGCCCCCTTCTTGCTTGGCCTTTTCAATTTTGTATGAGTTTCTGTAAGCCTCTCCAATCCTTCATGGAATAAGGCAGGATACAAACATCCACCCACAAGGATAGCTACAATACAAAAAACATAAAAAAAGAAATGTTGGCTGGGCGCGGTGGCTCAAGCCTGTAATCCCAGCACTTTGGGAGGCGGAGGCGGGTGGATCACGAGGTCAGGAGATCAAGACCATCCTGGCTAACATTGTGAAACCCCGTCTCTACTAAAAATACAAAAAACTAGCCAGGCATGGTGGCGGGCGCCTGTAGTCCCAGCTACTCGGAGGCTGAGGCGGGAGAATGGCGTGAACCCAGGAGGCGGAGCTTGCAGTGAGCCGAGATCGCGCCACTGCACTCCAGCCTGGGCGACACAGCGAGACTCCGTCTCAAAAAAAAAAAAAAAAAAAAAAAAAAATTTTAAAAACAAAGGGTCACCCATAGTCCCCAGGGCGGGTGTTGAACCCGGAGCCTTNCCATGTGACTCAGTAATCCTACTCCTAGGTATACACCCAAAGAAACTAAAAACAGGTGTTCAAGAAATGCAAATCAAAACCAAAATGAGATATTGCCTCACTCCTGTTAGTGTGGAATTTGAGGTTACAGTGAGCCATGATCAAGCCTGTGAACAGCCACTACACTCCAGCCTGGGTGGGACCGTCTCTCTAAAAAAATTAAAATAAAAATAAAAATGAGGCTTGGTGCAGTGGTTCATGCTGCAATCCCAGCACTTTGGGAGGCCTAGGCGGGAGGATTGCATGAGCCCAGGAGTTTTAGACCAGCCTAGGAAACACTTCGAGACCCTGTTTCTACGAAAAATTTTCAAAAATTAGCTGCACGTGGTGGCATGCACCTGTAGTCCCCACTACTCAGGAGGCTGAGGAAGGTGAATCACTTGAACCTAGGAGTTCAAGGCCACCGTGAGCTATGATTGTGTCACTGCACTCCAGCCTGTATGACACAGTGAGATGCTGTCTCAATTAAAAAAAAAAAAAAGAAAGAAAGAAAATGTGACATATATACACAATGGAATACTATTCAGACACAAAAAAGAATTAAATCCTGTCATTTGCAACAACTTGGAGGAACCTGGACGACCTTATGTTAAGTGAAATAAACCAGGTCCAGAAAGACAAATCCCACATGATCTTATCATATGTGGAATCTAAAAAGTTGGTTTCATAAAGTAGAGACTAGAGCGGCCAGGGGCAGTGGCTCATGCCTGTAATCCCAGCACTTTGGGAGGCCGAGGCAGGTGGATCACCTGAGGTCAGGAGTTCCAGACCAGCCTGGCCAACATGGTGAAACCCCATCTCTACTAAAAACACAAAAATTAGCTGGGCGTGGTGGCGTACGCCTGTAGTCCCAGCTACTCGGAAGGCTAAGACAGGAGAATCACTTGAACCTGGGAGGCAGAGATTGCAGTGGGCTCAGATCATGCCATTGCACTCCAGCCTGGGTGACAGAGCAAGACTGTCTCAAAGTAAATAAATAAATAAATAAATAAATAAATAAATAAATAAATAAAAAGTAGAGAACTAGAATCATGGTCAAAGGTGTTGGTCAAAGGATATATAATTACAGTTAGGTAGGAGGAATAAGGGCAAGAAATCCAGTGTGAGTATAGTTAATGATCATACATTGTATTCTTGAAAAATGCAAAGATGATGGGTATTAAGTATTCTCACCACAAAAATGATAGCTATGTGAGGTAGTTAATGCATTCACTAATTAGCTATATTTAACTACTCCACAATGTATATATACTTCAAAACATTTATCATGTACAACATGATAAATACATACACTTTGATCTGTTAAAAAAAAAAAAAACGAATAGGTGTTCAAACAAAAACTTGTAAATGAGCATTCACAGCACACTACTATTCACAATTGCCAAGAAGCAGAAACAACTCAAATGTCCATGAAGTGATAAGTAGATAAACAAAATGTAGTATATAAAAACATTGGAATATTATTCAGCTATTAAAAGGCATGACATTTTGATAAATGCTACAACAGGGAGGAATCTTGAAAATATTGTGCTAAGAAGCCAGACACAAAAAACCACATACTATATGATTCCATTTACACGAAATGTCCAGAATAGGCAAACTCCTAGAGACAGAGAGCAGATTAGTGGTTGCCAAGGGATAGGGGAGGAGGAATGAATGGGGAGTGCTGTTCAACAGGTACTGAGTTTCCTTGTGGGGTGATAAGCACATCCTGGAATTTGATAGTGATGGTGGTTGCTTAACATTGTGGCCGTATTAAATTGAACCACTAAATTGCCACTGAATTGTATACTTTTAAATGGTTAAAATGGTAAATTTTATGATATGTAAACTTTATCATGCGCACACAATGAGCATTAAGTCTACTGGGCGCTTGAATGATCCCTCTTGTGCACAGTAATGTGGCTCTGCCAGCAGGGACTATGGTTGTCCCGGTGGCCTGCTGCAGGGAACTCAGGTGTCCTCCTAGCCAAACATCCTACCATCATTACCCCTCCTTCACCTCCACTCCAATGTCTCCTTCCCCTCTGCCCCTTCAAGTTCAATCTCCCCTTCAGTTCAAGCATAAGTCTTGAGGAAGTCTTCCTAATTATTGCAGCTTCACTGATTTCTGTTTTTCCTAATCTCTTAAAGTACCTATTAAGCTCTTGACTCTGCCTATGCAGTCTTCTCTTTTCATGAATTCTTTTATCTCTACCTCTGGACTACTGCTGTCATCTTGGCTAATACAGGGAAGACCACAAGTCCTAGTCTCTGTGGATCCTCTAAGTACCTCAGCAATCCCTGTGCACAGTGACATGACACATGAATGACACAATTCCTGCTCTGAGGAAGCATCTCAAATTAGCTGAAAAAAACAAAACATATGTACAATAGTAGTGAAAGGCCAGTGCAAATACATGCTTAGCAGCTCAGAGGCTGTTGGAGACTTCAGCTGGGAGGGCCCTTTGTTTAACCGATACATCCAGTAACCATGGATTGAGCACTTGCTGTGTGCCAGGCACTGTGTTGGCTCATGGAAGATGATATTGGATCTTTGAATACGGTTTAAAGAGTAAGTAGAATTTGTGTTGCCGGAAAAAAGAAAGAATCTTGTCCCAAGCAAAAAGAAGAATGTGAAGAAATATAAGAGTGGAAAAGTGTGAAGTGTGAAAATAGACCAGCTTGGCCAATGGAGTGGAATTGTGTAATATCCAAAAGAATGATGTAGAACTACCTAGACTGGTATGGAAAGATGTCTTACATATCTACAGGCATACCTTCTTTTACTGAGCTTTGCTGTATTGCACTTTGCAGATGTTATGTTTGTTACAGATTGAAGGTATGTGGTAACCCTGTGTCAAGAAGCCTATCAGCGCCATTTTCCAACAGCCTGTGCTCACTTTGTGTCTTTAGGTCACATTTTGGTAATTCCTGCAATATTTCAAATTTTTCAGTATTATTTATCTGTTAAGATGACCTATGACCAGTGATCTCTGATGTTATAATTGTTTTGAGGTGCCATGAACACACCCATATAAGATGTGAACTTGATTAATAAATACTGTGTGTTTGATTGCTTCACTGACCGGCATTCCCCATTTCCCTCCCTCTCCTCGGGCCTTGCTATTTCCTGAGACACAACAATATTGAAATTGGTCTGTTAATAACCCTACAATGGCCTGCAAGTGTTAAAGAAAAAGGAAGAATTACAAGTATCTCACTTTAAATCAAAAGCTAGAAATGATTAAGCTTA
This sequence comes from Theropithecus gelada, assembly GCF_003255815.1. Classification (NCBI taxonomy): domain Eukaryota; kingdom Metazoa; phylum Chordata; class Mammalia; order Primates; family Cercopithecidae; genus Theropithecus; species Theropithecus gelada. The sequence goes on along the minus strand of NC_037686.1, from coordinate 4,193,189 downwards.
GTGAGAAACATTGTAAGCTGAGATAGTCTGAACACTTGGCCTCTTGCAACAAATAGCCCAGTTGTGAGTGCAAAGGAAAAGTTCTTGGAGGACATTAAAAGTGCTACTCTCGTAAAGACACAAACAATAAGAAAGCAAAGTAGCCTTGTTGCTAATATGGAAAAAGTGTGAGTGGTCTGGACAGAAGATTAAACCAGCCACAGCATTCCCTTAAGTCAAAGCCTAATCCAGACCAAAGCCCTAACTCTCTTTAATTCTATGAAGGCTGAGAGAGGTGAGGAAGCTACAGAAGAAAAGTCTGATGCTGGCAGAGGTTGCTTCATTAGGTTTAAGGAAAGAAGCTGTCTCCATAACATAAAAGTGCAAGGTGAAACAGCGAGTGCTGATGCAGAAGCTGCAGCAAGTTATTCCAAAGACATAGCTAAGGTCATTGATGAAGGCTGCTACTCTAAACAACAGATTTTCAATGTAGACAAAACAGTCTTCTATTGGGAAAAGCTGCCATCTAGGAGTAGCTAGGAATAGAAGTCAATGCCTGGCTTCAGAATGTCAAAGGACAGGCTGACTCTCTTATTAGGGGATTGCAGCTGGTGACTTTAAGATGAAGCCAATGCTCATTTACCATTCCAGAAATTCTAGGGTCCTTAAGAATTGTGCTGAATTTAGGCCAGGCATAGTGGCTCACATCGGTAATCCTAACACTTTGGGAGACCAAAGTAGGAGGATCACCTGAGGCCAGGAGTTCAAGACCAGTCTGAGCAATATAGCAGGACCATATCTCTGCAAAAAATTAAAAAATTAACCAGGCCTGGTGGCACGTTCCTGTAGTCTGAGCTACTCTGGAGGTTGAGGAGGGAGGATTGCCTGAGACCAGGAATTAGAGGCTGCAGTGAACCAAGATTGTGCACCACTGCACTCTAGCCTGGGTGACAGAGAGAGAACCTATCTCCAAAAAAATTAAAATAATAATAAAAAAAGAATTAGACTAAATCTAGTCTGCTGTGCTCTAACAATGGAACAACAACAAAGCCTGGATGACAGCACACATTTGCTTATAGCATAGTTTACTGAGTATTTTAAGCCCATTGTTGAGACCTATTCTAAAAAAAAAAGAGTACTTTCAAAATATTACTGATTATTGACAATGCACCTGGCCATCCAAGAGTTCTGATGGAGATGTACAAGGAGATTAATGTTTTCCTGCCTGCTAATGCACTAGCTATTCTGAAGCCCATGGATCAAGGAGTCATTTCAACTTTCAAGTCATTATTTCAGAAATACATTTAGTAAGGCTATCACTGCCATGCATAGTGATTCCTCTGATGGGTCTGGACAAAGTAAAATGAAAACCTGGAAAGGATTCACCATTCCAGATGCCATTAAAAATGTTTGACTCATGGGAGGAGGTTAAAATATCAACATTTACAGGAGTTTGGAAGAAGTTGAGTACAACCCTCATGGATGACTGTGAGAGGCTCAAGACTTCAGTACAGATGTGGTAGAAATAGCAAAAGGACAAGAATTATAAGTGAAACCTGAAAACATGGAGCCTGCAATCTCATGATCAGACTTAAATGGATAACAAGTTGCTGCTTATGGATGAGCAAAGAAAGTAGTTTTTTGAAATGGAATCTACTCCTGGTGAAGATGCTTAGGACATTATTGAAATGACAACAAAGGATTTAGAATATCAGATAAACTTAGATGATAAAACAGCAGCAGGGTTTGAGAGGACTGGCTCTCAACGTTTTGGAAGAAGTTCTTTTGGAGTAAAATGCTATACGATAGCATTGCTTGCTACAGAGAAATCTTTCATATAAGGAAGAGTTGTTCAATACAGTAAACTTCATTGTTGTTTTATTTTAAGAAATTGCCACGGCCACCCCAACCTTCAGCAACCACCACCTGGATCAGTCAGCAGCCATCGAGATCCAAGCAAGACCCTTCACCAGCAAAACAATTACAATCCTCTGAAGGCTCAGATGATCTTTAGCATTTTTTTTAGCAGTAAAGTATATTTTAATTAAGGTATGTACATTTTTAACATAATGCTATTGTACACTTAATACATTCTTGTGTAAACGTAACTTTTATATGCACCGGGACACAGAAAAATTCATGTGACTCACTTTATTGCAATATTTGCTTTATTGCAGTGGTCTGGAACTGAAACCACAATATCTCCAAGGTATGCCTATATTAAGTGGAAAAAACAAATTACAGTGTAGTGTGCTTAAGATAATTTCTTTTTCTTTTCTTTTTGCAAATACATCTTAAGATACATAACTAAAAAAAGAAAGCAGGGATATACCTGAAACTCTTGCTAGGAGTAATATCTAGGGGATTTGATGGCATGGGGTTCTCATTATGAAGTTCCATAGTTTTTGGATTTTCCCCAGTCAAGCATATATTGCTTCTGTAATGGGAGAGGGGGCTAAAATGAAAATTACTAAATATTTTAAATACATAAGCTGTAGTGTTTGGACCAAATTTGGTAGGCACCAATGAGCCAGGTATAAATATTGGATTTTGTAAAGCCTTAGAGGTTTTTAAGAACATTTGTAAATATCTCAATAGCTCTTGATAACTGTTTGCAAATATCTTTTGCTGAAAGAGCAGTATGGAGGGGCCTGCATGCTTCCTTTCCCAGGCTCCACCTGAGAATCCTACAGCTCCCAAGCCCCTGCACCTTACGTTTGCCTGGTGGATTAACAACTCCTTAATTGTAGAGGGAAGTACAGGGACTTCAGAATTCAAAATAAAACAAACCAAAACATCCTTGATAATTCCTATATTTCTTCTTGTTTAAAACAGGAAGAGTGTAGAGGTCTTTGGAAGTAATTCCTTTTTCTTTCCTCATTCTTTTGACCCCTTTGCAGTAATTCCCCTAACAAAGCAGGGAGGGAGGAGGGAGGAGAGCAGAGGAGAGGAGGAGGCTTCTCCTCATACAGGAGAGAACCCCCAGCACGTCTTCCCTCCTACCCCCAGCACGTCTTCCCTCCCGCAAGAGCAGGCTGAGGGGCTGAGAAAGTGTAGCTCACTTTATTCCAAATCTGTAAAACCAAATCAGCTCACTCAGTTGACTCACTCCAGTGGAAAGAGATAAGAATGGGCATATGGATTCTAAACCAAAATCCCAATCTGCCAGTCAGCTGATCACCCAGGGGAGACAGTGATTTTCAGGCCTCTACTGGGCTGCAGGGCCTCATGCTGGAAAGCTTCCCTTCCCAGACTCCTCATCCTACCTCCTGCAGGTTAGGGCTGGGGCTTGCCCTCCCGCCACACAGAACCAACAATGTGGAGCTTAGAAGTGGGGAATACAGACCAATAGGAGCACTTAACCTGTGCTTCAACCTCTTTTCATTCCTTGTTCTCTGGGGTGGATTAGCTGGGGCAAAGGAAGGCCTAGAATTGAGAAGGTATAATCCACCAGCCCTGAGAAGTGAGTTCTAGATCAGAAATTCACAAACTACAATTGTCCTTATTATAACCCCATGGTAGGCAGAATAATGCTGCCCCATCAACCCCTAAAGACTTCTGTATCCTAACCTGTGAGTATGTTGTCTTACATGGCAAAAGGGCCTTTGGAAATGTGTTTAAGCCAAGTATCTTGAGATAGGGAGATTATCCTGGATTATCCAAGTGGGCTGGACATAATCCCAAGGCATTGTAAAGAGGAGATGGGAGGGTCAGAATTGCAGAGGGAGTGTGATTGTGGTCGAAGAGTTGAGACAAAAAGTGAGAAAAATAGGAGGGAGGTATTGATATGAAGATGCTAAAGCTGCAGGCCTTGAAATGGAGGGAAGGACCACAAACCAAGGACTTCAGGTGGCCTCTAGAAGCTAGAAAGGCAAGACAATGGGCTCTCTCCTAGAGCTTCCAGAAGGAACACAGCCCTGCTGACACCCTGATTTTAGAATTCCTGGCCTCCAGAACTGTAAAGTAATAAATTTGTGCTCTTTTATTTTATTTTATTTATTTTTTGAGACAAGGTCTCACTACCATGCTCAAGTTGGAGTGCAATGGTATGACCACAGCTCACTGCAGCCTCAACCTCCCAGGATCAAGTGATCCTCCCACCTCAGCCTCCCAAGTAGCTGGAACCGCTGGTGTATGCCACCATGCCTGGCTAATCTTTAAATATTTTTTAGTAGAGTTGGAGTTGTGCCATGTTGCCCTGGCTAGTTTTGAACTCCTGGGTTCAAAGTATCCTCCTGACTCGGCTTCCCAAAGTGCTGGGATTACAGGTGTGAGTCACCTCGCCCTGTCAAATTTGTATTGTTTTAAGCCACTAAATATGAGGTAATTTGTTAGAGCAGCTGTGGCTGGCTGAGAGACTCCACCCACTGACACATCTGTATCTGACTGAGGGTTGGGAGGGAATCCTTTGACCTTTTCATTAAACTCTACAAGGAGGTCTATCATGTTGTTGTCAGACTCACTTGCAACGATCAGAAAGTCTTCTGGTAAAATAAAATAGCCACTGCAGTGACCCCCGTGGCTCCCAGATTCCCAAATGGCCAACCATTTGAGATCCAGAACCACTTGATATTCACCTGAGGGCTCAACTACCATTTGACCTTCCAGGTCCTATCAAAGAGGATCTTTAATTTAAATTAAAAATAACTATTACTTTTCTTATTATCAAATTAATACAGGCAAAGACATCAGAAAATGCAGACAAGCAAAAAGAAAAAAACATCATTAACAACAGACAACACTCCAGCTCACTGAGATAATCACTAACACCATCATTATCTTTCCAGCACTTTAAAAATAACTCTAGTCCGGGCGCGGTGGCTTGCGCCTGTAATCCCAGCACTTTGGGAGGCCAAGGCCGGCAGATCACCAGGTCAGGGGTTTGAGACCAGCCTGGCCAACATAGTGAAACCCTGTCTCTACTAAAACTACAAAAAAATTAGTCGGGCATGGTGGTGTGCGCCTGTAATCCCAGCTACTGGGGAGGCTGAGGCAGAAGAATCTCATGAACTCTGGAGGCGGAAGTTGCAGTGAGCCGAGATGACGCCGTTGCACTCCCATCCTGGTGACAGTACAAGACTTCGTCTCAAAAACAAACAAACAACAACAAAATTAATTATTCAAACACTATGCGGTACTTTAACGTTTTTTATGTATCATGAATATCTCTAGTTGCAATATTCGTCTGCAACTCTAGTTGTCATAGTGTGATCTGGGGCTGCTAGGGAGGGGTTCTAAGACATTTTCAGGGGGTTGTGAGCTCAAAACTATTTTAATTTTAATTCTAAGGCATTATTTGACTTTTTCTCCCTCATTCTCTCTACTAGAGAGACTACATAATACTAAGTAGAGACTACATAATACATGATACTGCAACAGTTTGAATACAGAAGCAGATATAAAAACAGTGGCTATTAAGTTTGATATTAAAGGCAATAGCAAAAATGTAAAACCACGCTGTTCTTCCTACTGTTTTAAAATATATACTTACTTTTCATAAAATATTTGTTACCATATAATGGGTTTATTTTTAAATGAAATAATGAATATGTAAAAATTGTTTTAATTTTGAAAGTATTAACAGATGTAGCACACATACACAAAACCTCTTTGGCATGCTCCATAATTTTCAAGAGTGTAAAGGGATTCCGAGACCAAAAAGTTTGAGAACCTCTGATCTGCAGTATCATTTTTTAATGGCTGAATTAGTGCATTGATCGGAAGTTTCCTAATTCACTTAACTAGTATGTAATGCCAAGAATAAGAATTTTATCCTTAAATTTGGGTATACCCTTAATCATTTCTCCAGGATAATTTTCAGGGATGATTTTTAAAACCTATATTTATTGTACAAAAGTGGGCTAGTATCAGTAATGCAATCCACCCCTCAGTCAATCAGCTGTTTTCATTCTTTCTGTTTCCTTCCAATCAACAAAGTGGGGTGGTAGGTATTTACGACTTACTAGCTTATATAAGGGTTTGACACTAGGTCATTATTTCCAAGGGAAGGTGCCCCGCGGACGGTCTAGTCTAGTGCGCTCTAACTTAATCACCCTGGCATCTTCTTTAAAAAGCAAATTCTGGCCGGGCACTATGGTTCACACCTGTCATCCCAACGATTTAGGAGGCCGTGGTGAGTGGATCGCTTGAACCCCGAAATTTGAAACCAGCTTGGGAAACATAGCGAGACCCCATGGCTACAAAAAAATAAAATATTAGCCGGGCGTGGTGGTGCACGCCTGTAGACCCAGCTACTCGGGAGGCTGAGGCGGGAGGATTGCTTGAGCCTGGGAGGTGGAGGCTGCAGCGATCCCTGATGTCGTCACTGCCCTCCAACCTGGTGAGACCTTGTCTCAAAAGAAAAAAAAAAAAAAAAAAAAAGAAACAACCCAGAGTTGTGGGAAAGAACTGAGTGTCATTCTCAATGTTTTTAACCTACGTGCTAACCGCGCACCTTCTACCTAGGCTGCGCGACCTCCGCGCCCGGATCCGCGGCGCCCCCTCCTCTCGAGTCCGGATGCCGAGCTCAGCGCCAGCCCGGCAAGTTTTAACGCATTGGTGAACGAAGTTCCGAAAGCTTTATCCTCGGAGATCCGTATTCGGTAGGTCTGAGGCAGATCTAGGAAACTCAATTTTATACAAATCCTACCTCTGACGGCAAACGACAAGGGTTCACATGCCAGCCCTCCTCGGCGACGCGCTAGGCTACTCAGCGCCCCGCTCGGCCTGGCATCCGTAGAACCCGGCCATGGCCGCTTCCTTACAGGGCGGCTGTGAGGAGTGCTGAGGAATTTTACTACACGGCATATCCTCAGCGTAGTGGCTGGCGCATCACAAGGCTTTAATCGTGAGTCGCTTTTGATCTTAACACTGCAACTGAGGGGCCCGGAGAACGGGCCTGACAGGAGGGTCTGTCGGAACCTGAGGGACTGGGGATCCCGGTGCGGAGAAGCGCGAAGGGAAATCGCGCTGGGCAGCCAGGGTGGGCGCGCCTGGGGGCGTGGCCTCCGGGGGACAGCGGGCGGGAGATCGCGGTGGAGGCGTGGCACGAGGGAGGGGCGAAACCGGTGGCGAGGAGGGGGCGGGGCTGTGGGAGGGGCGAGGGAGTGGGCGGGGCCGAGATGGGGGCGTGCGCGCTGACAGGAGCGCCGCGGGAGTGAGAGACGCCTCCTGGCGGGAGCTGGCGGCTGTGGACCCCAGCGAGGGCGGAGGGGAAGAGGGGAGCTGGGGCTGGGAGCCAGGAGCCGGGAGGAGGGCGGCGGGCGGGCCTGTCTCTTTAAGGTGCCCGAGGCTCGCGGGCGCTGCGCGGAGGGGACGGCGGAGGCGCGGCCTGGCCTCGCACTCAAAGCCGCCGCAGCGCGCTCCGGGCTCGGCCGACCCGGCGGAGATCTCGGGGTGGGCGACTTCGCGGGACCGCGGCGCACGGTAAGCGGCAGCGGCTGGGGGATTGTGCAGCCTCTTGGCCGGGAAGGGGCCGGGCGCCGAGCTCCGCCCTCTCGAGGCCCGCGACCGCGGCGAGCTTCGCGGGGGCCAGGAGAAGCCTGGGCCCGGCTGCGCGGAGGACAGAGTGGGGGTGCTGGGCGCGGGCGCACAGGCCGGACGCCTGGAGCCGGCAGCATCTCTGCGCCTCCTCGGTCCAGACCATCTCTGGGCCGGCCCGCGTCCTCCGCAGCCCGCGTCGGCCGAGCCGGGGTGGGGGTGGTTGCGGGTGCCGGGTCCCCCGCGCCGCCGCCGGCCTCTGCCTCGCGCGTCCGGCGCCTTCGGGGCCCTGGCACCGCTCCACAGAGGCTCTGCTCTGCCCTGGTTGCTGTCAGTGCCATCTCCCTTAAGGAGAAACTGGGCGTGATGTATGCGAAACAATTTTGGTACGTGATGGTTTCTAACTCCTTAGGAAAAGATAAGTCCTTTAATTCTGTTACCTGATTTGGACATGGCCGTAGTACTTGAATACTTTTTCCAGTGAAATCTGGGGAGTAAGATGAATTTGTGGAACATTTCATAAGACAACCGTAAAAGTTGGGGGAGGGAGAAAATCCCAGTTTTCGTGGTTGTAGGATGAAAACTAATTCCACGACAATTAGTTTCCAAATAACCTTATTTGGCCCCTGCGTATATGTACTGGTTGCTCCAGAAATCATCCTATTTGGTATGCGGCGTTAAATACATTAGGAAATTAGGTTACTAACGGTCTTTAGGGAATGCTTTGTGAGCCTCAGTAATGATCACCAGGGCTTTCTCTTTCAAAATTGACTCATACCAGGCCCAAAGCCCTTTATTCTTTTCACTCTTTTATTGTTTTTCCTTTAATGTACTTTGTAACACTTAGAATAAAAGTTTAGAGTAATCATAAATGCCCCCATAAACTCACTGTTTATCCCTCTTATGTCAGTAGTCATTTATTTTAATTTATTATGTTTGATAGGGAGGTGTTTTAACCTGAAGAAATTATATCTTTCCGTATTTAAAGTTTAATAACTATGTATACTGTTTGGCTCCTGTCAAACTGTATTTGTGCTAGTCTTTTTTCCTTCTTCTTTTTGAACTATAGTATCTTCTTAGTAACTCTGAAGAATGCATGATACTAATAGAATTAAAAGAATATCTTGGCCGGCCGCTGTGGCTCACCCCTGTAGTCCCAGCACTTTGGGAGGCCGAGGCGGGTGGATCACCTGAGGTCAGGAGTTTGAGACCAGCCTGGCCAATATGGTGAAACCCCGTCTCTACTAAAAATACAAAAATTAGCTGCGCGTGGTAATAGGCGCCTGTGATCCCAGCTACTCAGGAGGCTGAGACAGGAGAATCGCATGAACCTGGGAGGCGGAGGTTGCAGTGAGCGGAGATTGCGCCACTGCACTCCAGCATGGGCAACAGAGAGAGACTCCGTCTCAGAAAACAAAAACAAAAAAAGAATATCTTCACAGTCTAATAATTACCCAGAGTTCTTAATGCAATTAATAATTTACACTGCCTTTTGTTATTTGCTCAATTATTTAAGAAGTGACTCTGTGGACTACTTCTTGCTTTGAGCTGCTCTATTCTGTCTAAACCCTAGAATAATTTCCATTTAAAATTTTGTTTTGATTCTAAGAATGAAAATTAAATATCTTAAAATTATAATACAATATTAATAGTTTTATAGGGTCTTAAAGTTGAATAATGGAGCTAAAACTAAAGTTGAATAGTAGCAGTGCAGTATTGAAACTAGCTATTTGCCTGATGTATTCTCAGGTTACTGAGGGTTTAGATATACTCACTCTACTTTCACAGTCACCATTTCTGGATAGTCTGAGGAACTGTAGTGTTCTAGGTCCTCGAAGATTGCTATGAAGCCATTATTATATAAAATTACTGTTTATTTTTAAATATTTGTATAATCTTTCACTGAGAATGATCTTTAAATGATCACTCAAAAGTTTTTTGAAGACCAGGCATGGTGGTATTGTCTGTAGTCTCAGATAACTGGGAGGCTGAGGTGGGAGAATCACTTGAACCCAGGAATTGAAGGCTGCAGTGAGCTGTGATCGCACCACTGTACTTCAGCCTGGGCAACAGAGCAAGACTCTAAAAAAGAAAGAAAAAGTCTATTGACACAAACAATGAGTCTTAGTTTATGTTTTGTTTTTCATTTTTATATTTGTTTTTACCCTAGCACTTGCCTTTGAATTAGTTATGTTTGTTTGTTTGTTTGTTTGTTTAGCTTCCTGGGAGTTACTGATCATCTTCTTTGAAGAAACATGAAGTTACACTATGTTGCTGTGCTTACTCTAGCCATCCTGATGTTCCTGACATGGCTTCCAGCATCACTGAGCTGTAACAAAGCACTCTGTGCTAGTGATGTGAGCAAATGCCTTATTCAGGTAGGACTAAGAGTACTTTTATTAATATTGAACTATATTGTAGAGCAGAAACATTATGTTTATATACAGATATAGGGTATGAGTGTTGGGTCAGGGCCTCAGGTACTGAATCATGACCCACAGGTCTGGATTTTTACCCTCACAGCAATCATATATGTAGCAAGGTTAGATTCAAGAAGTTCAATACTGAGTATAATATCCTGTTGTATAAACATGTCATTACAAGGTGATGAGCACTCTATTCAGATGATTTAAGGGGTTCCCTTGTGTAATCTAATTAACATAGCAAAGAGGTTCAATGACTGTATTTAGAAAAAAAATTAGCTGATCAAATAATAAATTGTTACCCTAAGTACGATGTATTAGTTTTCTATTGCTATGTAACAAATTACCCCGAAACATAGCAACTTAGTGCAATAAACATGTATTATTTCATGCAGTTTCTGAGGGCCTGGAATCTGGGAGCAGTTTAGCCAGGGGACTCTGGCTCAGGGTCTCCCACAATGTTGCAGGCAAGTCGTTGGCTGGGATTGGACAATCTGTTTCCAAGATACTTCGCAGTTATATCTTTTCCAATCATCAAGGCAGGCCTCTTAATGTAGCCACCACGGTCATTTTTCTGGGGAGAAAAGTAAGAGTAAGTGATGCGGCTCAGTTACCAGGCTGGTATTGAACTCCTGATTAGCTTCCCTTCTAGTTGCTGGCTGTGCACTCAGAAATTCAGTAACCACACACATTAGCATTCTATGTAAAGTGTGAGTCAGCTAACATGGCTGTAACCCTCACTCGAGACTAACTGTGTGTATGTGCTGGAGTGACAGTTGTTTTTATACATCAGAAACATTTTGTGCTTATTTCTGACATTTTGGTCCTTCTCGCTAATAGTTGGAATTTTACTTGCCCCCGTTTCATACTCTGATAACCCTAACTTTGCATTTCAAACCAAAACATTGAACTAGGGAAGTCTGTTTGTTGTTCAGTTTTTAACTTTCTTGCTGTGGACATTTTCAGGTATAAAAGGAGAATATAATGAACCATCCATGAGTAGTTACTGCAGTCACTACCTCACGGCTACTCTTGTTTCATCTATACCCTCCTTCACTATCCACTCCCAGCTCTGTTTTAATTTCAAGCAAATCCCTTGATACTGTTTTGTTGATAATTCTAATATGTATCTCTAAAAGAGAACTCTTTACCAACATAGCTATTAGAGCAACTGTACAGTTTAAAAATTAACACTAATTCTTTAATCACCTAATTTTGTATGTGGAAATCTTAATAAGGCACGTCTGCTTAGGCTTGTGTTGGCTGGAAATTTTGTGTCTGCACATGAAGCCCAGTTTTGTGCTATGGTCAGATGAGGAGTCTGTGGTATCTCCCAGGTTGTTTCAATGTAGCTTCATTATTCATTATTCAAAATAAAGTCTCATAACATTTGCTATATTCATGTTTAGATGGAGATTCTCTTTAATTCAAAATTATATTCTTTACTCTTCAACTCTATAACTTGCATTAGTTCAAGTAATTAAAAATTGTACTTTGGCCGGGCACAGTGGCTCATGCCTCGTAATCCCAGCACTTTGAGAGATTGAGGCAAGAGGATCGCTTGAGCCCAGGAGTTTCAGACCAGCCTGGGAATCACAGTGAGACCCTGTCTCTACAACAAATGATCTTTAAAAATTAGCTGGGCATGTTCATGTATGCCTGTAGTCTCAGCTACTTGGGAGGCTAAGGCAGGAGGATCATTTGAGCCCAGGAGGTTGAGGCTGCGGTGAGCTATGAATGTGCCACTACACTGAAGCCTGGTGATAGAGCAAGACCTTGTCTCAAAAAAAAGAAAAAAAAGTGTACTTTATTTAAAATACCTTGCTTTTAAAGGGAGTATTTAAAAGAGAAAGCTTTTGGTTAATATGGGTAGATACTTGCAAAGGTTTTTTGTTTGTTTGACTCTTTAAAAATTTTTTGGCTCTATTACAGCTTACTACAGCCTTGACCTCCCAGGCTCCAGCGATCCTCCCATCTCAGCCTGTGGAGTAGCTAGGACTACGGGCACGTGGCACAATGCCTGGCTGATTTATTTTCTATTTTTGGTAGAGATGGGGTTTTGCCATGTTGCCAATGCTAGTCTCAAACTTCTGAGCTCAAGCGATCTGCCACCTCAGCCTCCCAAGTGCTGGGATTACAGGTGTGAGCCACCGTGCCTGGCCAGTTAAAAAAATTTTAAAAATTACAATTACAAAAATTAGCCAGGCTTGGCAACCCATGCTTGTAATCCCAACTACTTGGGAGGCTGAGACAGGAGAATCACTTGAACCCAGGAGGCAGAGGTTTGCAGTGAGCTGAGGTCTCGCCACTGTACTCCCACCTGGGCAACAGAGCAAGACTGTGTCTCAAAAAAAAAATTATAAGACTTAAACAAAATACTTCAAAATGTAAAGAGTGCTATATCAGTGTAAAAAAACTGGAAAAGCAAATGGAGCTCCACCTAACGCAAATGGTGATTCTAGTAAACAAAATAAGCTAGGATATATATTCAGTCACAAATTCATGGATGCTGACATTTCTGAGATTCCTGTTGTTCCTTCAGAGCCAGGAAACATCAAACTTTTTTCTGGAGTAGCAGATAAACTTTCCTGGTGGATGACAGACTACTTGGGGTTAGAAAAGATCTAGGGCTCAAATATTGAGAATTTTCCTGTTTGTTTATTCACAAACATTTATTGAGTGTTGAAATGAAATGTGATTAGTTCCACTCTTCACCTGGTTTTGTGGACTCCCAAACTCTAGCAGATTATTTCACGTTCTGAGCTTTAGTTTCCGTGTGTTCCTGTTTCTATGGCTGTGTGGCAAACCACCCCAAAAACCGGTGGGTGGAAACAACATTTATTTTGCTCACGAATTTGCATTCTGAGCAGGGCTCTGTGGAAGAGTTCATCTCTGTTCCACGTAGCATTAGCAGGGCGGCTTGAAGGTGGTGGGAGTGGAATTATCTGAAACAGCACTATAGACAGAGCTTTCTGCGATGATGGAAAAGATCTACGTCTACCCTGTGCAATGCAGTAGAATCTAGCCGTACGTGGCTACCAAGTACTTGAAATGTGACTAGTATGACTGAAAATCTGATTTTAAATTTAATTCAATTTTAATTTCATTAACTGCATAGCTGCATATGACTAGTGGCCACTGTATTGGACATTGAAAATCTGAAGGCTCACTGATAAAGTCTAAAACCTGGGCTAGGAAGATTCTTCAGGTATACGTCTTTTCCTGACTTCTCCTCCCCTTCTTCCCTTCTCTATCCCCATCTCCCTCCCTCTCTCCCTTTCACTCTGTCTGTGTGTGTATGTGTGTGTTTCTGTGGTCCTGACATATGATCTCTCCTGCGGGTCCACTTGGATTTAAGTGGAGGGAACATAGGCCCCACCTCTGTTGGAGGAGAGACAGTGTCATGTTGTAAGCTGAACATGTGGATGGGATAGAATGGTGTGGCCATCTGTGGAAAATATACTCTGCCACATTTAAACTGTAAAGTGAGTTGACTGGCTAGGTGAGCTCAAAATTTTCTTCTAGTTCTAGGCAGTTTTAAAGAAAGAAACCAACTAGTATGTGTCAAATGTTCTTTTTTTTTCATCAGAGTAATAAATTATTAAATTATTAGAAGGATACATGGTGGAAAAATGAATCCCTTGATCTAATTCTCCTTACTCATTCTATTACCCTGGGAAAAACACTTTTAATCTAACTGCTTATATTTTTACTTCTGTTAGTAATTTTTAGCCATGTGCCTAAATAATATGCTTGTACTACTATTTCTTGATTTATCAGTTTTAGATGTTATATATCTAAAATTGCCTTTCTGCTATAACAGATAAGGTCATAGCTCATCATGTTCTTCTTCCCACTCCTGCCCTGACACACTTGTATCACAGTTTTGAGTTTATCTCTTGGTTATTTTTTCAATTTCTTCAATATATTTAAGGTTTTCTATTCTGTTCTATCCACTGGAGACACTATCTCTTTATTCCTGATGTAAGCGGAGAATATTAATAGTCTCCTTCTTTCCTTTTAAAGTTTATTTTATTATTATTATTATTATTATTAGCAATGAGACAGACTATAAGTGAGTTTTAAGAACAGTGCATTTCTTTAGGGAATCAAAGAGAGGGTTTGTTTGGGCTCCAGTCTTGGGAGATCATGTGAATCTACCATGATTAATATCATAGAAAGCAAAGAAATCAGTTTTTTCCCTTGCATTTATCAATACTGCCCTCAAAATTTTCTACTTTTGGCATTCTGATAGGCTACTTTTGGAATTCTGATGGGCTGCCTCAAAATCTGTGGGGAATGGAGTGTTACCTGAACTTTTACTTTTATATTGTCAAGATTGATAATATCTATATTCTGAGAGGCTGCATAGTATAATGGTTAAGAGCATGAACTCTGGAACCAGGCTATCTGAATTTGGATCCAGTTCTGCCATTTACTGGTTGTATGACCTTGGGCAAGTTAGTTAATCTCTCAATGCCTCAATTTCCTCATCTATAAAGTAGGAATAATAACCATACTGTGCGAGTATTGTGAGGATTAGGTATAAAGTATTTAGAGCAATGCCTGGGCCGTGAGTGCACTATCGGTAATTACTAACCTTGTTTCTCTGTTTTGTAACTGTATTTGAATCTTCTATGCTTTATTTACAAGTATATTCTAAAACTGACAATAAACCATGTTTATACTATAATGATTATATAAATATTGTTGACTGTTGACTGTATAGTCATATAGGTACTATGATTATATTTCCCTTCTTGAATGATTTTGTTTTTCTTGAGTTTCTAATTATCTTTCTTTACCTTGTGTCATCAATCATTAACCCTTATATTGTTTTAAGTATTTAATGTATTTTTCCTCCCAAATGGAGCCTTCAGTCTTGATGTTTCCATACTTAATGGATTGCAATCTAGGTCTAATGCAAGCTGTCTTATGGTGACTTTCCATCATTACTTTCCCAAGTTGGTTCCACTGTTTCTTGGATTTCATAACTTGTTGTTTTTAACAGTAACTCTCATTTTGTCCCAACATGCGCTCAAGTAACTTCCTAAGAAAGCTTGTGTGGGAAGTAAGCTTTCTGGGTCCTGCATATCTTGAAAATGTATTTATTCTCACTTTTTACCTGACTGATGGTTTGCCTGAATACAGAATTCTATGTTAAATTCTTTTCCCTCAGAACTTTGGAGACATTTCTCTATTATCTAATAGTATTCCATATTGCCAATAAGAAATCTGATGCCAGTCCATTTCTTATTCTCTGTAGGTAACTTTGTTATATCTTGTCTCTGGAAACTTTTGGTATCATCTCATTAGCCTTGGTATTATGGAATTTAAACTGTTGAGTCTAGTGTTGGTCTTTTCATTCATTGCGTTTGGTATCTTGTGAGTCTTTTGGGGATCAGTTTTGAGCCAAAGACTAGGAAATGCCTTGTTTTTTTTTATATATATATATCCCTTGACCTAACATACATACATATATATAATATATATGTTTTATGTAATATATATTTTTATATGATATATAATTATATATAATGTCCTCCTTTCTGGAACTCTTATCTAAGATGGATTCTCTGTTAGATATTTTTTTTAAAAAGTTTTATTGAGACATAATGATTCACATATTACAAAATTTACCCATTTAGGGGTACAATTCAGTGGTTTTGGCATATCGACAGACTTGTGCAACCATCACCACAATCTAATTTTAGAGCATTTTCATTACCTTAGAAGGAAACTCCATACCCTTTAGAAGTCATTGCCTATTCTCTCTCCCTGCAAACCCGAGGCAGTTTATTTTCCCTCTACATGCTTGTTCTGGATGTTTAATATGAATGGATTCATACATTGTCTTTTGTGTCTGACTTCTTTCATTGAGCATAATGTTTTCATGGTTCCTGTGTGTTGTAACATATTCAGTATTTCATTCTTTGGTCAAATAATATTCCACCGAATGGGCATACCACATTTTATTTATCCATTTATTGGTTGGTAGATATTTGAGTTATTTATATTTTTGGCTATGGTAGATAATACTGCTATGAATATTCAAGTTTTAGTGTGTGGATGTATCTTTGTGTTTTTTTTTTTTTTTTTTTTTTTATAGACGGAGTCTCGCTCTGTCGCCCAGGCTGGAGTGCAGTGGCCGGATCTGAGCTCACTGCAAGCTCCGCCTCCCTGGTTTACGCCATTCTCCTGCCTCAGCCTCCCGAGTAGCTGGGACTACAGGCGCCCGCCACCACGCCCGGCTAGTTTTTTGTATTTTTTAGTAGAGACGGGGTTTCACCGTGTTAGCCAGGATGGTCTCGATCTCCTGACCTCGTGATCCGCCCGTCTCGGCCTCCCAAAGTGCTGGGATTACAGGCTTGAGCCACCGCGCCCAGCCGTATCTTTGTTTTTTAAGAGACAAACTATGTTACATAGATTTGTTTGCACCACAGGCAGTGGTGCAATCATTGTTCACTGTAACCTCGAACACCTGGGCTCAAACGATCCTCTCACCTTCGCCTCCCAAGTAGCTAGGACTACAGGTGTGTGCCACCATACCTGACTAATTTAAAAAATAGAAAATTTGTGTGGAGACAGGATCTCATTATGTTGCCCAGCTTGGTCTTGAACTCTTGTCCTCCAGTGATCCTCCTGCCTTGACCCTACAAAGTTCTGGGGTTACAGGTGTGAGCTGCTACAGACAGCCCTGGATGTATCTCTTGATTTGTCTTTCATATATACCTAGGACTGGAATTGCTGGGCCATATGGCAACTCTGTGTTTAACATTTTGAGGAACTGCTGAAGTGTTTTCTAAAGTGGCTGCACTGTTTTACATTCCCATCAGCTGTGTATGAGGGTTCTAATTTCCCTATAGCCTCACCAACACTTGTCTTTCCTTTTTATTGTAGCACCTTTGTGGAGTGGTTATGATTTGCATTTCCCTAATAGCTAATGATGTTGAGCATCTTTTCATGTGCTCTCTGTGTGTGTGTGTGTGTGTGTGTGTGTGTGTGTGTGTATTTTTTTTTTTTTTTGAGACAGGATCTTGCTCTGTCACCCAGACTGGAGTGCAGTGGTGCAATCACGGCTCACTGCAACCTCAACCTCCTGGACTCAAGCAATCCTCCCACCTCAGCCTCCCAAGTAGCTGGGACTATAGGCATGCACCACCATGTCTGGTTAGCTTATTGTGTATCTTTGGGGAAATACCTATTGAAAACCAGTGCTCTTTTTTGTGTGTGTTTGTTTTAGACAAGAATCTCGCTCTGTTGCCCAGGCTGGAGTGCAGTTGCTCTATCATAGCTCACTGCAGCCTTGAACTCCTGGGCTAACACGATCCTCCTGCCTCAGCCTCCTGAGTAGCTGGGACTACAGGTATGTGCCATCACACTTGGCTAATTTTTAAAATTTTTAAATTCTTTATAAGGATGGGGGTCTCACTATATTGCCCAGGCTGGTCTTGAACTCTTGGTCTCCGGTAATCGTCCTGCCTTGGCCTCTCAAAGCACTGGAATTGCAGGTGTGAGCCACCACGCCTAACCCAGAACCTATGCTCATATTAAAATTGGCTTGTCTTTTTATTGTTGAGTTGTAAGAATTCTTTATATATTCTGGGTTCAAGTCCCTTGTCAGATACATGATTTGCAAATATTTTCTCTCATTCTGTGGGTTGTCTTTTCAACTATTATGTATCATTTGTATCATAAAAGTTTTACATTTTAATGACATCCAATGTTTCTGTTTTTTTATTTTGTTACTTGTGCTTTTGGTGTTGTATCTAAGAAACCATTACCTGAGCCAAAGTCATAAATATTTACTTGTCTATTTTCCTCTAAGAATTTTGTAGTTTTAGGCCAGGTGTGGTGGCATGTACCTGTAATCCCAGCACTTTGGGAGGTGGAGGTGGGAAGATCGCTTTAGCCCAGGAGTTCAAGCCTGCAGTGAAGCAGGGATCCAACTTTATTATTTTGTGTGTGGATATCTACTTGTCCCAGCACCATTTCTCCCCCACTGAATTATAGTGCCACCCTTGTTCAAAACCATCTGACCATAAATGGTTTATTTGTGGACTGTCAGTTCTATTCTATTGGTTTCTATCTCTATTTTTATGTTTGTACCACATTGTCTTGATTACATAGTTTTGTAGTATGTTTTGAAATTAGGAAGTCTAAGTTCTCCAACTTTGTTCTTTTTCAAGATTGCTTAGGCTGTTCTGGGTCCCTGACATTTTCATGTGAATTTTAGAATCTACTTGTCAATTTCTGCAATAAAGCCAGCTGGGATTTAAAAAATATGTAGACTTTATTTTTTGGAAAAGTTTTAGGTTTACAGAAAAATTGAGCAGAGAGTATAAAAGGTTCCCATATACCCATTCCCCCTACATGTCCACAGTTTCTTCTGTTATTAACATCTTGCATCAGTGTGGTATACTGTTACTATTGATGAACCAATATTGATATGCTATTATTAACTAAAATCTATACTTTGCATGAGCATTAACTCTGTATTTTACCTTTTTATGGGTTTTGACAAATGTATAATGTCTTGTGTCTACCATTACAGTATCATTCAGAATAGTTTCATTGCTCTAAAAATCCCCATAAGCTAACCTATTCATCCCTGCCTACCTCCTGCCAGTCCCCTAGCAACCACGGATCTTTTCTACTGTCTCTATAGTTTTGCCTTTTCCACAGTGACATATAGTTGGAATCATACAGAATGTAGCCTTTTAAAGGGGGCTTCTTTCACTTAGGAGTATACATTTAAGTTTCCTTTATGTCTTTTCATGGCTTGATAATGCATTTCTTTTTATCACTTATTGTTGCCTAAAAATATCCCATTGTATGAATGTACTCACTGATTAATATTTCACTCACTGATTAGTATGGATGTACCAGAGTTCGTTTATCCATTCACTTATTGAAGGACATCTTGATTGCTTCTAAGATTTAGTGTCTATGAATAAAGCTTAGCCAGGCATGGTGGTTCAGGCCTGTAATCCCAGTGCTTTAGGAGGCCAAGGCAGGAGGATCCCTTGAGGCTGGGAATTCAAGATCATAGTGAGATCCCCATCTCTACCAAAAAAAAAAAAACATCTGGAGTGGTGGCGTGCACCTGTAGTCCTAGCTACCTGAGAGGCCATGGTAAGAGGATGGCTTGAGCCCATGAGTTCAAGACTACAGTAGGTTATAATCACACTGCTGCACTCCAGCCTGGATAACCAAGTGAGACCCTGTCACTATAAAATAACATAAAGCTGCCATAACCATCCATGTGCAGGTTTTGTGTGGGCATAAGTTTTCACTTCATTTGGCTAAATACTAAGGAGTGCAATTGCTGCTTTGTAGGTAGGACTATGTTTAGTTTTGTAAGAAATTGCCACTGTCTTTCAAAGTGGCTGTATCATTTTGCATTCCTACCAGCAGTGAATGAGAGTTGCTATTGCTCCACATCCTCACCAGCATTTGGTGTTTTCAGTGTTTTGGATTTTCACCATCTAAATAGGTATATAGTGGTATCACATTATTTTAATTTGCAATTCTCTAATGACATATGATGGGGAGCATCTTATACTTATTTGCCATTTGTATACCTTTTTTGGTGAGGTGTCTGTTAAGAATCTCTGGCCCATTTTTTAATTGGGTTGTTTACTTTTTTTATTGTTGAGGTCTCTGTATGTATGTTTTGTATAGCAGTCCTTTATCAGAAAAGTCTTTTGCAGATATTTTCTCCTGGTCTAGGACTTGTCATCTGATTCTTTGGAGAATATTTTTTTGCAGAGCAGAAGTTTAAAATTTCTATAAAGTCCAGCTTATCATTTATTTCTTTCATGAATTGTGGCTTTGGTATTGCCAGCTAAGATTTAATAGGGATTGCATTGAATCTGTAGATCAATTTGGGGAGTACTGTGTTGCCATCTTAGCAGTATTATGTCTTTGTTTCATGAACATGTGTGCCTTTCCTTTTATTTGGATTTTCTTTCATTCAACAATATTTTGTAGTTTTCTGTGTATGTATTACATTTCTTTTGTTAAACTTGTTCATAAGTATTTTATTCTTTTTGATGCTATTGTTAGTGGAATTGTTCTCTTAATTTCATTTTTGGATTGTTCATTGCTTGTATATAGTGTATTAGCTCTTTTCTATCCCATCATACCTTCTTACTCTATATTCTGGGAAATTTCCTGACTTTACCTTTGGACTCTTTCTATTGAATTGTTTAATTTTAGCGATAACTTTTACATTTCAATAGCTCTTATTTATTGCTTGTTAATTTTTCGTATTAACATTATTTACTTGTTTTGGATGCATTATTTTCTTCACTGTCTTGGAGGATACTTATTGGAAGTTTTTTTTGCTGGTGGAGGAGGTCTCTTTTGAGATCTTTTTTTCTTTTATGTCTTTATGTGTCAGGATTTCTTCAAATGTATAGCATTCTTTGGTTGTCCATATATAGTTAAGAATGAGGCAATAAAACCTGGTTGGGAGATCCATGTGTTTAGATAGGACTTACAGACTGGACTTAGAGCAGAGAACACTTGGAGATAAGGAAGGCCTTGATGTTGGAATGTGTTCTCTGCTCTGAGGCTAATCATCTTTCTGAAGAGAGTTGTTGGTTATTTGTTTATTTCGATTGGCTGATTTTCTTGTTGTGATTGGAGGTGAGTAGATGGTCAGTAGATGGTCAGTAGATGTCTAGTTCTTGTCTTTTTGGTCTATTGTGTGAGTAGCCTAACTGATCTGATAGAAACCTGAACTTGAACATCCTCTTTTTATCCCTGTTCTCTTTAGTTGAAGAATGGTTTGGCTCTTGGTATTTCATGTGCCAGTGATTGTTAACTGGGGCCCTGGACCTCTTAAGGGAGATCCCCCAGATTGTATTCAGGAGATCCCCAGGATTATATTCAAAACTGCCTGTGCATCGTTTTCTGGGGAGAAGGTCCACAGCTATCAAGAGGTTCTCATAGCAGTTGGTGAACCCGAAAAGGTTAAACATTGTTGGGGCTTTGCTTTCCATTCCAACATACTGAGTTATGAAATTCCACTTTCATAGCAAAGTACAAGGCACATTGACATTTTAGATAATGAGAGCTGCTTTTCTCCTTAAACTTGCAGAAGATGTACAGAAATGAATACAATAAGGTGGAAGATAAGTAGTTTAAGAAAGACAAAGATGCAATGCTATAAAAGTTTATAAAAAGATATTACTTTCCTTGTAGATGGAATTTAGATTTCTTTTTGTTAAATTGGTTTCGTTTGAACAATATTTGTAATGTTGAACTGATGTACTATGAGGATAAATTAGAACATTTGTTTATATTGCATCCTCTGCACTTATAACTAAGTATGAAAATTTTTCCCTGGAAGCTGTTATGTAAATATTTTTTACCAGCATGGTTGCAAAGCAGTACAGTCATTCTTGCCACTCCTACAAGTTGCTGTGCCTAAGGGTGGTCCCTATGTAAATATTTATTTTGTGCTTCTAACAGGAAAGAAATCTAACTTTAAACATCAAGAAAGTAAAACTGTCATCTTGGTGTACTTCCGTGCTCATATAATGAGGGGTTTAGCTATCCTGTTTCAGGAAAAAATAAATTTGGTAATATAGGATTTTCCTTTAAGAAGATCTTTACTACTTTCCCCTGCTGCTTTTGTGAATATAATTTTTAAAATTTGGATCAATATTATGCTATATCCTAGAAATCTCAAGTCCCATTTTGTATCAAGAGTGGAAAAACCCTGTATTAACTTGTGAGTACTTTGGCTAATATTTATGATAGTTTTTAGGATGATATAAACATTGTATTTCATGAGAATATTCAACATTGGGTTCAGAGATAATTAATGTATCATTTTAGTACTTTGTTATCTGAACATTTATTTAGCGCTTTTATGTGCTAAATTGACAATCTGCTTTTTTATTCTAAAAATTGATTTAGTTATTAAATAAATCTTAAGTTTTCTGAAATAAGTTGGAATTTTAAAATAGTTTACTTCTCATTAATAATTCCAGCTTTTAAAAGTATATTTTGTCTTAAGTTAAAAATATCAGTAGTTCAGATAAGTTTAGGGCTTCCTTAATTCAGTAAATTAAAGAATTAACTTTCTCTTCTTTTTTTCTTAATCAGTGCAAATTAGATTCTACTTTAGTCTCTTGCTATAGTTATCTTGATTTGTTAGTGTACTAGTAATATTTTGGTTTGCAATGTAAAATGTTTTCTTTTCTCTCTTGTGAACATTATTTTCCTAAATTGTTTCTTTCCTCTTCATCCCATTTTCCTGCTCTTAAAAGTTGTGGTGCTATGGCTGGACGCGGTGGCTCATGCCTGTAATCCCAGTACTTTGGGAGGCTGAAGTGGGCGAGTCACAAGGTCAGGAGTTCGAGAACAACCTGACCAACATGGTGAAACCCCGCCTCTACTAAAAATACAAAAATTAGCCGAGCATGGTGGCACACACCTGTAATCCCAGCTACTCAGGAGGCTGAGGCAGGAGAATCACTTGAACCCAGGAGGCGGAGTTTGCAGTGAGCTGAGATCACACCACTGCACTCCAGCCTGAGCAACAGAGTGAGACTCCATCTCAAACAAAAAAAAAGTTGTGGCACTAACCTATTTTTGTCCTGTTTTGCTTCAGTTAACACCACGTGAAAATCTCTGAAATTAATGTTCAAAGGTAATGAATTAGGCCTGATATAATTTAAAGGAAGAATAAATCATTGTTCCCCTCCAAATGTTTAATACAGTTATAGTAGCTGCTGATATATAAATGGAGATTAAAATTTATTTTCACTGGTTGTTTCACCTGTTGCATTGTTAAAACAAAACGAGGATTTCATTGGGACACACGGACATTTTCACACATACATAAGTAGGAAAAATTGTAAAATAACCCCCCCATTTACACATTACTCAGCCTCAACAGTGATCAACATGTGGTCAGTCTCTGTACCTACTCCCAACTCACTCCAGCTGGATTCTTTTAAAGAAGTTCATTAGGGCACTTGTACAGTAAGTAGGATTAGCATCTAAATTTTTGTTACTAGGTTTATATGAGAAAGAGGCACTAGGCACTATTTGATATATTTTGATAATTGATATATATATTTGAACTTGTATGCTGACTTATTTAGCCAAAAATAAGTACTCTTTTCAGTACTGATTCATTTAAGTGTATGTTATTTTCAGGACAAAACTTTACCAATCAGAATTTATAAAGAACAACATGCTAATGAGGTTGGGTTGATATTTCTTTCCTGGATTTGAAGATTCATGTGATGCCCTCCTTAAAGAGTATTAATATGGCAAAACAGGTTTGTTATAACCCAATCTAATTATAATTGTTTATTCTTTTGAATACAGGCGAATTGAAGATATTTTGTTTTATTTATTTATTTTTAAATACTCATTTGACCTAAGTAAAAGTAGTGTCAGCATAGGTATAATATAATGCTTCATTGATTACTTACGCTTACACAATATGCAAGTAAATACTTCATTAGATTTATTCCTACATTTCTGTTTTTTAGCTCAAGATATTATAAATACTTAGTTTCCTTAATTTAAGAACCTCAGTTTGTGTTTTTGAATATCTTTTGTAATTGTTCAAACGTTAATTAAACTGGATCTTAAGAAGTCATAATATCCAATAAATTAAATGTTTATTTGCTATTATAAAAATATATTTTCTACCCCCAAATTCAGAAAATACAGAGAAGTAGAAAAGAAGAGTAAAACATTCTCAGTCCTATTATTCAAACACATACTACTCTTACTATTTTGATATAGCTCCTTCTGGTTTTTATTCTCTGTTTAGATGATTTTTAGCAATTTTATGGTATATACAAGTGTTGTATTTTACATATTCACTAGCATTATTTTATGTTTCTTTGAAAAACATTGTGTTCGGTTAGAAAATTTCAGTTTTAGGTTAAAAGTAAATTAAAGCAATATATTTTCAGAGTTAGAACTGTCTTCTGCATTGCTTAATACCAACTTAATGCTTTATATTTTTCAACTTAGGTTTATTTCTTCAAAATTTATGGAGAAACCCCAATGTACCATGCTGGGTTTTTTTGTTGTTCTTGTTTTTTTATTTTTGTTTTCTGAGATGGAGTCTCGCTTTGTCACCCAGGCTGGAGTACAGTGGCTCCATCTCAGCTCACTGCAACCTCTGCCTCCTGAGTTCAAGAGATTCTTCTGCCTCAGCCTCCTAAGTAGCTGGGATTACAGGCACACACCACCACCCCTGGCTAATTTTGTATTTTTTTAGTAGAGTTGGGGTTTTGCTATGTTGGCCAGGCTGGTCTCAAACTCCTGAGCTCAAGCAATCCACCCACCTTGGCCTTCCAGAATGCTGGGATTATTGGCATGAGCCACTGCTCCTGGCCTGTTCACTCTTTTTAGATGTACAGTTTTATGATTTTTGGCAAACATATACTCATGTAACTACTACCACAATCAAGATAGAGAATATTTTTCATCACCCTAAAACATTCCCTTGTGCCCCTTTGTAGCTGGACCTAGCTTTTTCCCTAGCCTCAGCCCCTGGCAACCACTGATTTGATTTTTTTTTCCCTATATAAAAGGAGTCATACAGTACATAGCCTTTTGTTCTGTCTAGCTTCTTTCATTCAGTATAAGGCTTTGAGATTCAGCCATATTATTGTGTGTGTTGGGTAGTTCTTTCCTCTTTATTGATGAGTAGGATTGCGTTGTGTGGATGTACTGCAATTTGTTTATCCATTCACTGGTTGATGGACCTTGCATGGTTTCCAGTTTTCAGTAATTAAGAATGATGTTGATACTTTCCCATGTGGGTCTTTTTATGGACCTATGTTTTAATATTTCTTGAGTAAATACCTAGGAATGGGATTGCTGGGTCACCAGAGCATTTTGATACTCGTTATCTCATTGGGATGCCAAAGTTTGTAAGGGAAAATCCAGGAACACCATTCCTTTTTCATGACTGGGAAACCAAGACTCAGGGTTACAAACAGCTTATGGGCTTAAAACCAGATCTTGTAAGTCCAAGTCATTTGCTATCTTTACTAGAATATAATGTTGTTTTCAATGATGTTTCCTTGTTTTATTATAGCAACAGGGTTAACACATCTCTCAGATCTTTGCAACAAGAATGGAAATATTTATCAGTAACTAAGAGTCAATATAAATAAGATTCTTCCTCAAGTTGTTAGTTTCCATTTCTGGCCTAGAAATTTGGGAGTTCGTATAATAAATGTTAACTCTTAAAGTCTAATCTTAGTCTTGGATAAATATCCTCCCCCTCAATTTATTTTGCATAAAGAATTAATATTTCACCAGAACATCAGTTGTATAGTCATGGCACTGCGTAACAACATTTTGGTCAATGGCAGACAACATGTATGATGGTGGTCACATAAGATTATAATACTGTATTTTTATTGTACCTTTTCTATGTTTAAACATGCAAATGTTTACCGTTGTGTTATAATTGCTTACGGTATTCAGGACAGTAACATGCTGTACAGGTTTGCAGCCTAGGAACGATAGGCCACACCGTATAGCCTAGCATTACAGCGGGCTCTACCATGTAGGTTTGTGTAGGTATACACTGATACTCATATAACAACCGAATTGCCTAAAGACGCATTTTTCAGAGCGTATCCCTATCCTTAAGAGATAAAGCATGACTGTATATGGAATAAGATTCTTCTCTAAAGATGATTGTATCTGTCTTCTGGCATTTAAAATTTTGAAATTCTCTGTCATATTGAAGGTTTTCCTCAATATAAATGTAGTAAAATATATTTTCAATGATTAGATTTTTTCCATCAAACTTTTCATCCTGCCAGACTTTGATTTCATATAAACTTTTAAAACAGTTTGCCAAATTCTCTCTAAATACTCATGCTGGTCAATAAAGAGTAATTCAAATGCATAAATTTCAGTTTTCCATTTAGTGTAAAGTTTTAATTTTTTTCATCATAAAATTATTGAACAATGTGTCTACCAAACTTTAAGAACATCTAGCGTAGTTATTTACACATAGAACATGTCTTATTCCATATTACCTCGCCTCTAACATGCAAGAGCAATGGTGGTAGAAAGAGCCTTGAGTCAGAAGACCTTGTTTCAAAGCCGGAGTTGTGTGAACTCTCAGAAATCATGAAACCACTCATTCTCAGCCTTCTCTTCTGCACATGAGGAACAACCACACTTTCTCTGTGACTTGCAGACTAGGGAAGCAGAAGATACAGTCATTAACCAGCTGAAGCGACAACAAAAAATATCAAGTATTGCATTCCAAGTCACTGGTTTTGCAACTCTTAGCCAATGATTCCAATTTTACCCTTACAAACAAATGATTAAACTTGGGCAATGGCATTTCTAGTTGTATTCAGGTACTGAGAGTGAAAGATACAATAATGCCTTTGATTAAACAACCTAAAGAATTATCTAAGTTTAATTATAGGCTTATTCTTTCTAAGAGAGTAATAACTATAATTATTAAAATGTTAACTTAATGAAAAATAACTTTTATATTTCTCATTTTAGTGTTTAAAAAACAGGAATACCTAACCGTAACTGGGGTCAAATTCTAGCCACTAATTGAATGAAGTTGTATAAATTTCGTGACTTCATTTAAAAAATAAGCATAATAACGACCTGCATCTTTATAAGATTCATGACAATGCATATAAAATACTTAGCACAGTGCCTGTAAGGGTTAAATAGAACCCATTTAAGGACTTTGGGGGAGGTGGTGGCAGTAAATAATTGGAAGCATTGAGTCAGTCTTTATTTTTGACTTCAGGGAACTTGGTGTTTAGTTTTGATCACATGTTCCATTCAACTGAGCAGAACCCAAATTTAGTCATAGTGAGGTTAGTAAAATATATAAATAACCCAGTCCAAAGAGAAAATTCTAAATTTCAGCTCTACCATATTTTCTGTTTAAGGAGTGGAGACTTGAAATAATAGTAAAATAGAAACTGATAAAGTTTATGAAGGTGATAAAAAATGAGAAAGTGGACAAGGTGTGGAAAGGATTAAGAATTTAATCACTGTTTCTGAATTTTGGCACATTGATGTACTATTACGCACTGATTAAATTATGTTGACAGATTTTTATGGTAGAGAAATGCTATTTTTTTTATATCAAGGTAGTATATAATCATCATTTTGTTAGACATGCATAGGAATTTACCAAAGGGGGAGGAATTTAGGGTTCTTTCTTTCTACTCTAGTAGATATTTTCCAAAGTCTTATATAATTAAATAAATACTTTAAAAATTTTGGTAAACCTTTCTTTTTATCTTGACTTTAGCCTTTCTTGTTATAGAAGACATGTATTCTTCGGTGAAACCCCGTCTCTACTAAAAAATACAAAAAACTAGCCGGGCGAGGTGGCGGGCGCCTGTAGTCCCAGCTACTCGGGAGGCTGAGGCAGGAGAATGGCGTGAACCCAGGAGGCGGAGCTTGCAGTGAGCTGAGATCCGGCCACTGCCCTCCAGCCTGGGCGACAGAGCGAGTCTCCATCTCAAAAAAAAAAAAAAAAAAGAAAACATGTATTCTTATAACTGAAACAGCTAGGGGTAACGTTTTCTTTTCTTTTCTTTTCTTTTTTTTTTTTTGAGAGGGAGTCTTGCTTTGTTGCCCAGGCTGGAGTGCAGTGGCGCGATCGCGGCTCACTGCAAGCTCCGCCTGTCGGTTCACGCCATTCTCCTGCCTCAGCCTCCCGAGTAGCTGGGACTACAGGCGCCGCCACCGCGCCCGGCTAGTTTTTTTGTATTTTTTTTTTTAGTAAAGACGGGGTTTCACCGTGTTAGCCAGGATGGTCTTGATCTCCTGACCCTGTGATCCGCCCGCCTCGGCCTCACAAAGTGTTGGGATTATAGGCGTGAGCCACCGCGCCCGGCCACAAACTCTGTTTTCTTTTCTTTTCTTTTTCTTTTTTTTTTTTTTTTTTTTTTTTTTAGTCTCGCTCTGTCGCCCAGGCTGGAGTGCAGTGGCCGGATCTCAGTGGCCGGATCTCAGCTCACTGCAAGCTCTGCCTCCTGGGTTTTCGCCATTCTCCTGCCTCAGCCTCCCGAGTAGCTGGGACTACAGGCGCCCACCACCTTGCCCGGCTTGTTTTTTTGTTTTTTGGTTTTTTTTCTAGTAGAAACGGAGTTTCACCGTGTTAGCCAGGATGGTCTCGATCTCCTGACCTCGTGATCCGCCCGTCTCGGCCTCCCAAAGTGCTGGGATTACAGGCTTGAGCCACCGCGCCCGGCCCAAACTCTGTTTTCAAAAGGTCGGTTTGAGGAGCTTGTTTTTCTTATTTGCCAATCTCCTAAAAAGAATGCTGATGTGAGTTATGAAGAATAGAGAGTATTTGATGTATGTGGAGGCTCATTTACCGAAGTTATGAATATTTCTTAATTTATGGTGATTAAACTTCTGCTTTATTAAGACAAAGGTTTTTTAGTCTTTTCTGTAGTAAGGTAGAAAGAAAGAAAAATATTAGCCAGGATATTGTTGTTTGGTGTCCAACAAGTTTTAATAGTAGTTTTTACCCTTAAAGTCTTAAACAGAATTTTTGTCTCTTTAATAGTACAGTAATGAAAGCTTATCTCTGTCGTTTCCCTCTTGTTTCTCCCTACCATAGCTTTTCACATTGTATTCTATCACTAAATTGTAAAGCAGTAAGCATATGATTACAGCATATTACTCTCTTACACCAGTATGTAAAAGTGCAGGACAGGCATCTATTAAGAGGGTGTGAAATACATTTAATCTAAAGAACTAGATAACCTGGGCAAGTTCAAGCAACTTTTAAATAGGCTGTTAGTTTTAACGTTTGTTAAAACTACATTTGTTAATGTTTTTAACAACATTTTGTTAAAACAACGTTTGTTCACAGTAATCTCAGTCTCACCCACCTTTTCATTCTAGTTTAAAACACTTCACAAATACTGACAGTAAAAGGCACAATGAATGCCTCACAGACTCAGATTTCTCTGATGGAAGCCATTACAGTGACGTTCATTTTTAAAACTTATTTGACATAATATACAGTAATTCATTTAGCAAGCTACCATTTGGAAGCTGCAGAAAAAGGAGAGACTTTGAATAAATTTGTTACTTTTCTAGTTTGTTTCTCCTGAGTGAGTTTAGTCAATAACGTAAATATAGGTTGAGCATTCCAAATCCAAAAATCTGAACTCCAGAATGCTCCCAAATCGGAAACTTTCTGAGCATCGACATGACATCAAAGGAAATGCTTATTGAAAGGCTTTAGATTTTTGGATACGGGATGCTCAGCTGGTATAATGCAAATATTACAAAATCCAAATAAACTCAAAATCCAAAACACTTTTGGTACCCAGCATTTCAGATAAGGAATACTCAACCTGTATAAGCAACTAAGATAGTAAAAGGATATTTTATACACATAATGTAAATTAAAATTTTTTAAAAAGCTTTGTTTCTTGTGACTAAGTGCTAACCTTTATAAATCTAAAAAAAAAAAAAAAAAAAGATGGTTAGTATTCTTGTCTGATGCTGTTTCTAAAACGTATGTACTCAGAAAATGTTCTCTTACTCCAAAGACAAAGTATAGCTTTGGCAATTCTGTTTTTCTAGATTGCCAGCTAAGTTGGAGCTTGTCTGAATCAGGCATTACCAGTTTTGTGATGAAGCAGCTATACTTCTCATTAAGTCCTTGCCCTTTCAGTCCCTCTCTTTCTTATAGGCTCAGCAAAGTTACCCAATGTCTATGTCACATGAATGCAGCCTGAGTGTACAAAATTCTGCAGTACTAAAATATTACAATGTGCATATATTAGGTCACACATGTACGCTTATATCAAACTAATGAATTAGTTAGAAAATAGCACAAGTGTTGATTCTTGAAAGTGCTGTATAATTAGCGAGGGGACTTTTGGAGACAAACAACAACAACAAAACCCAAGGAATTAAAATCAGTGCTGCAAAAAATGTCATATTAGAATAATGGGCTGGCTCCAACAGTGTAGAAATATTTAATAGGGATAAATATTATGACCTGTGTTTACATTTTAAAAGCACAGTATTGAGGTACAGAAATGAGAAATAATAGTTACATTGCACTAGTTAATTTTTAAAAACATGCATATCAATAGCATTCCATTAGGTCTCAGATTTTTAAAATCTTACTGAAATGATTTGTTGGAATGGTTTGAAAGTAGCACAGTTGCTGACAGCATATTGCTACCCCAAACAAACAAATTTTAGGCTCCTTTAATTTTAAAAACTAGTGTTCACAATCAAGGAGGTAAGCAGGATTCTCTCCTTCTTGGCTAGTTACATTATGCCGTAAGGAAGAGGAGAGAGCAGGGGGAGGGGGAGGGGGATAGGGATGATGATGATTTAGGATTACCACACTTTCACCTAATGACAAAGCTAATGGCAGGGTTAACATCATGTCATGGGGAACAAGTGAAGAAACCATGGGAGTATTTGATCTAAAATGAGGACATGGGGGAATAAAAATAGAAATCATTTTGTTTTAAACAGGGCTTTTTTAGTTGGAAATAACTAAAGCCTATTCCAATTGGTAAGAATATCTCAATGAAGAATATCTCCAACTAATAACAGTATCTCTAAGAACAGGAAGTGCAGTTGGCACTAGAACCAAGAACTAGAGCATTATTAGGAATCAGAATGGCTTCTTCCCTCCCTTCTTTTCTCCTTGTGACCATGAATGTCATAGTGCTTATCTTTGGAAAATAGGAATGGGGAGCCACAGGATAATTTCTTACCTCTTGTTTCGAAATGGCCTTCCCAGCCCCAGCTTTGTATCATCCCTAGTTCAAGTTCCTAATAGAGATTGACAGTTGTCTGTGTCTTACTTCCAAAATCTTGGAAGACAGTCTGATTGACCAGCTACAGTCTGTTTTTTACCTCTGTTCCAATTATTTGTAGCCAGGGAGAAAAAAGGTCATATAGCTCAAAACAGAGCTGCAGACAGACAGGGTGGGAATCAAAGGCAGGTGGCAGCCAAGCAGGGCAGACATTCCAAACTGTCCAGGGCAGGTGCCATGAAAAATTAGAATGGCTTTGTTGAAGAGAAATTATATTTGGAGGAGGGGGGTCTTAAGGACCTGACTTCCGGGAATCAGGCTTCAGTTCAACAAAACAAAACACTTAAAACTTTGTAAGATTGGGACCAGCTATTTTGGATTATTAAGTTCCTTGTCAGCTGTGGGCTGCAATGGCCATATGTTGATGGAACATTATAGAAGCGATTCAGGTGTTAGATGGAAGGATTTGTTGACCTGTGAAATTCCTTCTAAGCCTGAGAGTAAAATCAGTTTTGTCATAAGTTATTTCCACCAAAATAATAAAATATTAATGTTTTTCTTATAAATATATGTGGTATCTTAAACCAGGGAAAGCAAGTAATCAGTGATGGCTGCAGAATTTCCATTTCAGTTGGGTCTATTCAGGAGTGGCAGTCTGATGGCAAGGGGAGGGCAGGGGCAAGTGCTAAAGGAATTGCTTTAGAACTTCTTGTACAGAGCAAGCTATCTTAGCTCTTGTGGAGTGACAAACCACCCTAACGTTTAGTGGGTTAAAACAATAGCCATTTATTTAGCTCTTGTTTTCTGTGGGTTGACAGTTTGAGCCTGGATCGGCTGGGTGGTTTTCTAGCCTTATTCCCGTGTCTGTTGGCAGCTGCTGGTTTATTGGAAGCTGGCTGATCTAGGATGGCCCCAGGTGGACTGACTTGTCCACATTGCCATATTCTGGCTTCACATGGCAGCTGGGCAAAGTCCTAAGAGAAGCAGTGGATGCACTCAAGGCTTCTTGAGGCCTGAACTCAGAAGTGACATAATGTCATATCCACCAAACCCTGTTGACCAGAGTGAATCTCAGGATCACTTAAATTCAAGAGGTCTAGAAATTGACCCTGTCCCTTGATCAGAGGAACTGTGAAGCTGCATTGCAAAGAGGGGAGACCTAGAGAGGGAAATAATTGCCACCTTCTTTGTAAATAATCTACCATACCGAGCACACTGTTTTCTGTATCATGGAACAATAAAAATAGAATTTCCGAATTTCTTTTACTCACATTTTACATATTGAGAAACCCTACAAGTTGGCTATTTGTTTAAATTTGGGCAATGAGTATAATAGCTGAGAAGCAGTTTCGGTTCTTGTACTGAATTATTCGTTGAGGTGGTGTGGGTAGTCAAGTAATGGGTTATAAAATAAAATATTTTCCTTATTTCAAAATATGGTTAAAGCATTCAAAGTATGTTCACTGAATGTGTCCAAAAAAAATCTATGTGACATTGTAGATATTTATGTTCTGATGAATAGTTAATAATGTTGAATAAAAAATTATGTCAAGAATACATTACTGTAAATGCAAATATGGCAGGGTTTTTTGCTTAAAAAGTAACAGTTTTCTATATCGTTATTTGGAATTTGAAGTTTAACATCTGCCTTGTTTCCAGGAGCTCTGCCAGTGCCGGCCGGGCGAAGGCAATTGCTCCTGCTGTAAGGAGTGCATGCTGTGTCTCGGGGCCCTTTGGGACGAGTGCTGTGACTGTGTCGGTAAGTTGATACAAGGGAGACTTCTTAATATTTCTTATCACAGAATCCTTGGCTTTAAGAGACTTTGAGGAATATAAATGTAGTTTATATGTATAAACAAGTATGTGTGGGAGATATAGTAAACATACAGAACGTCGTATTTTTACATTCAGTTGTATTCAGTAGTATTTACCTATACATGTATTTAAAAGTGCTTATCCTTGGGAAGTAGGAGTGGGGGGCCAAGGCAGAATTTTTAACTTTTTATTTTGAAAGTTTTTGTACTCTTGAATTTTTTATAAGCAGCAGCATTTTGTTTTGTTTTTAATAAGAAGTAGGTTTTATAAGAAGAAACATTCCCAAGATGTGTTAAGTTTAAAAAGCCAGGTTCAAAATTATGCTTATAGAATGCTATCATTTGTGTGTTAGAAAGAAAACTTACGTGTGTCGGAAGAAACACCTGTCAGCCCTTCTCTGACCAGTTAACTCATTTTCAACCTTTAAAACCCCAGGTCAAGTATCCCCATTCCTTGGAAACCTTCCTTATTTGACTGAGATAGAGGATCCTCTGTGCTTCTGAGAGATCATTTATTGCATGCTCCTATAATCGTTGTTTTGCATGTTTTTTTCAACTGAGTATAAACTCCTTCAGAACAGGAATATAGTCATACTGATCTTTTTTACGTTATCCTTTGTCAAAATAGGCTATATGCATATAGTTTTTAAGGCACATAGTACTAAAACAATCCCATCTCACTTCTTTCCAAGCCTTTGATCCTATGCCCAGAGACTACCACTTACAACTTTTCAGCGTTGCACTTCTTCCATAATTCTGAATAATAACCCTATACTACTCTCTTGATTCTTTGATGTTAGAAACTATCAGTTGACTTCCTCTTATGGTAGACATGCATTTCATTCTGTTATCTCTTAATCTTCCTAATGTGATTTTATCACTCCTTCTAGTGAAATCAGTATTTACTTTAAGAATCACTCTAATGAATTAGTGATATATATTCATGGGATGCATAATAAGGTCAGCACTAATTAATTAAATGAGTTATCCCATTATCTGTCTTCCTGTATTTTGGGTGTACTTCTTGAGAGATTTCCTAATCTTTTCACCCTTGTATTAATTTTTTAAATTTTTACTTTCTTTTTTAATTTCCAAGAGCCCTCCTCTGATTGTCCTTTTTGAAGGAACATACTGTTCTTGTTTTTTATGTAATATATTTTTCTTATCTTTCTGGAATTCTTAATTACACAGTTTTGTGGTTGCTGTTGAGTTTTTTCCTTCTACTCCTTGCATGGTTTCCATTTTCTCAGGTGTCTGGTGACCCTTGGCTGTCTATTCCTTTGTACAATTTAGGTACTCCAAAGCGGACTGGGAGTACCTAATCCATGGACAGGGCATGGAATCTAGTTTGCCTCACTAAAAGGTGGTTGGAGGATGAACTGCCTTTTTCACTGATGAGCCCTCTTATTTCATGTCTATAGATCTTTCCCTTTAGGGTTGCACATTTTTTCTAGAGAAAGATTTCCCGGTTTCCTGCTGGGGTTGAGGCTGGGGTAAGGGGCAGTATGCCAGGCTGCAGATGTTCTGGGAACCTGAGGGGTGAGGTCACAGTGAACAGTGAGCATACTTTTATTTACTTTCCTTATTTTTTTCCCATACTCATCTCTACCCTTTGCCATTTTTGGCATTCCCAGTCCAGGGCCTCTTTGGCTTAATTTCTCTAAAGAATAACTCTCTCATTTCCTACAGTTGTAGAAGAAGAGACAGGGACGTGAAGGTGTAACTACCCCACAGAATAGGCTTGCCTCTGCCACACTGGCACCTCCAGCTCCTGAGTCTCCTCAGGGTTCCGTGGGGCACGTGGCCTGTGTGGAGACTCTGCTCAGTCAGGTACCTTTAGCTCTTAGCTTCTCCACACATAGAGTTAGTGTTTCCATTTCTTGTTTTTCTTTAGTGCTTTGTAGTGAATTCTGAGAGAATAGGGGCACAAGTATCTTTTCCTCTGTCCTCTTATATTCATCTTGGTATCTCTAACGGCTAGCTTTGAATTATTTTAGGGCATTAACTGTTTATTAATTTAATATGTACAATGAAAGTAAAAAAGAGAAAATAGCCATCTTAATCTCTGATATACACACATAAGATTTTTTTTTTGAAACAGGGTCTTGCTATGTTGCCTAGGCTGGAGTGCAGTGGCGTGATCATGGCTCACTGCAGGCTCAACCTTCTGGGCTCAAGCAGTCCTCCTGCCTCAGCCTCCCAAGTAGGTGGGACTGCAGGCATGAACCACAACACCCAGCTCATTTTTGTAGTTTTGGTGGTGCCAGGGTTTCGCCATGTTGCCCAGGCTGGTCTCAAACTCCTGGGCTCAAGTGATCCACCCGCCTCAGCCTCCTAAAGTGCTGGGATCACAGGCATGAGCCAGTGTGCCCAGCCTCACACGTAAGAATTTAATTTAAACATGGATGCCAAAATACACAAATGAACTTTTATTGATAGCATTGCCTAAAATAATGTGCACGTATATGTGTGAGAGTGTTTGTGCGAGTGTATGAATGTGAGTGTATGTGTGTTATATATGTGTGTGTCTTAACCATCACACCATGATGACAGTGCTGTTCAGCGTCTTCTTTTAGGAAGAGAGTTCTGCAATTTTTTCCACTGAGAAAGAATAATTATACATGCTTATATCTCTACAATTTTAGAAGCAACTGATATGCTTCCAGGCTAGTTCTCATTTAAAAAAAAAAAAAAAAAAAGCTTACTTACCTTTAAGGGTTAGATGTCCAGTTTTAAACTTTGAGTAAGCTCATAATGTAACTTTATCTTTCATTTTAAATTAAGTTAATCTTGCCCCTTTCTAGGATAAAATTGAGATATTCCAGTTCTATTTATATAGCAGTCCTCCTCCTTATAGGCAGCTCTCTTCCAAATTAGGTTCTCTTAATGTCCTTTGCAAACCTGCGGCTGCTCCTCCTTCCTAAGTTGAAATAGTCCCCATACTTTTCATGGGTGGGGCGCAGACCTCTGAGAGAACCCAAATTAGAATGCAGCCTTCCTTTCCTCTCTCATTCTGTGGACTTCAACACATACTTTCTCTAGGAAGCTTTCTCCTGTGGCTCCCTTGTATGAGAGCTTCCCTTTTCTGATTGTTTCTTAAGGTAAGAATAACTACCATAGTTCATTTTCATCGTTGCTATCCAACATATTCCTCAAATCCTGTGGGTTTTGGATCCCAGATCTCCACCCACGAGCCCTTTTTTCTTGTTTTACTATTTTTACTTTTCCAAATGTACACAAAAATAGAGAGTACAGTGATCTGCTGTACGTCCTACCTGCTTCAACAGGCAATACATTGCCAGACTTGTTTCATCCATTCATCTGTTGGTATGTGTCTGTTTTTCCCCACAATCTTTTTGTTTTGCTTGGGTATTATAAAGTAAATCGTTTCACTATTACCCCGATGTACTTTAGTTATACATCTCAAAAAAAGAGTATTCTTACATAACACTATGTCATTACTGTAATGTAATTAACAGCACATCTTTATTTTATTTTTATCTTTATTTTTGAGGCAGAGTTTTGCTCTTTCGCCCAGGCTGGAGTGCACTGGCGCGTTCTCGGCTCACTGCAACCTCCGCCTCCTGGGTTCAAGTGATTCTCCTGCCTTAGCCTCCCAGGGAGCTGGGACTACAGACAAACGCCATCATACCCAGATAATTTTTTGTATGTTTTGTACAGACGAGATTTCACCATGTTGGCCAGGCTGGTCTAGAACTCCTGACCTCAAGTGATCTGCCCTCTTCAGCCTCCCAAAGTGCTGGGATTACATGCATGAGCCACCGCACCTAGTCATTTAACAGTACTTCTTTAATATTGTCTAATACCACTCAGATCATACTTAGATTTCACTGAAGACTAAATGTTTTTGACAGTTGTTTTTCTCAAATCAAGATCCAAAAAGGATTACTCACTGTATTTGGTTGTTAGATTTCTTAAGTTTTTTTTATTCTAAAACAGTTTCTCCTCCCCGTTTCTCCCATCCTTTAATATTCTACTGGCTTTTTGAAGAAACTAGTCATGATTGGTTTCTTCAAAATAAACCACATTCTGGATTTGGCTGATTGCTTCTTTTGGTTATTTAACATGTTAGTTGGTCTTCTCTATTTCCTGTAGGCTGGAAGTTAGATATAAAGGCTTGATTAGATTGAGGCTCAGTTTTGGGGAGGAGGGAACAGTGGTATAGTGTACACAAAGCCAAACAATATCCAGACGTCCTGCTTTTAGTAATGCTAAAATTGATCCCATGAGTTCTGATGGTGAAAGTCTGATCCCTTGGTGATAAAGGGCCTCATCAGCCTTTCACCTGGTGATTTCACCCTTCGTTGATGACCATTGCCTAAGTCAGCTACTTCATTAGAAGTTGTAAAACAGCCAGCCGTGGTGGGTCATGCCTGTAATCCCAGCACTTTGGGAGGCCAAGTTGGGGAGATCACCTTAAGTCAGGAGTTCGAGACCGGCCTAGCCAACATGACGAAACCCTGTCGCTACTAAAACTGCAAAACTTAGCCAGGTGTGGTGGTGGGCATCTGTAATCCCAGCTACTAGGGAGGCTGATGCAGGAGAATTGCTTGAACCTAGGAGGCAGAAGTTGCAGTGAGCTGAGATCATACCACTGCACTCCAGTCTGGGCAACAGAGCGAGACTCTGTCTCAAAAAAAAAAAAAAAGAAAAGAAAAGAAAAAAAAGTTATAGGACAATGATTTTCTATTTTTATCATTACTTCTGCAGTTATTTGCTGGAATTTTTCTGTATAATGTAAATGGAATCCTACATTACTACATAGTAGCTTAAAATACATTTTAGAAAAGCATGAAATGATGAATGATTTAATAATAGACTCTTTAATGCCATTAAGACATTATAACTTCGATTCATGTTTAATGTGCATTAAAAGTTGGATTCTGCCTGATTATGATGGCTCATGCCTGTAATTCCAGCACTTTGGGAGGCCACAGCAGGAGGATCACTTGAGCCCAGGAGTTCGAGACCAGCCTAGGCAACATAAGGAGACCCCATCTTTACACAAAATAAAATTTAATTAGTTAGGTGTGGTGGCATGCACATATGGTCCCAGCTACTTGGGAGGTTAAGGCAGGAGGATTACTTAAGCCCAGGAGGTCAAGGCTGCAGTGAGCTCTCATTGCACCACAGCACTCCAGCCTGGGCAAGAGAGTAAGACCCTATCTCTAAAAATTTTTTTTTTTTTTTTTTTTTTTTTTTTTGGGGGGGGGGTTCCCCTTTTTCCCCGCCGGGGGGGGGGTGGCCAGATCTCAGCTCACTGCAAGCTCCGCCTCCTGGGTTTACGCCATTCTCCTGCCTGAGCTTCCCGAGTAGCTGGGACTACAGGCGCCCGCCACCTCGCCCGGCTAGTTTTTTGTATTTTTAGTAGAGACGGGGTTTCACCGTGTTAGCCAGGATGGTCTTGATCTCCTGACCTCGTGATCCGCCCGTCTCGGCCTCCCAAAGTGCTGGGATTACAGGCTTGAGCCACCGCGCCCGGCCTAAAAATTTTTTTTAAATAAATATATAAATGTTGAATTCTATGGTTAAATTATAAAAAAAAAAAAATTGCCTGGGTGCAGTGACTCATACCTATAACCCCAGCACTCTGGGAGGCCAAGGCAGATGGATCACTTGAGTTTGAGACCAACCTGGGCAATATGGCAAAACCCCTGTCTACAAAAAATATAAAATTTAGCTGGGCATGTGTGGCATGTGCCTGTAGTCCCAGCTACTTGAGCAGGAGCAGGGGCTGTGGCAGGAGAATCGCTTGAGGCCAGGAGATTGAGGCTGTACTGAGCCATGTCTGAGCCACTGCACTCCAGCCTAGGTGGCAGAGTGAGACTTTATCTCAAAAAAAAAAAGATAAAAAGATAAAAAGAAAGAAAAAGAAAAAAACTAGGCTAGGCGCAGAGGCTTACACCTGTAATCCCAGCACTTTGGGAGGCCTAGGTGGGAGGATTGCATGAGCCCAGGAGTTCAAGATCAGCCTGGGCAACATAGGGAGACTCTGTCTCTACGAAATAAAAAACAAAAAATTCACTGGGCATAGTAATGCATGCTTGTAGTCCTAGCTACTTGGAGGGCTGAGACAGGAGGATCACTTGAGCCCAGGAGTTTGAGGCTGTAGTGAGCTATAATTGCACCCCTGCACTCCGGCCTGGGCAGCAGATCAAGACCCTGTTTCAAAACAATTAAAAGAAAAAATTAATAACTTGTGCCAATGAATTAAAACATGGCAAGCATGAACTTTTTCATCTTGAACCACCTGTTTAGCATGTTGTGGAACACTATAATTCAGTGGTGCACTGTTTGTATAATGTTGATCTAGAAATAGCAGATTCTTTGTCGTACCAAGATCATTTATTGTACTTAATAAATTGGAAGCATCATAAGCTCCAAGACCAAGGCTGGGAAGCCTGCTGAAAACCTGCTTAGCAACCACAACTTGGCTCATTTTGCCATTCCAGGTCATAGATCCTAGATGTCGCTCTGGTGAATGGAAGAAAGGGGTACAGGGAAAGAACCAGAAAAGGTGGGTGGTGTCAGGCAATGGGCTCAGTGCCTGCAAAACCCAGGAAAACAGGATCAGACAGCTCTGCACTGGGAACGTAACCCTGGGACAGGCTGTACCACCTAATGGATCACATGTTTTTTCTTTAATCCTGCTCTTTGTTAGGCAGATGCTTTGAACTCTTGACTTTGAACTCAGCGCCACAGTTCCTTGATGGGTCTTGGCGTCTTCCTTTTGGAACATCCAGGCTTTTCGTTATGACTCTCTCGTATCTCAGGTCAGATCCAGGTAGATCCGTCGGTTCCTGCCCAGAAT
Organism: Theropithecus gelada; assembly: GCF_003255815.1. NCBI lineage: Eukaryota > Metazoa > Chordata > Mammalia > Primates > Cercopithecidae > Theropithecus > Theropithecus gelada. Next base: position 4,153,861 of record NC_037686.1, on the reverse strand, counting down.
GGATTTCTGTCTTGCTTCACTCTAACACATGTTACTTTTCTAATATTAAGGAATAAACAGGTGCTAGGAGTTCAAATTTTCTATTTTTTGTTTTAAGAAAAGCTATGCAAATTATTTAGATACAACATTTACTATTATTAATTTGAATTGACAAGTAAAAATTGTATATATTTACCCAGGGCAACAGGTTGTTTTGAAATATGTATACATTGTAGAATGGCTGCATAGAGCTAATGAGCATGCATTACCTCACCTTTTCTGTGTATGGTGAGAACACTTAAAATCTACTCTCTTAGTAATTTTCTTTTTTATTTTTTCTTGAGATAGGGTCTCTGTCACCCAGGCTGAAGTGCAGTGATGCTGTCATAGCTCACTGTAGCCTCAACCTCCTGAGCTCAAGTGTTCCTCCTACCTCAGCCTCCTGAGTAGCTAGGACTATGCTACCTCGCCTGGCTAATTTTAAAATTTTTTGTAGAGGGGGGTGTCAATGTGTTATCCAGACTGGTCTTGAACTCCTGGGCTCAAGCAGTCCTCCCACCTTGGCTTCCCAAAAGTGCTGGGATTACAGGTGTGAGCCACTGTGCCCAGTCAGCAATTTTCAAGAATACAATACATTGTTATTAGCTATAGTCACCATGTTGTACAATAGATCTCTTGAATTTATTCTTTCTATCTAACTGAAATTTTGCATTCTTTGATGGACACCTCCCCTTTTCCTCAGCTCCTGGTAACCATTCTGCTTGCTGCTTCTTATGAGTTCAACTTTTTTAGATTCCACATATAAGTGAAATCATGCGGTATTTGCCTTTCTGTGTCTGGCTTATTTTACTTAATGATGTCCTCCAGGTTCATCCATGTTGTTGTAAATCGGGGCCCCCAACCCCTGAGCCATGGACCAGTAGCAGTCTGCCACCTCTTAGGAACCGGGCCACACAGCAGGAGGTGAACACCAGGCAAGTGAGCATCACCGCCTGAGCTCCGTCTCCTGTCAGGTCTGCGGCAGCATTGGATTCTCACAGGAGCTTGAACCCTATTGTGAACTGCACATGCAAGGGGTCTCGGTTGCATGCTCCTTATGAGAATCTAATGCCTGATGATCTGAGGTGCAAGTTTCATCCTGAAACCAGTCCTATTGCCAAAAAGGCTGGGGACCACTGACAGGATTTCCTTCTTTTTTTAAGGCTGAATAGTATTCCATTGTATATAAAGCGGAATTGTATTTTATATTGTATATATAAAATATACCACATTGTGCATATATACCACATTTTCCTTATCCATTTTTGGACAATTAGGTTGATCTCTATCTTGACTATTGTGAAGAATGCTGCAGGGCACATGGGAATGCAGATATCTCTTTGACGTACTGATAGTTCTATTTTTAATTTTTTTAGGAACTTCCATACGGTTCTCCATAGTGGTTGTACTAATTTACATTCCCACCAACAGTGTGCAAGGATTCCCTTTTCTCCATGCCCTCTCCAACACTTGTTGCCTTTCATCTTTTTTAGAGTGGCCCTTCTAAAAGGTATGAGGTAATATCTTATTGTGGTATTTTTTTGTTTTGTTTTGTTTTGTTTTTGAGATGGATCCTCACTCTGTCACCCAGGCTGGAGTGCAGTGGCATGATTTCGGCTCACTGCAACCTCCGCCTCCCGTATTCAAGCAATTCTCTGCCTCAGCTTCCCAAGTAGCTGAGATTACAGGTGCCTGCCACCATGCCTGGCTAATTTTTTTGTATTTTTAGTAGAGATAGGGTTTCACCATCTTGGCCAGGTTGGTCTTGAACTCCTGACCCGCCTTGGCCTCCCAAAGTGCTGGGATTACAGGCGTGGGCCATCGCACCTGGCCATTATTGTGGTTTTAATTTGTATTGCTTTGGGCTGGGCGCAGTGGCTCACGTCTTTTTTTCCAGCACTTTGGGAGGCTGAGGCAGGTGAATCATTTGAAGTCGGGAGTTCAAGATCAGGCTGGCCAACATAGTGAAACTCTATCTCTATTAAAAATACAAAAATTGGCCAGGCACGGTGGCTCACGCCTGTAATCCCAGCACTTTGGGAGGCTGAGGAGGGCAGATCACCTGAGGTCAGGAGTTTGAGACCAGCCTGGTGAACATGGTATAACTCCGTCTGTACTAAAAATACAAAAATTAGCTGGGCATGGTGGCACATGCCTGTAGTCCCAGCTACTCGGGAGGCTGAGGCAGGAGAATCGCTTGAGCCCAGGAGGTGAAAGTTGCAGTGAGCCAAGATCATGCAATTGCACTCCAGCCTGGGCAACAAGAGCAAGACTCTGTCTCAAAAAAAATAATAGTAATAATTAGCTGAGCGTGGTGGCGCACGCTTGTAATCCCGGCTACTCAGGAGGCTGAGGCACAAGAATCACTTGAACCCAGGAGGCGGAGTTTGCAGTCAGCCAAGATAGTGCCATTGCACTCCAGCCTGGGCAACAGAGTGAGACTGTCTCTCAAAAAATAAATAAATAAATAAAATAAAATAAATTGTATGGCTTTGATGATTAGTGATTTTAAGCATTTTTACATATACAGCATATGTCGGTTAGCAATTTGTCTTCTTTTGAGAAATGTCTATTCTGATCCTTTGCACTTTTTTTTTTTTTTTTTTTTTTTGGTTTGGGTTTTTTTCTTTCACCCAGGCTGGATGCAATGTGGCGATCTTGGCTCACTGCCCCCTCTGCCTCCCAGGTTCAAGCAATTCTCATGCCTCAGCCTCCCAAGTAGTTAGGATTACAGGTGCCTGCCACCATGCCTGGCTAATTTTTGTATTTTTAGCAGAGACGGGGTTTCATCATGTTGGCCAGGCTGGTCTCAAACTCCTGACCTCATGATACTCCCACCTCGCCTTCCCAAAGTGCTGAGATTACAGGCATGAGCCACCACGCCTGGGCCCTTTGCCCATTTTTTAACATTGGATGATTTGCTTTCTCACTGTTAGGTTGTTTGAGTTCCTTTTTTTTGCTTCGAGACAGGGTCTTGTTCCGTTGCACAGGCTGGAGTGTGTGCACCACCATACCCAGCTTACTTTTTAATTTTTGTAGCAATGGGATCTCACTATGCTGCCCAGGCTCATCTCAAGCTCCTGGCCTCAAGTGATCTTCCCACCTCAGCCTCCCAAAGCACTGGGATTACAGGCATGAGCCACCATGCCCAGCCCCCTGAGTTCGTTACATATTTTTGATATTAACCGCTTATCAAATGTATGGTTTGCAAATATTTTTTCCCATTCTGTAAATTGTCTCTTCGTTCTATTGATTGTTTCCTTGACTGTGCAGAAGCTTTTTACTTTGATGTAATTCCATTTGTCTATTTTTGCTTTTGTTCCCTGTGCTTTTGGATTCATGTCCAAAAAAATCATTGTCCAGCCAGGCGCAGTGGCTCACATCTGTAATCCTAGCACTTTGGGAGGCTGAGGTGGGCGGATCATGAGGTCAAGAGATCGAGACCGTCCTGGCCAACATGGTGAAACCCCGTCTCTACTAAAAATACAAAAATTAGCCGAGTGTGGTGGCATGCGCCTGTAGTCCCAGCTATTTGGGAGGCTGAGGCAGGAGAATTGCTTGAACCCGGGAGGTGGAGGTTGCAGTGAACCGAGATCGTGCCACTGCAGTCTAGCCTGGCAACAGAGCGAGACACCATCTCAAAAAAAAAAAAAAAAAAAAAAATCATTGGCCAGACCAATGTCGTGGAGCTTTAACCTCTATCTAGTTTTAGATACATCATGATCACTTTCCAAGCCCCTCCCAAATTCAACCATTGTCAGTGTTGAATTTCGCTGAATACATATACTAGAATTTGTATGCCAAAGGATAATGCTTTATGTGCTTTTTTGTAGGGTTTTATTTTGCCAAAGATGTTTGTTTGGTCTAGATGTTTGCAATTGTTACCCGATAAGTACTTAAAGACACCAAAGACTAGAGTCATTTAGACCTATTCAGAGTTTACTTTTAAAACTGATGCATTGATTCAGAAAACTGATAAAAACCAAATCTGAATGTAATTTATCCATTGGGTCAAATAGCACAGGACCTAATTCCAAAATTAAGTCCAGCCACAGATGTTTTCTACTAGTAACAGTAGCTTCCTCCTTAGAGTGAATTTTCTTCAGGGACATTCATTTAAGCATCCTTTCCTGCTCTGAGCCCGTCAAAACTTGTGAGTTGTATAAAATATGAGCCATAGCATAATATTCAGGAACAATTTCAATAACCGTTTCCCCCCAGAAAAGCTATGTTAGGTAATTGTTCATTTTTTAAGTTAAGGGGATTTTACTCTAAGTAGCCAAAATGGAATAATAATAACTTAACTCTGAGGTGTTTCCCTGAGATATTGAATAGCAGTACCTTTACTCCAGATTAAACTTAAAAAAAAAATTCCCTTTTGTGTGATACCCGTTGGGCCTATTAGACTGATCTAACTTCCCTCACTTTTGGAAGTGACAGATTGACCCTATACTTTAAAATTGCTCATAAAAGTCCCTTAAGTTGCCACAAAAGCAGGTTTGGGGTTGCATTATGAATATTTAGAAGTGAATTTTTGTTTTTTTAGTATTTGCATATGGCCTCAAATGTGAGTCTCAGCCAAAGCAAGGAAACTGCATTAATTTAAAGGATTTTAGAAATCACTTTTTTTTTTTTTCTTTTTTTTTTGAGATGGGGTCTTGCCCTGTCACCCAGGCTGGAGTGCAATGGCATAATCTCAGCTCACTGCAACCTCTACCTCCCGGGTTCAAACCATTCCCCTGCCTCAGCCTCCCGAGTAGCTAGGACTACAGGCGCATGCCACCATGCCTGGCTAATTTTTGTATTTTTAGTAGAGACAGGGTTTCACCATGTTGGCCAAGCTGGTCTCAAACTCCTGACCTCGTGATCTGCCCCGCCTTGGCCTCCCAAAGTGCTGGGATTACAGGTGTGAGCCACCGTGCCCAGCCTATAAATCACTTATATAGATAGTTTGCCTTCCTTATCCTAAAACGAACTTTGAGGTTGCTTGTAGTATATTTCCTATATATTATCTGCCTTTTTAGAAGACAGTTTAAAAAGAAGTCCTACCCCAGTAGCAATGAACACACCAAGAATAAGTGAAGATAAAGTGAAACATTTGTATTCTTTTTTTTTTTTTTTTTCTTGAGACAGAGTCTCACGCTGTCACCTGGGCTGGAGTGCAATGGCACAATCTGGGCTCACTGCAACCTCCGCCTCCCGGGTTCACGTGATTCTCCTGCCTCAGCGTCCTGAGTAACTGGGGTTACAGGCGCACACCACCACACTCAGCTAATTTTTTGTATTTTTTGTACAGACAGGGTTTCACTGTGTTGGCCAGACAGGTCTCAAACTCCTAACCTTGTGATCCGCCCTCCTTGGCCTCCCAAAGTACTGGGATTACAGGCATGAGCCGTCACACCTGGCCAACGTTTTTATTTTTAATTGATCTAACAGATGACAGCTTGTTCAAAATAATAGCAACACTGTATTTAATTATGTGTGCCTATGTATGTGTATACATTATATACAGTAGTTCCCCCCTTATCTGTGGGAGATACATTCCAGGGCCCACAATGAATTCCTGAAACCACAGATAGTACCAAACCCTGTAAATACTATGCTTTTTCCTATACATAAACATTCCTATGATACAGTTTAATTTATAAATTAGGCATAATAAGAGATTAACAATAACTAAGAATAAGAACAATTTATAACAATAATACGGTAATAAAAGTTATGTGAATGTGGTCCCTGTCTCTCTCTCCCTCTCTCTCAAAATATCTTCATACTTTCAGATGATAGTCAACCACAGGTAATTGAAACTGGAAAAACTGCAGATAAGGGGCAACTACTGTATGTATATTATATATACATATATAATATATGCTTATGTTTGCTTGTTATAAGTGAAATGAATGAAAACAAGGATACATGGACAGGAGGGAGGAATTAGGATTATTTTGTCATTATAAGGTACTCACACTACCCATGAAGTGATATAGTCTTATCAAATGTGAACTTGATTTATTGTAAATGTATATTGCAAACTCCAGGACAACCACTAAAAAAAGTAGAAGCTTAAAAAAGAAGAGAAAATGGAGTCAAATAAAATGCTCAATTAAAACCAAAAAGGCAGGAAAAGAGTAGAAGACAAAAATAGGAACAAAAGACAAGAGCAACAAATAGAAGATAGTAACAAATATGATAGATATTAATCCAGTTATATTAGTAATCATTTTTAATATCAGTGGTCTAAATGCAGCAATTAAAAGAGATTATGAGTGGATCAAAAAACAAGACCCTATTGTATGTTATCTACAAGAAACCCACTTTAAATATACAGACATATAGATTAAAAGTGAATGGATGGAGAAAGATATACCATGCTAACACTAATCAAATGTTAAGTGAGAACAGCTGTATTAATTTCTGACAGAGAAGACTTCACAGCAAGGAAAGTTATCAGAGATAAAGAGGGACAGTACATAGTGATAAAGGGGTCAATTCTCCAAAAAGAAATAACAATCTTTAATGTGTATGTACCTAACGACAGAGCATTAAACTGTGTAAGGCAGGGCCAGGTGCAGTGGCTCGTGCTTGTAATCCCAGCACTTTGGGAGGCTGAGGCAGGTGGATCACTTGAGGGCAGGAGTTCAAGACCAACCTGGTCAACATGGCGAAACCCTGTCTCTACAAAAAAAAAAAAAAAACAACAACAACATACAAAAATTAGCTGGGCATAGTGGTGCATGCCTATAATCCCAGCTACTTGGGAGGCTGAGACATGAGAACTACTTGAGCCTGAGAGGCAGAGGCTGCAGTGAGCTGAGATTGTGCCACTGTACTGTCCAACCTGAGTAACAGAGTGAGACTGTCTCAAAATAAAACAAAAACAAAATTATGTGAGGCAAAAACTAACAGAACTGCAGCAGAAATCCACTCTTATAGTTGAAGACTTCAACCCCCCTCAACCCAGGAGGCAGAGAATCCATAGGGACATGTTTGAACTAAAAAACACCATTAATCAGCTGAATACAGTGGATATCTATTGACTGTTTCATCCCATGACAGCAGAATACTCAAGCATGTAAGCTTTTTCTCAAGCTTATGTGAAACATTCACCAAGATAGATCACATTCTGAACCATAAAACACACCTTAGCAAATTTAGAAGAATAGAAATTCTACCATGTCTGCTCTCAGACTACAATGGAATTAAATAAAAAATCAATAGCAAAAAGATAATTGGAAAATCCCAAAATATGTGAAGATTAAGCAACACACTTCTAAACACAGGGATGAAAGAAGAAATCTCAAGAAAATTTAAACCTTTTGTACTAAATAAAAATGAAAACATCAAAATTTGTGGGATGCAGTTAAAGCAGTGCTTAAGGGGAATTTATAACACTGGAATGTTATTAGAAAAGACAAAAGATCTAAAAATAATCTAAACTTCAACTTTAGAAAACTAGAAAAAGAAAAAGCAAACTCAATCCAAAGTAAACAGAAGAAAAGAAATCAGAGTAGAAATCAATGAAATTGAAAATAGGAACTCAATAGAGAAAATCAGCCAAACCAAAAGCTGATTTTTTGAAACAACTCAATAAAATCAATAATCTTCTAACTAGGTTAAGAAAAAGAGAGGACACAAATTACTAATAGCAGAAATGAAAGCGAGAACATCCCTATAGATCCTATGGACATTAAAAAGGACAATAAAAGAATACTATGAAAACTCTTTGCCCACAGATTTGATAACCTAGGCGAAATGCACCAATTCCTCGAAGGACACAATCTGCCAAAACTCACACAAGAAGAAAGTCACGCGGCCGGGCGCGGTGGCTCAAGCCTGTAATCCCAGCACTTTGGGAGGCCGAGACGGGCGGATCACGAGGTCAGGAGATCGAGACCATCCTGGCTAACACGGTGAAACCCCGTCTCTACAAAAAAAAATACAAAAAACTAGCCGGGCGATGTGGCGGGCGCCTGTAGTCCCAGCTACTCGGGAGGCTGAGGCAGGAGAATGGCGTGAACCCGGGAGGCGGAGCTTGCAGTGAGCTGAGATCCGGCCACTGCACTCCAGCCTGGGCGACAGAGCGAGACTCCGTCTCAAAAAAAAAAAAAAAAAAAAAGAAAGTCACACAAGAAGAAAGTCACACAAGACTTCAAACCTATGTTTTTTAAATAAATTGAATCAATTGCAAATAACCTTCTAAAATAGAAAGTACCAGGCCCAATGGGTTTACTAGTAAATTCTACCAAACATTTAAGGAAAAAATACTAAGACTCTACAGTCTCTTTCAGAAGACAGAAGCAGAGAGAATTCTTCCCAACTCATTCTGTAAGGTTAGCATTGTCCTAATACCCAAATCAGACAAAGATATTACAAGAAAACTACAGACCAATACCTCTCATGAACATAGAGGCAAATTCTCAACAAAATATTAGCAAATCAAATACAGCAATGTATAAAAATAAATTTACACTGTGAGCAAGTGGGATATATCCCAAGTATGCCATGCTGGTTCAACATTTAAAAATCAAGCAATGTGGGCCGGGCGCGGTGGCTCAAGCCTGTAATCCCAGCACTTTGGGAGGCCGAGGCGGGCGGATCACGAGGTTGGGAGATCGAGACCATCCTGGCTAACACAGTGAAACCCTGTCTCTACTACAAATACAAAAAATTAGCCAGGCATGGTGGCGGGCGCCTGTAGTCCCAGCTACTCGGGAGGGTGAGGCAGAAGAATGGCGTGAACCCAAGAGGCAGGGGTTGCAGTGAGCCAAGATTGTGCCACTGCACTCCAGCCTGGGTGACAGAGCGAGACTCTGTCTAAAAAAAAAAAAAAAAAAAAATCAAGCAATGTAATCTATCACATCAACAAGTTAAAAAAGAAAAAAAAAAATCACATGATTATATCAATAGATGCAGAAAAAGCATTTAATAAAATCCAACACCCGTTCATGATAAAAACAACAACAACAAACAACTCTCAGCAAGCTAGGACTAGAGGGAAACTTTCTCAACTTGGTAAAGAATATCTTCAAGAAACTTACAGCTAACATCAAACTTAATGGTAAGAAACCAGAAGCTTTCCCACTATAGTCAGGAACAAGGCAAGGATGTCCCCTATTATCACTGCTTTTCACCATCATACTGGAAGTCCTAGCTAATGGAGTAATACAAGGAAAGGAAATAAACGGTGTACAGACTAGGAAGGAAGAAATAAAACTATCTTTGTTTTATGAAGATGACATGATTGTCTATGTAGAAAATCTGAAAGAACTGACCAAAAATACTCCTGAAATGAATAAGCAATTACAGTAAAGTTGCAGGATATAAGGTTAATATATAAAAAGCAATTGCTGTTCTACATACCAGCAATGAACAGTAGAATTTGAAATTGAAAACACAATATTATTTATATTAGCACCCCCAAATACTTAGGTATAAATCTAACAAAACGTGCACGAGATCTGTATGAAGAAAACTACAATGAATGAAATCAAAGAATTAAATAAATGGAGGATGTTCTATGTTCATGGATAGGAAGATTCAATACTGTCAAGATGTCAGTACTTCCCACCTTCCTCTATAGATTTTTTTTTTCTTAGACGGAGTCTCACTGTTTCACCGAAGCTGGAGTAAAGTGGCATGATCTCAGCTCACTGCAACCTCTGCCTCCTGGGTTCAACCAATTCTCCTGCCACAGCCTCCCAAGTATCTGGGATTACAGGCACCTGCCATCATGCCCAGCTAATTTTTTTGTATTTTTATTAGAGACAGGGTTTCACCATGTTGACCAGGCTGACTTCGAACTCCTGACCTCAAATGATCCCCCCACCTCAGCCTCCCGAAGTGCTGGGATTACAGGCATGAGCCACTGCACCCGACCTTCGTCTATAGATTTAGTGCAATTGCAATAAAAATCCTAGCAATTTATCTTATGGATATTGACAAACAGATTCTACAGTTTATATGGAAAGGCAAAAGACACAGAATAGCCAACACAATATTGAAGGAGAGAAGAAAGTTGTAGGACTGATACTACTGGACTTTAAGACTTACTATAAAGCTACAGTAATTAAGACTGTGGTAATGGCAAAAAAAAATAGGCAAATAGATGAAAGGAACATAATAGCCCAGAAACTGACCCACATAAATTTACGGCTGGCCCTTTATATCTTTGGGTTTTGTATTATTGGATTTAGCCAACTGCAGACCAAAAATGTAGTTAGGGCTTGACATGGTGGCTCACGCCTATTATCTCACCCCTTTGAGAGGCCGAGGAAGGTGGATTGCTTGAACCCAGAAGTTTGTGACCAGCCTAGGTAACATGACGAAACCCCATCTCTTCAAAAAATAAAAGAATTAGCCAGGCACGGTGGCACACATCTGTAGTCCCAGCTACTCGGGAGGCTAAGGTGGGAGGATTGCTTGAGCCTAGGAGGTGGAGGTTTCAGTGAGCTGAGATTATGCCACTGCATTCCAGTCTGAGCGACAGAGCAAGACCCTGTCTCCAAAAAGAAAAAAAAAAAATGTATTAGGCCTATGATGGTTATGTCTGTACTAAACATGTACAGAATCTTTTTTCTTGTCATCATTCGTTTAACAATAAAGTATAACAACTATTTACATGTTACATAACAGTATGTTTATACTACATTATGTACATAAGTAATCTAGAGATTATTTCAAGTATTCACAAGGCTGTGCGTAGGTAGGTTATATGCAAATACTATACCACTTTATATAACAGACGAGCATCTGTGGATTTTGGTGTTTCCTGGGGGGTCCTGGATCCAGTCCCCCACAGATCTATCAAGGGATGACTGTAGTCAAATGATCTTGACAAAGGAGCAAAGGTAATACAATGGAGCAAAGATAGTCTGTTTTTTTTTCTTTTTTTTTTTTTGAAACAGAGTCTTGCTCTGTTGCCCAGGCTGGAGTGCAGTGGTGTGACCTCAGCTCACTGCAGCCTCCACCTCCCGGGTTCAAGCAATTCTCCTGCCTCAGCCTCCGGAGTAGCTGGGATTACAGGCCTGCGCCACCACACCCAGCTAATTTTTGTATTTTTAATAGAGACAGGGTTTCACCATGTTGGCCAGGCGGGTCTCAAACTCCTGACTTCAAGTGATCCACCTGCCTCAGCCCTCCAAAGTGCTGCGATTACAGGCATGAGCCACCGTGCCCGGCCTAAAGATAGTCTTTTTAACAAATGGTGCTGGAACAACTGGCCATCCACATGCAAAATATGAATCTATACACAAATCTGTTTCACAAAAATTAACTCAAAGTAGATCACAGACCTAAATAAATGTAAACACAATACTGTGAAACTCCTAGAAGATAACATAAGAGAAAATCTAAATGACCTTGGATTTGGCAGTGACTTTTAATTTGTGGGGTTTTGTTTGAGATGGGGTCTCCACTCTGTTGCCCAGGCTGGAGTGCAGTGGTGTGATCTCAGCTCACTGTAGCTTTGACCTACCAGGCTCAAGCCATCTTCCACCTCACGCTCCCAAATAGCTAGGACTACAGGCATGTGCCACCACGCCTGGCTAATTTTTGTATTTTTTGTAGAGATGGGGTTTTGCCATGTTGCCCAGGCTGGTCTTGAACTCTTAAGCTCAAGTGATCCACTTGGCCTCCCAAAGTGCTGGCATTACAGGCATGAGCCTGGCAGTGACTTTTTAGATATAACATGAGAGAAAGAACTGATAAGCCAAACTTCATTAAAATTAAAAATGTCTACTCTGCAAAAGATACTGTAAAGAAAATGAAAAGTTCAGCCACAGACTGGGAGAAAATATTTACAAAAGTTGTATCTGAAAAAGGATTGTTACCCAGAATACACAAAAACAAGACAAGGATGCCCTCTCTCACCACTCCTATTCAATATAGTATTGGAAGTCCTGGCCAGAGCAGTGAGGCAAGAGAAAGGAATAAAATGTATCCAAATAGGAAGAGAGGAAGTCAAACTATCCCTGTTTGTAGACAACACGATTCTATATCTAGAAAACCCCATAGTCTCTACCGAAAAGCTCCTTGAACTGATAAGTAACTTCAGCAAAGTTTCGGGTTACAAAATCAATGTACAAAGATCAGTAGCTTTTTTGTACACTAACCAGCACCCATGCTGAGAGCCAAATCAGGAACTCAATCCCATTCACAGTCACAAAAAGAATAAAATACCTAGGAACACACTTAACCAGTGAGATAAAAGATCTCTACAATGAGAATTACAAAACACTTGTCAAAGAAATCAGAGATGACAAAAACAAATGGAAGAACATTCTATGCTCTTGGATAGGAAGAATTGATATCATTTAAATGGTCATACTAGCCAGGTGTGGTGGCTCACACCTGTAATCCCAGCACTTGGGAGGCCGAGATGAGTGGATCAAATGGGTGGATCACTGAGTTTAGGAGTTTGAGACCAGCCTGGGCAACTTCACAAAACCCCATCTCTACAAAAAAATACCAAAAAAAAAAAAAAAAGCTGGGCATTGTGGCTCACACCTGTATTCCTACCTACTAGGGAGGCAGAGGCTGAAGGATCACTTGAGCCTGGGAAATGAAAAAATGCTCAATATCACTAATCATTAGATAAATGCAAATCAAAACCACAACGAGATACTATCTCACGCCAGTCAGAGTGACTGTTATATTAAAAAGTCAAAAAATAGCAGATGCTGGCGAAGTTGCAGAGAAAAGGGAACACTTATATACTGCTGGTGGGTGTGTAAATTAGTTCAACCATTGTGGAAAGCAGATTCCTCAAAGAACTAAAAATAGAACTACCATTTGACTCAGCAGTCCCACTACTCGGTATATACCCAAAGAAATATAAATCATTCTACCTTAAAGACACGTATGTTCATTTCAGCACTATTCACAATAGCAAAGACATGGAATCAACCTAAATCTCCATCCATGTAGACTGGATGAAGAAAATGGTACATACACACCATGGAATACTATGCAGCCAGAAAAAAGAATGAGATCTTGTCCTTTGCAGAAACATGGATGGAACTGGAAGCCATTACCATTACCTGCAGCAAAGTATCACAGAAACAGAAAACCAAAGGCCCCATGGTCTCATTTATAAGTGGGAGCTAAATAATGAGAACACATGGACAGAAAGAGGGGAGCAACAGACACTGGGGCCTACTTGAGGGTGGGGGTGGGGAGGAGGGAGAGGTTTGGAAAAACACTATTGGGTACTATGCTTAGTATCCAGGTGATGAAATAATCTGTATAGCAAACAAGTTTACCTATATAACCTGCACAAGTACCCCTGAACCTAAAATAAAGTGAAAATGTTTTGAAAAAATAGATCCCAGAGGAAAAAACTATAATGGACAATTCTATATAAAAGAAAGACATCTATCCATGTATCCTATTGTAGAATAAAGAGACTTGTTTGAAAAAAGAAACTTCTTAGTATTTTTATTAGAAGTGCCTTGAATCTATAGATCAATTTGTAGAGAATTGATGAAACTTTAATATTGATTCTTCCTACCCATAAACATGGTATTACTTTGTTTTTAATGAGAAACTCAGATGAGACTGTACTATGGAGTGAATTAATTGTAGTCTTTTAAAACTTGATGCTTCTTTGATTAAAGATATCCTGAAGAGAAAAAAAGATCCTGATTTCTTAACATCAGGCATTCCCTGTATACTGCCCTGTATACTATGTGACTCGTTAGAGAATTTTGTCTAGTAAAACAATTTTTAATTCTTTAAAATGTCAGGGCAGCAACGTCTAAATTGAATTTGATCTAGTCAGTCATGGAATATTTTGTGAAACTTAATAATAGCTAATGCTTTTATAGCATCTTGTGTGTGGCAAGCACTCTCCATGTATTACTTCATTCAGTCCTAACAACAAACCTAAAGAGTGTGAGAGTGTTATTTTCCCTCATCTGTTCCACACATGAGGAAACTGTGGCCAGAACTAGGTGACCTCCTAAGGTCGAATAACTAGTATGGAGGAAAGCCAGAGTTCCAACCACGCAGTCTTGCTTCAAGGGTCCATGCTCCGTGATCCAGTATGTTACACGGCTTCTTGGTGTTATACATTATTCAGCTTCATGTGAAGTTGAAGGTGAAGGTGGTTATCATTCTAAAATCACGTCATATGCACAGTAGCTTTCATCTGTAGCATAACTATTACTCTTGAGCTAGTAATGATGTTGGTTTTAATAAATAGTTATTTACAGCTACTGATTTTTCATAATCTCCAGAAAGGTAACTGGGACTGAGGACAAAGCTGTAGTCTGTGAACTTAGATTTTCTCTTTGGATTCAGCCAGATTGCCTGAGAACTGCATACTTAGACTGCATTTTTGTGGCTCTTTATGAAATTGCCTCAGCTGAACTACACTTGGCTTTACACATTGAGTCTTCATTTAGAGGCAGCGTATAAATATGACAATTTCAGAGAGGACAGATGGTAGTGAGATTTTTATGTTTATCAAAACAGAGCCCAGGTTTTAAAAGATTAAGGAAAGCTGCCCTAGACAATGTCATGCCCTCATTTTTCAGTGTCAGTCATTATTTGTCTCAGCAGTGTCCTTTTGGCTTCACTGTGTCTTCTAATATCATCAGCCAAATTGTTTCTTTCTTTTGTAATCTGTAGTTTCAAAATAATAGTTGTTCTGCTTTCAGAAAAAGACAATTATACTGTTGATTTGGTTCTTTTAAAAAACTATACACACCCTCTGGAGATTGATTTACTCCCTGTATTCATGCTGAGGAAACTAAGTGCCAGCAATGAAAACTTCTCTCTACTCTCGAACCCCTCTCACAATGAGGTCTATTTGCTCAGATGCTGTGAATCCCATCAGCTTTTCTGGGTAACTGCCGGCACATTTTGCCATAGCAATCTAGCTACTTATTATGGCTAGTCTCCTGCCATCTGTTCTTCTAATGCAACTGTTCTCAAACTTTTTTTTTTTTAATCTCAGGACCCCTCTACACTCTGAAAAATTCAGTCTTTTGTGATGTGTTGTAATGGTTGAAGTATATAAAGAAAATACAGCCTCACACAGCTATGTAATTGGAAAAGAAAAGAGCATTTTTAATAGCCTCATCCAATAATTATGTATCTGGAGTATCGTATTAATATATTCAGTATTTTAAAACTCATGAAGTAATAATTTTGCATACCTAGGTAGATTACTTAAGGTTCAAGCATTATGTTAAATTTTTCAAAAATGTAGAAAAGAAAGCCATCTAGCATCTACTACTATTAACATATATGTATTTCTCTTCGAAATATAATTTAAAAACTAAAATGACTACTTAAACATATCCTTGAACATAGTAACTTCAAGCAATGCCAAGAAGGTGTTTATAATGAAATGCCTCCCTTTATACCCCTAGTTGCTCTCCCTCAAGTTGTTTATAATACAGCTAGTAAAGAGGTATATATTTTTGAACCTATTTTTGAAATATACATCTAGAAAGTATACCCCACAAGTGTACAGCAAAATAAATTTACCTGAGCTTTACACACCCCTTTTACTAGCATCCATACGGAAAACCAGAACATTGCTAGCACCACCAAAAACCTCATTGTGCTTATCCGCACATTTTAACATAGTTGTGCTTAAAACTCTACAATACCTTTAGAATAACTCTAAGATATCTTTATCTTTTAAAAACTCTAAGATACCTTTAGAATAACTATATTTATTTGCATCAAAAGATGTCTTTCAATAATATTTTTGGGTTTTTTTTTTTTTGTCATTTACAGAAAGCACTTACATGAACCATACATCTCAGCTTTGGTTTCCTCTTTTCCTCATCACTGGAAAGTTCTCACTTCTGGGAAAGTTAACCATATTTAGAAAAAACAAGAGGAGGCTGGGCATGGTGACTGGGCGCGGTGGCTCACACCTGTAATCCCAGCACTTTGGGAGGCCAAGGCAGGCAGATCACTTGAGGCCAGGAGTTCAAGACCAGCTTGGCCAACATGATGAAACCCTGTCTCTACTAAAAATACAAAAATTAGCTAGGCATGGTGGTGCACACCTGTAGTCCCAGGTACTCGAGAGACTGAGACAGGAGAATCGCTTGATCCCAGGAAGCGGAGGTTGCAGTGAACTGATATCGTGTCACTGCACTCCAGCCTGGGTAACAGAGCGAGACTCTGTCTCAAAAAAACAGGCTGGGTGCGGTGACTCACACCTGTAATCCCAGCACTTTGGGAGTCCGAGGCGGGCAGATCACTTGAAGTCAGGAGTTCACCTGGCCAACATGGTGAAAACCTGTCTCTACTAAAAATAAAAAAATTAGCGGGGCATGGCAGTGGGTGCCTGTAATCACAGCTACTTAGGAGTCTAAGGCAGGAGAATTGCTTGAAACCAGGAGGCAGAGGTTGCAGTGAGCTGAGATCATGCCTCTGCACTCCAGCCTGGGTGACAGAGCAAGACTCCGTCTCAAAAAAAAAAAAAAAAAAAAAAGTCTATTGGAAAAATAATTAATTAAGAGAGGCTGGGAAAAAAAATAAAAAATAAAAAATAAAAAGAGGCTCTCCCCAGCAAACTCTGTCAGCAACTTTAGGTAACAAATAGCAAAAAGGTTGAAGTGAACCACTTAATATCAAAATATGTCTTACGTACAATGACTAAATATACAAGTTTGAAGAACACAAAGACCAGTATGGCTAGATGTTCATAAACAAGGGGAAGAGTAGAGAAAGATGAGTGAGAGAGGTAGGTCAGGACCAGGTCTTGGAGACCATGGAAGGGAGTTTGGATTATATCCTAAGTATAATGGAAACTTACTGGAGAGTGTATGGTGGTGACATCTGAATTACTTTTTTTTCTTTTTTTGAGACAGAGTCCTGCTCTGTTACCCAGGCTGTAGTGCAGAGGCGTGATCTTGGCCATTGCAAACTCCGCCTCCCAGGTTCAAACGATTCTCCTGCCTCAGGCTTCCAAGGGGCTGGAATTACAGGTGTGCGCCACCACACCCAACTAATTTTTGTATTTTTAGTAGAGATGGGGTTTCACCATGTTGGCCAGGCTGGTCTCAAACTCCTGAGCTCGTGATCCGCCCACCTTGGCCTCCCAAAGTGCTGGGATTACAGGCATGAGCCACTGCGCCTGGCCTTGAATTACATTTTTAAATGATCATTCTGACTATTACATGGAAGGTAGATTTGAGAATGTAAAGAGAAGAAACAAATTAGGAGACTGTTGCAGTAGTTCAAATAAAAGATTATGGTGGATTTGACTAGGATTACTGATAGCAGTAGAAATGGTGGAGCTCAGATTCTGGAAATATTTTGGAGGGAAACTGTCAGAGTTTGGTTTGAATTGGATATAAGATCTGAGAAAAGAGAGGAATTAAAGTTGATCTATGAGGTAGCTAAAGTGGGGTGGATTTATAAATCATTATCATTAAGGAATTGAAATTTTGACTAGAGTGTTGGGTGAATCTTTGATGTGAATATTGAAATTGTCAAGAATGACAGTGGGTCCAGTGGTGGAAATGAGATAGCGATCCAGGTATTGAAGTTTATTAGTAAGTGGGGGAGAAGTGGCTGAGTATACAAAGATAATAGCCAAAAGGAGAGAAAAGGAATGGTAACATTAAATAATGTGTGTTTTTTATTTTATTTTATTTATTTTTGTTTTTGAGACAGTCTCGCTCTGTTGCCCGGGCTGGAGTGCAGTGGCCGGATCTCAGCTCACTGCAAGCTCCGCCTCCCGGGTTCACGCCATTCTCCTGCCTCAGCCTCCCGAGTAGCTGGGACTACAGGCACCCGCCACCTCGCCCGGCTAGTTTTTTGTATTTTTTAGTAGAGACGGGGTTTCACCGTGTTAGCCAGGATGGTCTCGATCTCCTGACCTCGTGATCCGCCCGTCTCGGCCTCCCAAAGTGCTGGAATTACAGGCTTGAGCCACCGCGCCCAGCCTATAATGTGTGTTTTAAAGGAGCTGGAGTTTTCTAAAGAGAATGGAAGACACCTTAAAATCCATTAAACAATTGTGTCTCCAAGTTCAGTTAAAATGTAATGGGGGCTTGGTCTAGGATGATAGCAGAGGAGATGACGAGAGGTGGCCTCGTTAGAAAAATAATTACAAGGTTAAACTCAATTAGATTTGGTGACAATTTGGAAATGGGAACTGAGGGTTGATGGGAGCCAGGAATTACCTCTAGGTTTCTGTTTATATGACTGGATAACTTGTGACAGGGAACCAAAATAAGCTTACCTAAGACCCAGGTGTATTAGAGAAGATGACTGAGACAGTTGAATTTGAGGGGCCTATAAGGTTCTCAAATGGCGATATTCTATAGAAAGTTGGATACAAATATCTGGAAGAAATGGATCAATGATGAGTAGATTAATATGCAGGTAATGGTTGATCACATTTTCCAACTCCTTCAAGTAAATGTGACTTCTAGTTCAATATGATGTTCTAAATTCACATATTTCCTTCCCTTCCACTTAGGATGCCAGTAAAATGAAATAAAGGAATAAAATTGGAAATAACTCTAAAAACAAAGAGAAATAAAAGGAGCAATTGTAATTTGAGTTTGCATCAGATATCTAAAAGGACAGATAGAAGTGCTTTCCCTTTTTTTTTTTTTTTCCCCTGAGACAAAGTCTTGCTCTGTCACCCAGGCTGGAGTGCAGTGGCTCAACCTTGGCTCACTGCAACCTCCGCCTCCTGGGTTCAGGCTATTCTCTTGCCTCAGTCTCCCGAGTAGCTGGGACTACAGGCGCATGCCACCATGCCTGGCTAATTTTTGTATTTTTAGTAGAGATGGGGTTTCACCGTGTTGGCCAGACTGGTCTTGAACTCCTGATCTCAGGTGATCCACCAGCCTGAGCCTCCCAAAGTGCTGGGATTACAGGCATGAGCCACCACGCCCGGCCCAGATGTGCTTGCTCTTTAGTAAACAGATTGGAAGGAACACCAAAACAAATTGCATAAAAGGGGGTTATGGTGAGAGTAGGAGTGACCTTTCCAGCTAAACCCCAAAGAGGCTCCAGTTGCAGCTTTGTGGAGTGTGGGAGTGAGAAATGAATTTGAAAATAGCAGGATTATTTGAAGATCCGTCTGTAGAACAGCTGTATGATTTGATAACCGATTCCCTCCTCCATTCATCAGAAAAAGTTCCAAGTAAGTAAGAAATTTCTCTAGGAAAAAGAAATTGGAGAATTTCTCTCTAGAGAAATTGAAGGAAACTAGCTGAAAAGTAGTAGGGCCACTAATGTGTTGTTGGTACCCAGGCAAGGCCTCCTCATTCAGGCATTGCAGGGAGGAAAGGTGTCTTCAGCCTAATGACTAGATGTGAAAGAAAAATAGAATAAGTGTACCTTAAAAGAAAGAATGAAGTAAAGAGCAGACCATGGAGGAAATATTTAGGATATAAAAGAAATCTTTTAAAAACCGATTGTTATCTTTTAGAAAAAGTTAAAAAAATGTCATGTCTATATTATGAAAAACAATCAGAACAAGAAAACTTTTGCAAATTTAAAATTCATTTGGGGCCAGGCATGGTGGCTCACGCCTGTAATCCCAGCATTTTGGGAGGCCGAGGCGGGTGGATCACCTGAGGTCAGGAGTTTGAGACCAGCCTGGCCAATAAGGCAAAACCCCAACTCTACTAAAAATACAAAAATTAGCTGGGCGTGGTGGCGCATGCCTGTAGCCCCAGCTGCTCTGGAGGCTGAGACAGGAGAATCGCTTGATCCGGGGAGGCGGAGGATTCAGGGAGCTGAGATCATGCCATTGAAGCCTGAACAACAGAGAGAGAATCTGTCAAAAAAAAAAAAAAAAAAAAAAGGCCGGGCGTCATGGCTCACACCTGTAATCCCAGCATTTTGGGAGAAACAGGCAGGCGGATCACCTGAGGTCAGGAGTTTGAGACCAGCCTGGCCAACATGGTGAAACCTCATCTCTACTAAAAATATAAAAATTAGGCGGGCATGGTAGTGGGTACCTGTAATCCCAGCTATTCAGAGGCTGAGGCAGGAGAATTGCTTGAACCCAGGAGGCGGAGCTGGCAGTGAGCACTCCAGCCTGGGCGACAGAGCGAGACTTCATCTCAAAAAAAAAAAAAAATCAGTTAGAAAAATAATCAGAGAGTGTGAAAATATTATTGGAGTGTCATAGAATATGGTGAAAACAGGCAGGTAATAAAATATAACAGGGAATATAACACTCCAGAAGAATTTTTAAAAAAAGGAAGGAGGGAAGAAATTATCAAATAGTAGAAGAAAAATTACCAAAGCTGAGAAAAAAAAACAGTGAGACCTTAGGTTGAAAGAGCCTACAGAATGCTGAGTGAGATGAGTGAAAAAAAACCTACATGTGCCACATCCTCAAAATTTTACAACGTCTAGGTTAAAAAATATTCTAAAAGATTTCAGAAAGAATAATAAGGTTCGTCTACAAGAAGTTAAAAATCACACTGCCATCAGACTTCTCATCAGTATCACTGGGCCAATGACTTAAGTGGTTGGTGGGAAAATTATTTTGGCCTGTCAAATTATCAGGAATGTGGGTGTAAAATAGAAACATTTTTAGACAAATAATAACTCTAAGTTTACTTCTCACCTACCATTTCTAAAAGAATTAGTAGAGATCAATCAAACAAAACAGGATAGAAAACCAAGAAAGATAACAACATGGGTTGAAGGAAGCAATAGCTTTAACCGGAGTTCAGTTAAGGATAGCTGCAGAATGATAATCACACAGGAGGCCTGGGATGAAGCGTCCTGACGGAAGCAGTAAATAAAGAGAAAAAAGAAACTGGATTCAGCGTATCGTTGAGAAGCAGAATAAGTTTTCAAGATATGCTGAAACATTATTGTGTGGTACACAGAAAGAAAATTCCAAGCATAGAAATACCAAGAAAAAAGAAAACTGAACAAGAAAATAATTCTCCATAAAGGAATTAAATTTGGCAGTTAATTTTTTATTCTAAAAATATTGAAATATACACAGAAGTGGAGCAAAGAGCATAATGAACTATGTATTCCTCACGCAGGTTCAGCAGTGGTCCAGAATATGCCACATTTGCCTCATCCTTTTTTCTTTCTTTGCTGAAGTATTTAAAAGCAAATTGCAGGCCGGGCGCAATGGCTCATGCATAATCCCAGCGCTTTGGGAGGCCAAGCTGGGCAGATCACCTGAGGCCAGGAATTCGAGACCAGCCTAGTCAAAATGGCAAAACCTCATCTCTACTAAAACTACAAAAAAATATTAGCTGGATGTGGTGGTGGGTGCCTGTAGTCCTAGCTACTTGGGAGGCTGAAGCAGGAGAATCACTTGAACCCAGGAGGCAGAGGTTGCAGTGAGCTGAGATTGTGCCATTAGAGCTGAGACTCTAGCCTGGACAACAAGAGTGAAACTCTGTCTCAAAAAAAAAAAAAAAGCAAATTGCAGACATCAAATACTTTTTACCCCTACTTTCCTTCAGTGTCAATCTCTAAAAAAAGGTGGACATTGACTTTTTCTAATCATAATGCTGTTATAACACATAACAAAATTAACAATAAGTTCTTGGTGAAATCTAAAATTCAGTTCATGATCAGGTTTCTCCAGATGTTTCAAAAATGTGTTTTCACAGTTCACTTTTTCAAATTAATTCACAATTCTTGTATTGAGTTTGCTTGTTGCGTTTTCATCCAGATTGACCCTCCTTCCATTTCTGTCATGCCACTTGCCAATGAAGGAACTGTATCAGTTGACCTATAGAATAGCCCACATTCAGGATTTGACTGCTCCTTGTGGTATCCTTTAACTTGTTCCTCTGCCCCTCTGTATTTCTAGTAATTTGAAGCTAAGTATAAGAAAATGGTTAGATTCAGGTTTAATATTTCTTGGCAAGAACATCTCTTAGGTCATGCCATGTGAAATGTAACATGGTTTTCATTGTTTTATGAAGTTCAAGGAAAAGTTCACTTTATCTCAAAATCAGAAGTATTGTCCTCTGACAATATGACATTGAACAAGGAAGTCCTACCATACTACCTGTTCTGTCATGAACAATTTTCATAGGATTATGTTAAGGTAACTACTTGTACTGTTTTCAACTCTTTCAATATATAAGAAAACTTGTACTGGTTTTCAACTTTTTCAATGTATCTTTTCAATGTATAAGACTAGGCTGCATTGTGAATTTGCCACAGAATATGGTTATCAAGTTTGTCAATATAGAATTTGGAGAAGTTGGCTAGGGAAAGTGGAAAAGACCTTAGTATCTTTATCAGCAAATCAGGGACATTAGGTTTACTAGTTTTAATGCAGTATATTGAGATTTAAATTACGAATGTTTTTGTCCTAAATTTGTTAAATGCACAAAACTCCCCACACATTTTTTTGATAGAATGAAATCTCTGATAATGAGCACTGAAGTTTCATTTATTTATTTGTTTGTTTTTTAGAGATAGGGTCACACGAGTTACCCAGGCTGGCCTGGAACTTTTGGGTTCTGTCAGTCTTCCTGCCTCAGCCTCCCAAGTGACTGGGATGCGTGCCACCGTGCCTGGCTGAAATTTATTTAAAGTCTTCAGTAGATGTTAAATTTAGCTTTTATAATGTTTGAACTCAGTTGTTTACCTTCAACTCTATTTACTAATTTGTTTGTTTGTTTTTTGACTTTTTGTTTGTTTGTTTGTTTTTGAGATGGGGTTTCACTCTTGTTGCCCAGGCTGGAGTGCAATGGTGAAATCTTGGCTCACCACAACCTCAACCTACCAGGTTCAAGCGATTCTCCTGCCTCAGCCTCCTGAGTGGCTGGGATTACAGGCATGTGCCACCATGCCAGCCTAATTGTGTACTTTTAGTAGAGACAGGGTTTCTCCATGTTGGTCAGGCTGGTCTCGAACTCCTGACCTCAGGTGATCCGCCCGCCTCAGCCTCCAAAAGTGCTGAGATTACAGGTGTGAACCACTGCGCCTGGCCACTAATTTTTATTTATAAATTTGGCAGAAGACTATATTATGTATAGTTGTATAATATAAGCATTCTAAGTATTATTTGCTTTTTGATACCACTTAAAGATTATGTATAGATGTAGTTATTAGAAAGAGTAGTAGACATGAAATCAGGAAGCTACATCATGATCTTGACTCTGATCCTAGATGACATAATATTGGACAAGTCATTTGACTTAACTGCGCCTATTTCTTCATTTTATGAATAAGGGGATCAGATTTGATCATTTAAATGATCAAACAGTCTAAGTTATTTAGGTTATTAGGTCATACAACCTAAGTTATTCAAGTTCAGATGTATTGAAAAATGTGATGAAGAGCACACACAACTTTGTTCTCCTCTGCTCTTGCCATGATCCTTAAACTAACAAAATGAGGAAATAGATGGCTTTTTTTCTCCTCCCTGAATTTATAAAAAAGGAATTTATAAATTTGGCTTAACCTTTTTTTTTTTTTGAGATGGAGTCTCGCTTTGTCGCCCAGGCTGGAGTGCAGTGGCTGGATCTCAGCTCACTGCAAGCTCCGCCTCCCGGGTTCTCGCCATTCTCCTGCCTCAGCCTCCCGAGCAGCTGGGACTACAGGCGCCAGCCACCTCGCCCAGCTAGTTTTTTTTTTTGTATTTTTTTTAGTAGAGACGGGTTTTCACCGGGTTATCAAGGATGGTCTCGATCTCCTGACCTCGTGATCCACCCGTCTCGGCCTCCCGAAGTGCTGGGATTACAGGCTTGAGCCACCGCACCCGGCCTGGCTTAACTTTTTAAACTTTTAATCTGAGGAAGAAGTGAAACTCCATCTTACACCTAATAGATGCAAAACAAAAATGAAACATAATTTAGCTTTCAGAAGTATAGCCACACCCCAAGGAGATATTGCTGCTTTGGTTCCAGATCACTGCAGTAAAGCGACGGTCCCAATGAAGCGAGTCACGCAAATACTTTGGTTTCCCAGTGCATATAAAAGTTATTTTACACTATACTGTAGTTTATTAAGTGTGCAATTGTATTATGTCTTAAAAAATACACACCTTAAATACAAAATACTTCATTGTTAAAAAATGCAAAAAATCATCTAAGCCTTCAGGCAGTTGTAATCTTTTTGCTGGTGGAGGCTCTTGCCTCCATCTTAATGGCTGCTAATTGATCAGGCTGGTGGTTGCTGAAGGTTGGAGTGGCTGTGACAGTTTCTTTCTTCTTTTTTTTTTTTTTTTTTTCCCAAGACGGAATCTCGCTCTGTCGCCCAGGCTGGAGTGCAGTGGCACAATCTCGGCTCGCTGCAACCTCCGCCTCTCAGATTCACGTCATTCTCCTGCCTCAGCCTCCCAAGTAGCAGGGACTACAGGCACCCACCATCATGCCCAGCTAATTTTTTGTATTTTTAGTAGAGACAGGGTTTCACCGTGTTAGCCAGGATGGTCTCAATCTCCTGACCTCGTGATCCACCCGCCTCGGCCTCTCAAAGTGCTGGAATTACAGGTGTGAGCCACCATGCCCAGCCTTCTTTCTTCTTTTTTTAAATAGAGATGGAGTCTCACTATGTTGCCTAGACTGGTCTCAATTTCCTGGCCTCAAGCAATCCTCCAGCCTTGGTCCCCCAAAATGCTGAGATTACAGGCATGAGCCATCACACTGGCTGGCAGTGTCTTAAAATATGATAACACTGAAGTTTGTTGCATCAGTTGACTCTTCCTTTCATGAAATATTTCTCTGTTGCACGTCATGCTATTTGATAGTATTTTACCCACAGTAGAACTTCTTTCAAAATTAGGCCGGATGCAGTGGCTCATGTCTATAAACCCAGAGCTTTGGAAATCTGAGACAGGAGGATAGCTGCAGGCCAGAGTTTGAGACGAGCCTGGACATCATAGTGAGACCCCCATCTCTACAAAAAATGGAAAAAATTAGCTGGGCATGGTGGTGCACACCTCTAGATCTAGTTACTTGGGAGGCTCGGGTGGGAGGATCCCCTTGAGTCCAGGAGTTCAGTACTGCAGTGGGTTGTGATTGTGCCACTACACTCCAGCTTGGGTGAAAAGTAAGACTCTCTCTCAGTAAATAAAAGTTAAAAACTGGAGTCAGTCCTGAAACCCCGCACTGCTTTAACAACTAGGTTTACATAATATTCTAAATCCTTTGTTGTCATTTCAACAATGTTTACAGCATTTTCACTTGGAGTAGATTCCATCTCAAGAAACACTTGCTTTGCTCATATCCATAAGAAGCAACTCCTCATTTGTTCAGGTTTTTTAATGAGATTGCAATAATTCAGTCACATCCTCAGGCCACACTTCTAATTCTAGTTCTCTTGCTATTTCCACTACATTTTCAGTAATTTTCTCCACTGAAGTCTTGAACCCCTCAAAGTCATCCATGAGTGTTGTACTCAACTTCTCTTCTAAACTCTGATAATGTTGATAGTTTGACCTCCTCCCATGAATCATGAATGTTCCTAATGGCATCTAGAATGGTGAATCCTTTCCAGAAGGCTTTCAATTTAGTTTGCCCAGATCCATCAGAGGAATCTATGGCAGCTATAACCTTACAATATATATTTCTGAGATAATAAGACTTGCAAGTTGAAATGACTCCCTCAACCTTGGGTTTCAGAACAGCTGCTGTGTTAGCAAGCATGAAAGCAACATTAATCTCCTTGTACGTCTTCATCAGAGCTCTTGGGTGACCAGGTACAGTGTCAGCAAGCAGTAATATTTGAAAGGAATCAGTTTTTCTGAAAAGTAGGTCTCAACAGTAGACTTAAAATATTCAGTAAACCATGGTGTAAACAAATATGCTGTCATCCAGGCTTTGTTGTTCCATTTCTAGGGCACAGGCAGGGTAGATTTAGCATAAATCTTATGGGTGCCCTAGGGTTTTTGGAATGGTAAATTAGCATTGGCTTCAACCCAAAGTTACCAGCTGCATTAACCCCCAGCAAGATAGTGGGCCTGTTCTTTGAAGCTTTTGAAACCAGGCATTGACTTCTTTCTAGCTAGGATAGTCCTAGATAGCATCGTCTTGCAATAGAAGGTTGTTTCATCTACATTGAAAATCTGTTGTTTGGTGTAGCCACCTTCACCAATGACTTAGCTAGATCTTCTGAATAACCTGCTGCAGTTTGTACATCAGCACTTGCGGCTTCGCTTTGCACTTTTATGTTATAGAGATGGCTTCTTTCCTTAAACCTCATGAACCAACCTCTGCCAGCTTCAGACTTTTCTTCTGCAGCGTCCTTACCTCTCTCAGCCTTCACATAACTGAAGAGAGGCCCTTGCTCTGGATTGAACTTTAAGGGAATATTTTGGCTGGTTTAATCTATCCAGACCACTGAAACTTTCTCCATATCAGCAGTAAGGCTGTTTCACTTTCTCAGCATTTGTGTGTTAAGAGTAACACTTTCCATTTCCTTCAAGAACTTTTCCCTTGCATTCCCAACTAGGCTGTTTGGCACAATGGCACAGGATTTCCCTCAGCCTTGATGTACCTGATGTTTACTTGTGACCAGACTTACGTCACACATTCTTGGCAACATTACCACCTCCCATCACTGGTGATGTTAACTTTGATCTTCTGATCATATTGGTGCCCGCCAGACTTCTCCACATTAAAGTCATTATTAATGACCTTTTGTAAGTGATTAGTATTTTGTGGAGAGCTTTCCAAGAATACACCAGCATGTTCTTATCTAACAGTCACCCACCAGACTTAATATCCATTCACTACTCCCATCCGAATCAAACCCCTGTGAGAGTGCCAAATGGTGATTTTCTGTTTCCTTTCTTCTATGTTCATCAGTTGGTAAGGAATATCATTCCCTTCTCTTGTATTTATTTGTATATAAAAACTCATTGCCAGGCGCGATGGCTCACGCATGTAATCCCAGCACTTTGGGAGGCCGAGGCGGGCGGATCACAAGGTCAGGAGATCAAGACAATCCTGGCTAACACGGTGATACCCCGTCTCCACTAAAAAATACAAAAAAATTAGCTGGGTGTGGTGGCGGACGCCTGTAGTCCCAGCTACTCAGGAGGCTGAGGCAGGAGAATGGTGTGAACCTGGGAGGCAGAGCTTGCAGTGAGCTGAGATCCTACCACTGCACTCCAGCCTGGGCGATAGAGCGAGATTCTGTCTCAAAACAAAACAAAAAAGAAAAGAAGAAAAAAAGAAGGAGCTCATTGATTCTTGTTTTGTTTACAAGATGGTAATCCATTTTTATTGATTGATTGATTGATTGATTGATTGATTGACATGGGGTTGCCCAGGCTAGAGTCCAGTGGTACAGTGATAGCTTACTGCAGCCTTATCTCCTGGGCTCAAGAAATCCTCCCGCCTCAGCCTCCCAAGTAGCTGGGCCTACAGGCATGTACCACCACAGCCAGCTAATCTTTTTTAATTTTTGTAGAGATGATGCCTGCTATGTTGCCTAAGCTGGTATCAAACTCCTGGGCTGTAGTGATCCTCTCACCTTGGCCTCCTAAGTGCTGGGATTATAGGCGTGCGCCAATGCGCTCAGCTTATTATTATTTTAATGCTCAAATTGTCTATTAGCCAGTAGGAGCCCCTTCAGTTGGCCTCCTGTGTCTCTTCAGCATGTCCCATCATTCATGGTGCACTTCCTTACTTTCTGGCACAAATGTGTTCCTGGCTCATTTTGTACTTTCCTGACCCAGCCTTCAA
This sequence comes from Theropithecus gelada, assembly GCF_003255815.1. NCBI lineage: Eukaryota > Metazoa > Chordata > Mammalia > Primates > Cercopithecidae > Theropithecus > Theropithecus gelada. The sequence goes on along the minus strand of NC_037686.1, from coordinate 4,126,220 downwards.
ATCAGTCTTTCCTCCAAGGAGCTCTGGTTCCTATTAGGTATTTTAAAAACAAGATCTGAGCATTCAGTATGCTTGAAGCTACTGGGGTAGGATATCATCATTTAGGCTCACCTAGCAAAAAAAAAAAAAAAAAAGCTAGGAAAATATCTACATGTAATCCTAGAAGTTACATAATTTTAATGTGTTATAGCTCTGATTGCAAGGCAGTGACTAACAAAATCTTATGATATTACCCCCAACCCAGGTATGTGTAATCCTCGAAATTATAGTGACACACCTCCAACTTCAAAGAGCACAGTGGAGGAGCTGCATGAACCGATCCCTTCTCTCTTCCGGGCACTCACAGAAGGAGATACTCAGCTGAATTGGAACATCGTTTCTTTCCCTGTTGCAGAAGAACTTTCACATCATGAGAATCTGGTTTCATTTTTAGAAACTGTGAACCAGCCACACCACCAGAATGTGTCTGTTCCCAGCAATAATGTTCATGCGCCTTATTCCAGTGACAAAGGTAACGGCCAACAGTTGATTTTTTCCATTTGCCCCCTCATGTGGTCTGTCCATGTAATTTATAAAACCTGTGTAAGACCATCTTTTGGAGCAGCTTTTTGGTTTTGAATTTGTATCATCTCACATAAATTCTAGACTCAATAACCCTGATCCCATCATATCTAGAGGCACATGCCAGAAGGATAAGAGAAAAAAAAAATATCTCCGATCCCTGGGTAGATAAAGAGGCATGTCGACCAGGTGTGGTGGTTCATGCCTGTAATCCCAGCACTTTGGGAGGCTGAGGCAGGTGGATCACGAGGTTAAGAGTTCAAGACCAGCCTGGCCAACATGGTGAAACCCTGTCTCTACTAAGAATACAAAAATTAGCTGGCCGTGGTGGCGGGAGCCTGTAGTCCCACCTACTTAGGGAGGCTGAGGCAGGAGAATTGCTTGAACCTGAGAGTCGGAGGTTGCTGTGAACCGAGATCACACCACTGCACTCCAGCCTGGGTGGCAGAGCAAGACTCCGTCTTGCCAAAAAAAAAGATAAAGAGGCATGTCAGCATATTGTCAAAATTCCTCCATACTCCTGGCAGCAGAGGCTGTACTGTATTGGAAAATAGATAATTGTTCCTAATTCTGGTATTTATTTGTCTTAGGCTTTATTCTCTTCATAAGATAACAACAGTGCTGCTTCTCTAATATGATATTGCTCATTGTCAGGTAATGTTCAGAGTATCCCATGAAGTCAGATTTTTATAATAGCAGACGTACCAAAATGATGCCAAAGTCATTAGCTAAATTTCTTTATAAGCAAGTTGGTATTCCAGACATCTCATTTCCAGGCATAAACTAACCCCAGCCAGTTCTCTGCAAATGAGTGCTGTTGGTCAGAAAAGGAATTAAATGAGAAAATAACTTATACAAATTACAGAAGCGTATTTAAGAGCATTTATTAGTGAAGATAGGGCATATCATAATTTTGGAATGTAAAGAGCATGTGACTTTTATAAAATCTTTGATATTTTTGATAAAAGGCACCCTATAATTTTACTGTGGAAGCATAAAGCACTTATGAAAAATTGGAATTATTTCTTAAAATATGAGGTGAATTATGTATAAATAGTATAATTTGTACTCTTACTTGGCTATTACTTGTGCCCTCCATTACATTCCTACCTATATAAAACAGTGTGGGCCAGGTGCAGTGGCTCACGCCTGTAATCCCAGCACTTTGGGAGGCCGAGGCGGGCGGATAACCTGAGGTCGGGAGTTCAAGACTAGCCTGACCAACATGGAGAAACCTCGTCTCTACTAGAAATACAAAATTAGCTGGGTGTGGTAACGCATGCCTGTAATCCCAGCTACTTGGGAGGCTGAGGCAGGAGAATCACTTGAGCCCGGGAGGTGGAGGTTGTGGTGAGCCGAGATCGTACCATTGCACTCCATCCTGGGCAACTAGAGCAAAACTCCATCTCAAAAAAAAAAAAAAACAAAAAAACCGTGTGAGCTTCGGACATTAATAGTAAAAGCAAAACAGCTTCTGTTAAATGACAGTGTAAGAATTCTTATTCCCTTTTAGGTTAGAGTACTTTGTAAAACAAATGCTAGATTTTGGAAAACATTAGAAACATATGGAATGCAATAATATGTTTTGTTATCATTTTCTCCATTATTGAAATCTAAATAATCAACATAATAGATATTAAATAATAATTCATAAGTTTTGTTCAAAGATTATTTAAATTTATGAAGCAATTAGCAAGAAGCTAATTCCTGGAAACTCCAGCTGTCTTCAAGACACAGCTAAAGTTTTTTCTCTGTGACATCTTTCCTGGGCACCTCTTCCCCAAGATAGAGTTAGCCTCTTCCTACTGCTCCTCCTGCATTTGCAGTTTGTTTGTTTGGGTTTTTTTTGTTTTTTTGTTTGTTTGTTTGTTTGTTTTTTGAGACAGAGTCTCGCTCTGTCGCCCAGGCTGGAGTGCAGTGGCGCAATCTCGGCTCACTACAACCTCCACCTCCCAGGTTCCAGTGATTCTCCTGCCTCAGCCTCCCGAGTAGCTGGGTTTACAGGCACCTGCCATCATGTCCGGTTAATTTTTTGTATTTTTAGTAGAGACAGGGTTTCACCATGTTGGCCAGGCTGGTTGCAAACTCCTGGCCTCAGGTGATCCACCTGCCTCGGCCTCCCAAAGTGTTGGGATTACAGACTTGAGCTACCATGCCTGGCCTGCATTTGCAGTTCTATTTATTGTCTGTTTTTAGCTTATGGATCTATCATTTTCTACTTAGTTCCGTGGATTCTTTGATTCCTCTACTGAAAATATAAAAATTAGCCAGGTGTGGTGGTATATGCCTGTAAATCCCAGCTACTCAGGAGGCTGAGGCAGAGAATCACTTGAACCTGGGAGGTGGAGGCTACAGTGAGCCAAGATCGCACCACTGCACTCCAGCCTGGGCAACAGAGTGAGACTCCATCTCAAAAAAAAAGAAAAAGGAAATGCCCAGTTTAAAAGTACAGCTGTATAACATAGCAAATGCTTTTAAGCCCAATAAACCAACCTTTAGATCAAAGCCTGAAATTTAATAAAAGAAGCTAAGGAAGCCCTTTGCCTTCTTCAGATAGAGTGGGAGAATCTGACTTCCTTCTCAACATAATTAATTAATGAAGATCTTTTTTCCTGTGCCTCATCTTTGTCATGTACAGACCAGCAGTAAGAGAACTAAGATAAATAACTATTAGTATTCAACTAGGTAATAAAGCTTTTTTTTGTTTGTTTTTCTTTTTTCTTGCCCTGAAATCTTAAATTTTTGTTTTTCAGAACACATGTGTACTGTGGTTTATTTTGATGACTGCATGTCCATACATCAGTGTAAAATATCCTGTGAGTCCATGGGAGCATCCAAATATCGCTGGTTTCATAATGCCTGCTGTGAGTGCATTGGTCCAGAATGTATTGACTATGGTAGTAAAACTGTCAAATGTATGAACTGCATGTTTTAAAGAAGGAAGACAAATGCAAACCAAAGCAACTTAGTAAAAGAATAGGTATAAAAAGTTATTCTGTAAGTCTGTTGGTTGTGTCAGAATCCCGGTAAGTTAAGTTGTAAAGACTTTGGAATAAGTTTCTTTTAAAATATGACATAGCCAGTGATGTGTTTAATTATATAACTGTTCTTGCTGATTGTATTGCCCCTAGCAATAAGCCCTGTCCTTTGAATACATATACAACTTTGGTCGTATGAGAAGCAGGTGTACAGAGAATTTCTTGAGACATCTGAGGTTTTTAACATGAAGCCTGATGTGGTTTTCCTTTAGCATTCCAAAAGGTTTTTGCAGTGTTAGCAGAAGCTGTTGATGTGAGTTATGATTTCTTCATGTGCGACTTTTAGCACAGAGTTTTTATAGTTGCACATCATTCCTCTTTGTGCCTTGTTTTATCCATTTTATAAATAGAGTAGATATTTGATATACCACTCTGATAACTCATATAAAAATATCATCATAAAAAGCTTAATTTCTTCCCTTTTATGTTGGTTTTAAAAGATAAATGCTTACCATATTTTATAATTGAGAACTCTTACATAGTAGAATCTATTTTATAATACATGTGTTGACAAAGCTTTAGAGAAAGTTTCCTATTCTCTTTTATTTCCCCTGCCCAAAGTGCTGACTTAGGCAGTGATGAAGAATCTTTACCAAGATTGTCAGGGTGTACCTATGAAATTGCATTAAATGCACTGCTAGGGTAAATAATTAGCAAGCAAAAGCATTTCTGTGACTTAAGGTACCAGCTTAAAGAGCACTAGGGATGGGGAACGAATGCCAAATCAGACTCCACCTAGAGCACCAGGAAACAGCTTGTACCCTGGTAGGGAAATGGTGTTGCTGAAAGGGGAGGCTGAGCCAGTGCGAGACTGAGCTCATGCAGCCTTAGCCAAGACAAAGCAGTGTTTTCCAGCAGACGGGTGATGGGACAGGAATTGAAGAGAATTTACTCGTATGAACAGGGCAGGGTGAAAATGCTGGGAATTATAAAGGGAAACAAACTTAAAACCATCTACGTTCATATTTTGTAATATTTCATTTGTTAAGTTTATTATCTTTTTAAACAAGTATAGTCATATCGTGGGAGGTTAAGATTATGAAATTTTAAAATCTCTATTCAAGATGATGTTCACTCCAAATAGGCTACAGAATTTAGCCAACATTTTATATAATGTTTCAATAAATGTTTCAATAAAGATAGTATGTGCCCTTCATAGTAATAAAATCTCAATCTTTAAGCATGAATCTAAAACACAAATGTTTATATTACAGACTCTTAATTTTACCAAATTACTAATTGCTCTAGTGCATATCTGAACTATAAGCAACTTTTTAGGAATACCTCTTTGTACATCTACATATTTTAGTATATAAAAATAGATAATGCTCTTGGATACATTTTATGTTATTCATGATCTGAATAGCAGTTAGTTAAAAGATCATTTGTAATATTATGATCAACTATTATAAATTAAAGTCTTAATACCTTTTCTGCTCTTTCAAATAACTCTTAATTAATATTCAAGATATTTTAGCCTTTTAAAAAGTTGAGATTTAGCTCATGGATATATTTTTTGGTAGGAAAACATTAGGATCTCCTTTTCTTCCTTTTACCTAGAATGCCTCGTTTAAAAGTGCCTTGAAAACATTTAGCTCCCCTTCTTCATGAGCACCTGTAGAGCTGAAAGTATCCTTGAACTTTACGCAGAAAGCTGAAAGGAATCTGCAGCCTCCTGCTGCAGTTCAACTCTGCTGTTTTTCAGTCATTTCCTACTGTGAGTGATGTTTGTGTGTGTGTTGGCAACATGCCTAAGTTTTCTTAATGATGACAACAAATATTTAAAAACTGCGTTTATCATTTTTTAGGTCTTTATTATTAAATTTTAAAATGTAATATCTGTTTCCCACCCCCTACATTAGGAGGATGCTTTCTTAAACCACGTTGTTTTAATTGATTTTTCTTACCTTGATTTCTCTCATTAGAAATGATCCCTAAATGTAATGATCTTTTGCCTTCAAATTTGGCCTATTTTTTCAGATTTATGAGGGGTTGAAAGAAAGAATTCACCTAAAAGATTCCATTTCCAGTTTTATAATGTATTTCAGGTTCTGAATAACAATATTTTTTCCAAATTGAAAGTAAATATTCAAGAAGTTGATAGCCTGGTTAAAAGTTAGATCCTCTGTTACCATGCTAAGCACATTAACTTCTATATTGAAGTTTTGGTAAAAATTCTTTTTTCTTTTTTAATAAAAAATTAGATTATTGCTTTTCTTGTAACCAGATTTTAAAAGCACTAGATTTTAAATCAGTGGGTATCATAAAAGCCATATATAAAAGATCCTTTCTTATAGTAAGACTTGTGCTTGTTAACAGGTTTTTCTGTTAGTTTTTCCCCCATAACATTTAATTATTACTAAAACTGTATTTACAATAGTGCCAAATCAAATGATAATTTAAATAAAATCTATTCTGTGTTTATGTAGGGTGGTATAAAAAGAGGTCTTCATTTAGACATGTGATTTCTAAAATTCCAGAAAGCAAAATTGATAAGACGTTAGAATATTTGAACAATTATTTATAATCAGGGTAGCATTCAAACGGAGAAAAGAAAGTTTTCTGAAAAAATGCAGTAAATCTAAGCCACATTTCTAAAGTTTATTTTTATGAAAGCTTCTTTTAAGATTTTTGAAATCTATTCTGCATTCCCAAGAGTTTATGTTTATTGTATTTTATATGATCTACAACATATAAAATTGTGTATTTTTCTTTGGTTGTCCCTATAAACAAAAAAGTATTTTAATAAAAAATCGAAATGAGTGTGAGTCATATTTTTTGTTAACTTCAGCATAGACGTAAATTTGACATTTCTGTCTAAAGAAGATAGTGTTTAAGGGATCAGCGGACAGGGTGCAGTGGCACTTTGGGAGGCTGAGGTGGGTAAATCGCTTGAGCTCAGGAGTTCAAGACCAGCCTGGACAACATGGTGAAACCTTGTCTCTACAAAAATTAAAAAATTATCCGGGTGTTGTGATGAAAGGTGAAGCCACCTGGACTTCCTGGGTCAAGTGGGGACTTGGAGAACTTTTCTGTCTTACAAGAGGATTGTAAAATGCACCAATCAGTGCTCTGTAGCTAGCAAGAAGATTGTAAAATGCACCAATCAGTGCTCTGTGAAATGCACCAATCAGTGCTCTGTAGCTAGCAAGAGGGTTGTAAAATGCACTAATCAGTGCTCTGTAAAATGCACCAATCAGCAGGATACTAAAAGTAGCCAATCGCAGGGAGGATTGAAAAAAGGGCACTCATAGGACAGAAACCTGAACATGGGAGGGGCCAATAAGGGAATAAAAGCTGGCCACCCCAGCCCACAGCGGCAGCCAGCTTGGGTCCCCTTCCATACTGTGAAAGTTTTGTCCTTTGCTCTTCACAATAAACCCTGCTACCACTCACTCTTTGGGTCTCTGCCATCTTTAAGAGCTGTAACGCTCACCGCGAAGGTCTGGGGCTCCATTATTGAAGTCAGCAAGATTAAGAACCCACATGCAGGAGCCAACTCCAGACACGGTGATGTGTAGTCCCACCTACTCTAGAGGCTGAGGTGGGAGGATCACTTCAGCCCAGGGAGGTGGAAGCTGCAGTGAGCCGTGATTGTGCCACTGCACTTACGCCTGGGTGACAGAGCAAGACCCTGTCTTAAAAAAAAAAAAAAAAAGCAATCAGCAAACAATGTTCTTTCTCTCAGGATGTCTATACAAATTCTCTCAGAACAGATTTTTGAACAAAAATTTTGCTGTCTACTTTTTCATATGCTTTATTCCAATATGGGGGAACCTTTTAAATGAATACTTTACTATTTTGCTTGCTCTGTGGGCCTTCGGATGCCAACCAGCTTTACAAGAATGATCTAAAGGTTGCAAGGAGTTGCAGAAGGGTCAAGGTAGAGAAAAACCTTCTCAGCTCTCCCACAGGATACTGTTAGAATTGGGAACCGTGAGCTGTGCTGCCATGGCCAAATCCACCTCATTTCAGAGTCCGTGTTTTGGCAGCCTGGTGCCTGGAGGATCTAGAGAGGGGAAGAACTCAAGAGGACAGCCTGAGTGACTTAAGAAAGGAGCTGCGGCATTTGGAAGGTAGAATGAATGTCAAGGACAGAGAGAACGTTTGACCAGGAAAGATGTACTTCTGCTGAAGGTGTCCACACGGCAGCTAGTCCTGTGGACAGTCAGAGAGAGTGAAGCTGAGCTGGGAGGGGAGGCATCCAAGCCCGAGGCTCCAGGAGACATTGCAGACAACATGGTGCATCCGGCCCCATAGGGCTGCTCCAGACCTGGCGGGCACTGAGCTCAGTAAGCCAGGCAGACACGCCATTGGTGGGTGGGTGTTAGCCATTACAGCTCTTCGACCTTTGAGCTTTAACCAGTAAAAAGTAAATGTGGACCGGTCGCAGTGGCTCATGCTTGTAATCCCAGCACTTTGGGAGGCGAAGGCAGGCAGATCACCTGAGGTTAGGAGTTCGAGACCAGCCTGGCCAACGTGGTGAAACCCCGTCTCTACTAAAAAATACAAAAAATTAGCCGGGTGTGGTTTCGCGTGCCTGTAATCCCAGCTATTTGGCAGGCTGAGGCAGGAGAATCGCTTGAAGCTGGGAAGAGATGGTTGCAGTGAGTTGAGATTGCGCCCCTGCACTCCAGCCTAGGCGACAAGAGTGAAACTCCGTCTCAATTTAAAAAAAAGTAAATGTGTTCTACCTCTTTATTTTAAAGTCTGCTTGAAGTGTGGGGTCAACAACAACTCCAAGGTTTGGCTTTTGAGATGAGAATTCTCCGTGCAGATGCAAAGAGGAAAAGAATTCTGCCCCCGCTCAGTAGTGCTGGGAAGCCTAGAGTCCGCGCTGTCACTCACCGAATGACGCCTGGAGAGTGCAGGCGCCCTGCCAGTCAAGGAGACAGGACTTCCCTCACTGGGCTGAAGGTAGCCCCTGAAGTTAGGCACAGTCACCGGCGAAATATCTTTATGGCAGAAATGTGTTTCCTGACCGTCTAACTTACGTACTTCCCTCTGCAGCTAGCGCAATCTTTCTAGAATATGTGTGTTAGTAATTACTGCTTCCATCCCCCAGTTCTAGGCAAATAGCAAGACCGTTGCGCTCCTCTGCCTCGGAAGGGTGTGAGTTACCCACTAGGATGTCGAGCAAGGTCAGAGAACCTGTCTTTTGTTTACCTGTAGCCTCTCTGCTTCCGGGGTGTCCTGCTAGGGGAGCGGAGAGAACGAGGACTTTGAGGGCCTGAGAGAGGGGCCAGAAGAGTTTGCAGAGGCCCAGGTCACCTGATTGTGGACACCAGCGCTCTCGGCCCGTGGCTCACGGGGAACCCGAGCCTGCCGTTCCCTTTTCCAGGGGTTTCTGCTTAGAAATATTAGCAGCCCAGCCCTCATTGTCCAAAGCCCCCCAGACCTGCCGCCAGGGTTCTGTGAGTCCCAAGATGGATGACAGAGCCTCTCTCCTGGCCAGTGTTGGATGGGATGAGGCTCAGAGTCGGATTTTACTTGATTCGAAGAAAACCATGAGACAGGATGCGTTGCAGTACTGGGTTTGTGGACTGCATTTGTGTCCCAAGACTCCTTCACTCACAGCCTCGGCTGGCATCTCCCCTTCCTGTCTCATGTCTTATACCCACTCCCATCACTGCTGACTTCCCCCTCAGCAAGCCAAGCTCGTGCCACCCTCTCTCTCCACCCTCAGGCTGTCGCAGGAGTGTCCCCTGCTAGACCTGCTTTTTGTGCAGATTGTGGCTCCTTGCTCTGACCTCCCTTTTTTTGTTGTTGTTGTTTTTTGAGGTGGGGTCTCCCCCTGTCACCCAGGCTGGAGTGCAGTGGCACCATTTTGGCTCACTGCAGCCTTCGCCACCCTGGCTCAAGCGATCCTCCTCACCTCAGCCTCACAAGTAGCTGGGATCACAGGTGCACACCACAATGCCTGGTGAATTTTTTGTATTTTTGGCAGAGACGGGGTTTTACCATGTTGGCCAGGCTGGTCTCAAACTCCTGAGTTCAAGTGATGCACCCGCCTCAACCTCCCAAAATGCTGGGATTACAGGCGTGAGCCACTGTGCCTGGCCCTCTGATCCCTTCTAAAGGAGCAGCCCCTCCCCACTCCCCCATCCCATTCGTCTGCTTTCTTTAATGGCAGACACCTCTCCAAAAGTATTCATCGGTTACTTGTTTATCATGCATTCTCCTCTCAGACTGTGGGACCCTTGAGGGCAGGGACCTTGTTTCTTTGGTTTGTTACTGCCCCAAACACAGCTCTCCAGCACCTAATGTCTCACACTCAAGGGCACCAGCTCTTCTGTGGATGAGTGATGGCGAGTCTTAGCCTATATCTGCTTTAAACAGTGGCTCCTCAGTACCCTCAGACAAGTAAGTGACAACTGTGCAGCAGACCTCTCAGGGCCAGGCAGCATGCCCCTGCTCACCACCAGGCCCATCTCAGCAGTCCAGGTGGCCATCCCCTGGAGCCACTGTTTGTCCCCCTGTAAGTATGGTTTTATCAATCTGAGACACTTGTCCCTCTGTGCTCATTCCTCACGCCTTTCACTGAGCGGCTCACAATGGCGTAGCCTTTGACCCCAGGGCATTCCTCAGCAGCATCCTAACTTCATCATTACCTTACACTTCTGCTTCCTACACTTCAACCTGGTGTCCAGGTTTCCACTGGGCCATTCGTAGTATTGCAAATACACCTTTAGCCACGTGGCTGAGGCTGTTTTTAGACTGCTGACCCATGCAGGCTTTGTGGGAGACTAAGGGACTTCTTTAGCAACCTAGCAAGAAGACCATGCATGATGATGTGAATTCTTTTGGTGTCCTTGAGGGCAAATTTTATTTGCAGAAGACACTACACAGAAACTAATGTTCATTTTTTAAATTAATTTTTAATGTATTTAATTTATAAAATCAAACTTAGTTCTTCCATAAGTTTTTAAAAACAGCTTACAAATATTTCTTCTAGCAGCCTAACTATATATCTAATAATCATTTTTACAGGGCCCTCGTTCAGTATTTGCTGAGTACTTCAACAGCTAATATACTCACTATTAAGGTGAACCTGATGAAATTTCCAATACTGTACACACACAGGAAGATTTCAACTTAGAATCAACTCTCATTCAATTTCACACTTACCAATTTTAAATTGGAGTTGTGAGGTTGTGTTCTAATAAGCCAAATCCTCTAAAATATTCAAATAAGCCCATTCTTAACACAATAGTACTAATGATGTAGTTTTGAGTCTCTTTTATCCCAGATCCTCCAAATCATTCCATGATTGAAAAACAGGTTCTGGTTAAGCAAAACAGGTCACAGAGGTTTCTATGGCCTCAGTAAAATAGGTGCCAGAGAACTTGGAAACAGAGGGAGGCCAGATTAGAGGACAAGACTTAGCCAACATTTAGCCAGACACACCCCAAAACATCAGTCAAGAAGGGCCTGCCCCTGGACAAGCAGCGCAAAATTCATGTTCTTTACAAATAGTTTACTACCAAGATGAAGAGTATGCCCAGTTTTCTTCCCAAATTTGCTGGTCACATTGTTTCTCTGCTCAGAGGCAGAATGAGTAGAAAGGCAGAGAAAGGCCCGTGGTGCACTAAGTGATTTCCTACCCAGGAAGGAAGCATCAGGATTAGGGAGAAGTTGTTCTCAGTTCCAAGTGATACACATTACCTACATCTTCCCAACTTCTCAGAGAAGTCTGCCCTTTCCACCCAGGTCAGTGAGTGGATTGGATTTTGCACATCTTTGGTTCTTAAGATTATGTTTTTGTCTTTTTCAGCTGGGCGCGGTGGCTCACGCCTGTAATCCCAGCACTTTGGGAGGCTGAGGCGGGCGGATCACTTGAGGTCAGGAGTTCAAGACCAGCGTGGCCAACATGGTGAAACCATCTCTACAAAAATACAAAAATTTGCCAGACACGATGGCAGGTGCCTGTAATCCCAGCTACTCGGGAGGCTGAGGTGACAGAATCGCTTGAACCTGGAAGGCAGAGTGCAGTGAGCCGAGACACGCCATTGCCCTCCAGCCTAGGCAATAAGCGAGACTCCATCTAAAAAGTAAAAGATATATTTTTGTCTTTTTCTCTAAGTACCCTTTGGTGAAATTCTCAAATATGGAAATAAGTCTCTTTTGAATATCAGGTTCAAGAACTTTGAATCTAATAGACTCTTGCATTTTTTTTTCCTGTTCTAAGGATAATACAACTGTTCTAAAATAATACCATACAGAATTTGAGTTATCTCAGATGGCTTTGCCTAACTAGTGGCCACAACGTTTAGGTCTTTCTATGGCAGCCTGTTTCCATTGAGGATTTCCAGGGGCCTTTATTCTCAGGAGTTTGTCATGGCAGACCACAGGCCTAGCTTTCCTAGTCTCCCCTTCCACCCTTATTTGGTCCCTTCATTTTTTAATGGCTAATATTAGAGACCTGAAGTAATCGTAGCTTGAATAACTAGAGACTGTTTGTTCTCACATAACTTGAAGTCTGAAAATACGTAGACCAGATCTGGAATGGGGGCTCTACGTTGTCACCAGGAAATAGGCTTTCCTTTTGCTCTGCTGTCCTAATATTTGTCTCATGGTCTCAAGATGCCTTCTGGAGCCCCAACCATCATATTTGTTTTCCAAGAAGAAGAAGGAGATTAGTGTAAAAATTATATACCTCCAAGCCAGGTCAGCCTTCAGGAAGCCCATCCAACAACAATTGCTTATGTCTCATTGGCCACCACTATTTGCAAGAGTGACAAGGAATTAGCGCCTGAATAAAATTCAGGATTGTTAGTAAGGAGAGAATGAAGAAGGGGAGAATGATTGGCCCAAGCCATCTCCACTATGCATGGGTGCCTGTAGCATCCTAAACACTTCCCATTCATAGTGTTTATCACTCTGTGTTGTAATTGCCTGTTTACTTGGCTGTATATACCCACACCAGAATGATGTTGTATGTCCAGCTTGAAAGTGCAGAGGCAGCCCCTGGCACAGCTAGAAAAGCACTGATTCTAGACAGAGTGGCAAGTAAAGAAGGATGAGGTTTTGTGATTATCAAAAGGGGCATGACTTAAAATCTAGATGAAGTTAGCTAATAGCAGTTTCTGAGGTTCTTGGTTTTGAAGATGTATATAGGAGCTGGATAACTTCACATGTTAGTAGTGGTCTTTTTATCTGTGTAAGAGAGTTTCTCATTTAATGCAGTTACATTTTTCTCTTTGGCTGAATTTCTCTAGAAAAGATCAATATTCTCTAGTTTCTCTGTGCTATTTGAAGGTGAAATAAATTATTTCTTTTCAGCTGAAAACCATATACAATCCATGACTGGACCAGTTTGTTGAAACTTTGTTGATTAGTCTGCAGTGACTCTTGTCCCTGAACAAGAGGGCTCAGCCTTGAGATTTTTCCATATTAAAATCATAGACCACAGACCCTTCTCTCTGGTTTCTGAAGTAGTCTTGCAGGACAGCAAGACTTGTGAATCATACATGTAATTTAAAATTTTCTAGTAGCCACATTAAAAAAGTAAAAAGAAACATGTAGAATTAATTTGAATGATATATTTTCTTTAACCCAATATATCCAAATCAGCAATTTAGCATATAACTTATATAAAAATTACCAATGGTACATTTTACATTCTCTTGTTTTGGTATTAAGTAAGTATTTGAAATTGGTGTATGTTGAACAGCACATCCAAATTTGGACTAGCTACATTTCAAGTGCTCAGTAGCCACGTGTGGCTAGTAGACAGTGCAGATCTAGAGGACTTATACCATGTTAACACATTTCATCACATATTATCTTATTGATCTCCTGTCTAGTTGTTCCATACGTTATTGACAATTGGGTATTGCAGTTTCCAACTATTATTTTATTGTCTATTTCTCCCTTCAATTATGTCAGTTTTTGCTTAATATATTCTGGAGCTCTTGTTAGGTGCATATATGTATATAATTCTTAAATCTTCTTGATGAATGACCCTTTTATAATTATAAAATATCTTTGTCTCTAGTAGCAATTAGTACCTTAAAAACTATTTTGTTTGATATTAGTATAGCCACTCCAGCTCTCTTTTGTTTACTCTTTGCATGGTATGTCTTTTTATATCTTCTTACTTTTAACCTATTTATATCTTTGACTCTAAAGTGTGTCTCTTGTGGGCACCATATGATTGCATCATGTTTTTTAATCCATGCTACAAATCTCTGCCTTTTAATTACAGAAATATTAATCCATTTATTTTTAATGTAATTATTGATAAGGAAAGATTTATATCTGCTATTTTGCTTTGTGTTTGCTATTTGTCATTTGTCTTTTTTCTATTTCTCCTTTACTGACCCTTTCTTTTTTATATTAAAGACATATTTTGTCATGTACCATTTTCTCTTGTCATTTCTTTTACTATATATTCTTATAAGTTATTTTCTGAGCAGTTGCCCTGAGGATTATGATTAACATCTGAACAATCTAGTTTTGATTAATGCCATTTAATTTCAGTTGTATGCAAGAACTTTGTTTCTATGTCTCTCCATTTCCTCTCTCCTCCTTTGTGATGTTATTGTCTTACAAGTTACATCTTTATGCTTTGTGTGCCCATCACATAAACTTACAATTATTGCTTTATGCAGTTGTCTTTTAAATCAGATAGGTGGGGAAAAAAGAGTTAAAAACAAAAAATATATTGATACTGTCTTTTATATTTATCTCGTTAGCTACCTTTATGAGTGCTCTTTACTTGTTCATGTGGATTTGGGTGTCCTTTTATTTCAGCCTAAAGAACTCCCTTTAGTATTCTTATAGGGGAGGTTTGGTTACAAATGACAGAAATCAAATTTAAAGTAGCTCAAGCGAAAAAACAATAGAAAATACCAGGGAGAAGTCTCAGATATCTGAAAAGCCTTGGGATACCATGGCTTTAGGCAAGTCCAAGTGCAAGAAATGGCCTCTTGCTTGTAGCTCTTTGGTACTCTGCACTGCACATTCTCAGGGAGCCCTCCACTACACCAGGCTCACATGTCAATCTCAGCAGGAATAGATCATCACTATTCAGATAGCCAGAAGTCCCAGATAAGACTCACTGGCCCAGACTGGAAGTCAATCCTCCCAAGTCATGTGGACACAGTTGGGGAGTGGTAGATCCCCAAAAGAAATACAGACATTAGCAGAAAAAGGGCTTAGGATAAAGCACAGGTAAAAGCTAAAGGTCTTCACTAGGTATGCTTCAGAAAAAGTTTCAGCTTTATTAAATGTTCTCTTTAGAAACCCACTTCTACACAAACTAGAACAACTGGAAATCCACATGCTAAAAATATTTAAATATTCTTCATCTGAGGCCCCACAATTTTTTTCTGGTCTGACATGTTAAAAATTCTTACTAATGTAATCTAGTAAATCAGTCAAGATGTAGTCCTGGCCAGGTTCAGTGTCTCATGCTTGTAATCCCAGCACTTTGGGAGGTCGAGGCAGGAGGATCACTTGAGCCCAGGAGTTTATGACCAGCCTGGGCAACATAGTGGGACTATGTCTCTACAAAAAATAAAAGATTAACTGGATGTGGTGGTGCACATCTGTAGTCCCAGTTACTTAGGAGGCTGAGGCAGGAGGATCACTTGAGCATGGAAGGTTGAGGCTGCAGTGAGCAGTGATCATGTCACTGCACACCAGCCTGGGCGACAGAGTTAGACCATGTCTCAGAAAAAAAAAAAAAGACAAAAAAAGAACAAGTATTCTTTTAGCTAAAATATGAAAAGAACGTCTATGAAGGCCAGTTTGAATCTCAAGTCTGTAACATATTTTCTTAGGATAAAAAATGTATTTTGAGTTTTAATAAAGGGCATGATAAATATCCATAAACAATGATTTATTCCTCGATTGCTATGTTGTACTATTATTCCAAACTATTCATAATTCATAAATGAGTAATGCAATAATAATTTGCTATAGCTTTGTTAGTTTGTTTGTTTGAGACGGAGTTTCACTCTTGTTGCCTAGGCTGGAGTGCAATGGTGCGATCTTGGTTCGCCACGACCTCCAACTCCCAGGTTCAAGTGATTCTCGAGCCTCAGCCTCCTGAGTAGCTGGGATTACAGGCATGCGCCACCACGCCCAGTTAATTTTGTATTTTTAGTAGAGATGGGGTTTTGCCATGTTGGCCAGGCTAGTCTCAAACTCCTGACCTCAGGTGATCCACCCGCCTCAGTCTCCCAAAGTGTTGGGATTACAGGCGTGAGCCACCACACCCAGCCAGTTTTTTATGTCCTTTATCCAGATACGTACTAGGTACTAAAAATGGACAACCAAAAAATGTAAGAACTCTATCAGATCCAATACTTGAGATTCAGGGAACCTATGAAAAAGGATTACTGATTTTTAATTTCTCAGTATAGAATACAAGAAACTGTGTTTAATGTTCCTTCTATTTGATGTGAGTCTAATCATGTATTCACTGCCTTTGGATCAAGTCCAAGATTATGTTCTGTGTTTTTTTAACTATTTGAATTTGTCCCTTATTTAAGTGGATTTTTCTACTGGATTTTTGCAGAGATTTTCTTCTGGATACTGCTAGTAGATTCTTCTTCCGGTTTGGGTTTTTGTTGTTGTTGTTGTTGTTGTTGTCGTCGTTGTTGTTGTTTTTGAGAGAATCAATTAGGGTGTTGGTAATTAAACTTTTAAAATCTGTGCCTATTGGTGTTTGAGGAGTAAAGCATATATTGGAAGACTGTGCCTAGACTGGTTGTGGGGTACAGACAATTACTGACAGGAAACTGTGGGCATTTCTAAATGTTTTATCAGTGGGACAATTTTATTCTGAGGCTCTCTCAGCATGATAAATGCGTGTTTATGAGTTGGTGGTCAAATGAAATGGGCAGTCACTAAGGCAGTAATGATACCCAGAGATGATTTTATAGTAGCTAAAGACTTTGGCAGAGTGACATTCTGATGTCTTTGACTCCAGTGGCTAAAGTTTTAATTTCTAGTTCATGTATGGTGGCCTATTTCCACACGTTGTATACTTTTGGAGTGTAAGCTCGTGCTCAGCGGGGCTTTGTCTGGGTGATTTCTAGGGGACTTGGGCTGTGGATATATAGTTTTTAGGAGGATTTTTATTTGCTTCTACAGCTGTTCCAGGGGGTTACTAGCCCAGAAACCCTTGATGTTAATTTCTCAGTTTATAGGAGTCAGTATAAATTGGTAGGATACATTTTTGAACTCCAGAATAGCATGACGGCATGAACTTTCATGATCATGAACTCTCAGGGAGACATTTGCCCTATCCAGGGCCAGACCAACACAGTTATTTGTCATTTGTTCTACTATTGTCAGAAAGAGAATTTTTTCCAGTCCACCCTTTTATCAAGAGTCTCAGCTCCATGGGAGATGAAAGAAGGCCTCTAAACAACAATCTCTACCTTCCACAGGCCAATGCCTCATAACAGTGTCATTCTGACTTTCAGCTTTGGCATTAGACTTCTTTCTTTTCTTAATCTGGGGAATTTCCTTAATTATTTACAAGCCCAGCTTCATATTTTAAAAAAAAGAAAAAGAAAAAGGTTTGGGGCTGGGTGAGATGGCTCATGCCATGCCTATAGTCCCAGCACTTTTGGAGAGTGAGGCATGAGGATCACTTGAGTCCATGAGTTTAAGACTAGTCTGGACAACATAATGAGACACCATCTCTAGAAAAAGTAAAATTAACCAGGTGTGGTTGCACATGCCTTGTAGTCCTAGCTATTCAGGAGGCTAAGGTGGGAGGACTGCTTGATTCCAGGTATTTGAGGCTGCAGTGAGCTATGATGATGCCACTGCACTGCATCCTGGGCAATAGAGCAAGACTATATGTATATACACACACACACACACACACACAAAAAATGCATGCATATATATATATATATATATATATATATATATTTGGTTATATTTTGTCAGCATTTCTTATTTTTTTTTATCTGGAACTTTCCCCAGCAATCTAGCCTGCTGAAATGCTAGGGACATCTGAACATTTACTTTTCAACATAAACATATTATATATTAGCAGCGTCAGAAATTCAGAGAAGGGTGGCAAGAATCCAAGTATGTAGTAGACATTAGCTGGAGCAACTTCCTTCTCACTGTGACCTCTCAGTGACCTCTTCTATGCTGTAACAACCCTGCATCCCAGCACAGCTGGGATCAAGACATTCACTTGACCTAAGCCAAAACAGCTCATCTCTGTCTCAAGAATGTGTAACTTGAAGACAGTTACCCAGGAGCCCAGTCACTTAATGACACCATTCTGGAGAAGTGTTCTACCAACAGATTCTCTGGAGCTGAGCTTCTGTTTGTCCTCCCCAATTTGATTCTTAGATTTCCCCCACCAATCTTCCAATTAAATGTGTTTTCTTGCTTAAGAATCTATTTCTGTTGTTGCATCCAAAAGAACACCAACTAATAATAAATCGCTTACAAAATGCATTTAAAATCAGGAGAGGGATATTAAAACATGTTATAAATGCTATAGTAATTCATATGAACAGCCATATTTATGGTAGAGGTAAGTCTAGAAATAGTTCTGAATGCATAAAACATGAGGTATAAGATAAAAGTGGTCCTGCACTCAAGTGGGAAATGTAATTACATAAATGTGGGAAAGACTGGGTAACCACCTAGAAGAAAATAAAGCGGGAATCATACCTCACACCTTGTACCAACATAAATCTCGTATCAATCAAAGATTGAAATGCAAAAAATTAAACTACAAAATACCCAAAAAAGAGAAAATGTTTTTAGTCTCTATGTGGGAAAGGCCTTTCGAATTACAATTTTTAAAAATCTAAAACCATTTATTGGCTCTTAGAGAAGATTGATACAGTTGACTATAAAACTAAAATTTTAATTTGGGAATGAAAAACACCCTAAACAATGCAAATGACAAATGAGAACTTGTACAATATATTCTTGATAAGTCAGTAAAATAAAGAACAACCTGATTTATAAAAATAGACTAGTCACAGACCAGGAAACGCCAATGGCCATTAAACACATAAGAAGATTCTCCACTTTTCTCAAAATGTGAGAACTCCAAATTAGAATAGGGACACAAAAGAAGATGAAGATACCATTTTTCATCTATCAAACTGACAATGATCAACATTTCTCATCTGTCAAATTGGCAATCATCAAATAATGCCTGACCTAGGGGAGGTTGTGGGAATCGGTCCCAGCGTTCTTGGGAATGTAATTTTCCACAGCCTCTGTGGGGAGGGGGGTGCCTTGGCACTTATGCATTGACCTGTTTCAAGTCTAGGAGCTGATCCTGTAGATTCATCTTACACAGTGAGAAATGATCCATTGCAGCATCGTCATGGCAAAATTTCGTTGTTTTTTTTTTTTTTTTGAGATGGAGTTTCGCTCTTGTCACTCAGGCTGGAGTGCGGTGGCATGATCTTGGCTCACTGCAACCTCCACCTCCGGGGTTCAAGCGATTCTCATGCCTCAGCCTCCTGGGATTACAGGCATGCGCCACCACACCTGGCTAAAATTTTTTTGTATTTTTAGTAGAGACGGGGTTTCACCACGTTGGCCAGACTGGTCTCAAATGCCTGACCTTAGGTAATCCACCCATGTCGGCCTCCCAAAGTACTAAGGTTACAGGCATGAGACACCACTCCCGGCCATGGCAAAATTTTGGACCTAATGTCCAACCGTGGTAGCTAATAAAATTATATACATTCTTATAATGGAATATGATGGACTGATAGAAATTGTCTCTAAGAAATACTGTTAACAGAAAAATATAAGCTTCAGAAGTATGTACACATATAGTCTGGCATTTGTTTAAAACAAGAAAAAGAGAAAAAAATGTGTGCATATTTGCTTGTATGCAAGTAAGATACCTGGAAGAATTCACAAGAAAATAAAAACATTGGCTGCCTCCAGGGAGGGAAAACGGGGGCTGAGAGACAGGCGTAGAAGAGACTTTGCACTGTGCAGCCTTTTGCAGCTTTGATTTTTTTTTTTTTTTTTTTTTTTGAGATAGAGTCTCGCTTTGTCACCCAAGCTGGCGTGCAGTGGTGCAATCTTGGCTCACTGCAGCCTCCACCTCCTGGATTCAAGTGATTCTCCTGCCTCATCCTCCCCAGTAACTGGGATTACAGGCACATGCCACTGCGCCCAGATAATTTTTGTATTTTTAGTAGAGACGGGATTTCACCATGTTGGCCAGGCTGGTCTCAAACCCCTGACCTCAAGTGATCCGCCCGCCTTGGCCTCCCGAAGTGCTGGGATTATAGGCATGAGCCACTGCATCTGGCCTGTAGCTTTGAATTTTGAGCCATGAGAATGTACTACCCTTTCAAAAAGTAAGCGTTGAAACTAAAAAGACACTTTTATCTTGAAACTTTTTTCTTAAAAAGAATCAGGTTAAATGGGAGAGAACGGCATTGAACCCCAGGACAGCTGTGTGAAGGGCCAGGATAGGGGTTCCACGGGAGCTGGAAGGAGAGGCCCCTAATGCTGCTGGGGAGGCCCTTCAAAGAGAAAGAGACTTCTTGGCCAGGTACAGTGGCTTACACCTGTAATGCCAGCACTTTGGGAGGCTGAGGCAGATGGATGACTTGAGGCCAGGAGTTCGAGCCCAGCGTGGCCGACATGGCAAAACCCCGTTTCTACTAAAAATACAAAAATTAGCGGGGCGTGGTGGCTCCGGGACCTGTAATCCCAGCTACTCCGGAGGGTGAGGCTTGAGAATCACTTGAACCTGAAAGGTGGAGGTTGCAGTGAGTCGAGATCATGTCCTGCACTCCAGCCTGGGCGACAGAGTTAGACTGTCTCAGAAAAAAAAAAAAAGAGGAGACTTCTGAAAGAAAGGTCCTCACAATTTTGCAGCACCTTTGTTATCAGTGCCCAGAAAATGGGTTCATATGAAGGTCTAGATACTCACAGTTTCTAATGGAAATGTTAGCAGGCTATGGGAACAAAACGCTGTTACCCTAACTGGAAACTCGCACTGCTGCTGATCTATCACATTCTGGATGGACGACGACAGATTCAGTTCTCAAACTCTACCAAATCGTTTCCACAGAGGGGCTTAGGTTGGTGCAGGAAAATTTCAGGACAGATAATCCTATAGTTTGTGCCTTCTCCTACCATGGAATTTCCTTCTTTTTCCTTATGGAGGAGTTCAAGAGTGCAAATTCAGTTCATAGCATTCAAACAGCTGCATTCCAGCTTCCTTAAACTAGTCAGAACCAATAAGAATACCAGCAAGGAACTCGAAGCCTTGGTTTTTAAATTACATGAGAATAGTTTTGAAGAGTGTATTTTAATCACATAAAACACACTAACAAACGGCTCTCATCTGTTGCCACGTTTCTAAAGTGTGGAACGGCTGCTCTGCACGGCTTTCCTCTGTCCCCCGTGCCTCCTGCCCCCAATCACAGGGCCTCCATTACATTCCTGACTTGGAATTTCCTTGCAGTTGCCAGCTATACAGAGTCCGATAGGTTCGCCAGGGCCAGCACTCCCCGGATGAGGAGGAGGGAGCCTCAGCCATGTAATCATCTAAACGTGACTGTTAATTTATTAAAGCGAACTTGTCTATCAGAGTGTTTACAAGTCTCCCTTTTGTGACTGTACTGAACAGACACACCAGATTTCCTCTGAGGACCCATTCTACACAAGCACAGACTGTAGGACAAAAGAGCTCATTCTAACAGCGCCCAGAGCACCACCACGCCGGCCACCCCTGGGGCCAGTGGCAGGGTGCCAGGCATGTTCATGCTCTGAGGCTCCAGAAACTAATCTGACCTCTCAAAAGAACACATTCCGACTGACTAGGAATCTTGAATGAAATTCAAGCAGTGCAGGTGTTCAGCCATTCTGAAGACAAAATTCAGACAGCAGAGCTGCTGCCTTCTCTGGCGGATGGAGGAGTGTCTGTGAAGGAGGGCCCTTCGCACCCCCAAGGAGCTCCTGACGTCCCTGCCTTTATCTGAGACTCTCCTTGTCCTCTCTTTGAATGCTCTTTTTTTTTTTTTTTTTTTTTTAAAGAAACAGAGTCTCGCTCTGTCGCCCAAGCAGCTGGACTGCCGTGGCATGATCTCGACTCACTGCAACCTCTGCCTCCCAGGTTCAAGCAATTCAAGTGCCTCAACCTCCTGAACAGCTGGGATTACCGGTGTCTGCTACCATGCCTGGCTGATTTTTTTATATTTTTATTAGAGACAGAGTTTGCATTATTGCCTAGGCTGGTCTTGAACTCCTGAGCTCAGGCAATCCACCCGCTTTGGCCTCCCAAAGTGCTAGGATTACAGGCATGAGCCACTGCACCTGGCCCTCTCTTTGATTTCCAAATAAAAAGAAAAACTTCTACTGAAGGTGGGGAAAGGAGAAAACTATTTTCATTTAATGCTTGATTCTCCCCATGATAAGGGGCTATAAGATGGACTGAAAAACAACCACCCATGATTTAATCATTTGGCAAATCCAGATATTTCTGCTGGGAACCAGGAGCAGTGAGCAGGCAGGCCTAGCAGGCGGGGCAGGCTCTGCTCTGGGCCAGGCACGGACAACCTCTGGCTGTACAAGGTGGGGCACCCCTGTTCACCAGCATGGAACGGCATCCTCTTCTACAATTCAGGCTTTCTTTGTGTTTCTTATCTTTATTACTCACGGTGGGGACACTGCCAGCTCTTTCTTTTAAGGTGCTCCACCCCCGCTTCCAGGCCACCGGCACTGCCAGGCTAAGACCGAGTAACTCACACTGCCTGGCTAATTGGGCTGGGAGCACAGGTGTCCCAGGAGAGCCCATAGCCTGGGCTGCTCATGAGGCTGGGCACAAACACAGGTGGGCCATGGATATTCCCTTGTGGGTGTTGGAACCAGAAGCCCCTGGGAGAATGACGAGACCAGCAGCAGGAACTCAGCTGAAAGATTCCAGTTGCACTGGGAGGGCCGAGGTGGCCCTGCCAGGTCCTGTGCAGGCCAAAGTTGTGAAGGGAAGAAAATCTAAGTAGAAGCTGCAAGCAAGAGAAACAATCCAGAAAGGAGGTGAGGGAGCTGGTCAGCCACAGGGCAGAGCAAAGCCATCACACAGCTCCTTCTGAGGCCTCTAGACCTGCCTCGATTCCAGAGTAATCCTCAGTCCTGACTATTTGTGGCTTTTCCTTCTCATTATGCAGGTGTTTTCCCTCAATGAGCCTCTCCATTCTTGAGGAATTTCAGTGAGTCTCTGTTAGTTCATTACAGCCATAAAACCTTAAGTACTATAATATTTCCCTAGCCCTTTTGTTTTTTTTTTTTGAGACAGGGTCTTTCTGTCACCCAGGCTGAAGGGCAGTGGCGCAATCTCGACTCATTGTAACCTCCACCCCCTTGAACTCAAGTGATCCTCCCACCTCAGCCTCACAAGCAGCTGCGACTACAGGTGATTTTTTGTATTTTTTGTAGAGACAGGATTTCACCATGTTGCCCAGGCTGGTCTTGAGCTTCTCCAGATCACTCCTCAAGTGATCTGCCCACCTGGGCTTTCCAAAGTGCTGGGATTACAGGCGTGAACCACTGCATCTGGCCTTCCTTGGCCTTTTTTTTTTGTGTGTGTGTGTATACAAAGGTGACTATATAGTCTTTCTTCCAAAAGTGGATCTAACTGCAATGCTATATTGTAACTTACTTTTTTTTTTTAACTTGACAATATATTGTGAGCATTCTCATAGTATTATTAGAACTTTATAGGATTTCCTTGCAAGGTACCCAAACCTCTGGAAAGCTATCATCACCACAGTGAAGTTCAATTTGTTGCCAACCTTACTGAAAGAATGTCATCCGGCACAGAAACCCGCTGCAGAGTCTAATGAAACCTTCAAGTCCACCGCCTTCCTGGGAGCCCACCTGACCCCTGCCCTGGGCTTTTCTTGCCCATCCAGCAGGCCTTGGTGAGTTCTAGCAGCGAGCCAAACACAATTTTTCAATAGCAGAAACATACTGGAACTGTCAAAAGAACATGAAATGAACCACCAAAAAGCATGAAGCATAACACAGTTTTATTTGTCCTGTGGCTTTTTTTTTTTTTTTTTTTAATGGAATCTCGCTCTGTTGCTCAGGCTGGAGTGCAGTGGTGTAGTCAGCTCACTGCAACCTCTGCCTCCCAGGTTCAAGTGATTCTCCTGCCTCAGCCTCCCCTGTAGCTGGGACTACAGGTGCCTGCCACCACGCCTGGCTAAGTTTTGTATTTTTAGTAGAGACGGAGTTTTGCCATGTTGGCCAGGCTGGTCTCGAACTCCTGACCTTGTGATCTGCCTGCCTTGGCCTCCCAAAGTGCTGAGATTACAGGCATAAGCCACTGTGCCCGGCCATTCTGTGTCATTTTTTAAATAGCAAATCTGTCATCAAAATAAAAAAAACAAACAGAAACTCTGAGCACTTTGGTATAACTCAAGTGAAGATGACCCTGCATCTCTACTGAACCATCTCACAGGGCTTTCAAGAAATATGGGCCTTTCAAAACACATTTTTGACACATCATGCCTACAATGGCACATATCACACTCCTGTGGCTTCAAACATCTGCTCCCAAAGCGTGTTTCAGTGGCGGCTGCAGCCGAGAGGGGCATCAGTGTTACCCCAGTCTTGCACCCAAGGACCTTCACTTGGGGAGCCCCAGGCCCTCAAGAGTGCTGGATCCAGGCCTCTTGTGGAGGCACTGTCTGTCCCTTGAGCCTCCCAGAGCACAGTGGTGTTCCTGAGAACTGTGTGCTGGTCTCTCCCTCTGACCTCTGTTGACCTGACCAAGCTCCAGCCACAGGGCTGGCCTCTGTCCTGATGGCTGTTCTCATTGGATGTGGCCAATGCTACTCTGTCACTATGTCCAACATCCTTGCCTGGAATGAACACATTTGGAATTAGGAGTTTCTAAGAAAAGTCCATTGTAGTTTGAGCTCTAGCTGTTCGTTCTTGGTGGTCAGTAAGTCACTTTTTTGGCTTTGCCTGACAACACAAATGACCTCCGAGGCTCACCTTCTCCACCCACAGAATAAAGCCATTTGTTCCCATGTCATTGTCTGGCTATGAGGCTGGGAGGTTATGACCACGGTACTCATAACCACTGGCATACAGTTCACACTGGTGTTCAGTCCATCTTTATTCCTGTCCTTTCTTCTTTCATAATTTCTCCAGGGTCACACCAGAGAAGATGAAGATATCTGAAGGTGAAATGCTGGCATTGTTCCATAGCGATGGGCCTTAGGTACATGGCAAAAAAAAAAAAAAAAGAAAAAGAAAAAGTTCCCTTCTTGTAGTGTCCCTACCTGGAGTTAGCTGTCAGCCAAAAGCACTTTAATGTGTCACATCCTGGTGGTTACACAGGTTACACAATTGTCAAAATCCATTGGGCTGCACACTTAATACCTGTGCATTTTGTTGTGTGTTCATTATCTCTTAACATTTTTTTTCAATAAAAAAATTAGACCAGAAAGCAATGCTTCATCTGCTAATTAGCACTGTAAGATTAGATGTAGATGTACATAAATCTGTCTTTCCTGTGGACTCCCTAGTAGGCAGAGACCTTGGGCCAGGGTTCCCTTCGCTCCCTTCCCTCATACTCCACTTTCTCCCCATGGCTCCCTGACTCATGCACAGCCACCTAGCGGGTCCTTCTGCCTCTGTGCTTGGCACTTTCCATCCATCGTCCTCACAGTTACCCCAGTGACCTTTGTAAAATGCAAGTATTGTCATATTATTCCTCGCTTAAAAGTAATCCTCAGTCACTTCTCATCTCCTCCCAAGCGTGTAAAATCCAAGCTCTTCTCAGGATATGCAAACCCCTGGATCCTGGCCACCCTTGAGCTTCTCTCCCACCCCTGCCTGACTCCCATTTCATGCTCCAGATATGTAAACTGCTTGTAACTCCACACACACCCAGCTTATCCCCTCTGCCTGAAATGCCCTTTCCAAAATTACTAAATTAAAATTGGTATCAGGACAAACACATACTGTGCTTATGAGCTTCCAAAAGAGTGGTCCAATTTTAAATATTCACATTAAATAGGGACATTTGCCCGTTTTATACTTGACCAGTTATTCTGTGAGGAGGAGCTCTGGGCTTGGGGCCAGACCATCATTTAAGTCCTAGCTCTGCTCCTAGTGACTGCAGGTCCTTGGGCTGGTCACTTGGGATGCCTGAATCTCATTTATTTTATGCACAATGAGGGTTATAAATATTCACCCTAAAGGAGGAGGAACACATGAACTGTTGGATGTGAAGGCGCCTTATAAACTGCAGCGCTGCACAAATGCCTCCTGAGTAGAAGGCAGCCTGTCCCCAGTGAGCAGCTTAGAGCAGAGTCCTGTCACATGTGTCCATGTGAAGAGTCCACCAACAGGCTTTGTGTGAGCAACAAGGCTGTTTATTTCACTTGGGTGCAAGTGGGCTGAGCCCGAAAAGAGAGTCAGCGAAGGGAGATAGGGGTGGAGCAGTTTTATGGGATTTGGGTAGGTAATGGAAAATGAAAGGTGGTTATCTCTTGAGGGCAGGGACGGGGATCACAAGGTGAAGAGTGGGTAGATCATGAGACTCATTGTGTGGGGTGGGGGTGGGGGTGGTGGGGGGAATGTCACGAGGTAAATTGATTAGTTGGGGTGGGGCAGGAACAAATCAAAATAGTGGAATGTCATCTTTTGTGGTTCTTCAGTTGCTCCAGGCCATCTGGATGTATATGTGCAGATCACAGGGGTTATGATGGCTTATCTTGGGCTCAGAGGCCTGACATTCCTGTCTTCTTACATTAATAAGAAAAAGAAAACAAAATAGTGGTGAAGTGTTGGGGCAGTGAAAATTTTTGGGGGTGGTATGGAGAGATAATTGGTGATGTTTCTCAGGGCTGCTTCAAGTGGGATTAGGGGCAGCGTGGGAACCTAAAGTGGGAAAGATTAAACTGAAGAAAGATTTTGTGGTAAGGGGTGACATTGTGGGGTTATTACAAGGAGCATTTGTCATATAGAATGATTGGTGATGGCCTGGATGTGGTTTTGTAGTAATCAAAAAAGGTTGCTTTATGAGGAAGTTAAGTTTAAAAGTAGAAGGCAAAGAATTGAACATACTGATATATTAATTCTTTGAAAAGAAATTTAGAACTCATATCTAACAAGAAAGAGAAAAACAGGTATTAAAGGACTAAGAATTGGGAGGACTCAGGACATCCAATTAGAGAGTGCCCAAGGGAGTTCAGTGTAATTATTTGCTTGGTTGGCGAGCTTCTGGGCTCTATCCTCGAGTTTTTTTATGTTGTTTTATACCAGGCCAGATTGATTTAGGTAAAAACAACACTCTTCATTTAGAAATATGCATAGTCCTCCTTTTTCAGCAGTAAGTCAAGGCCTATTCCTATCTTCTTATATTAATAAAAACAAAACAAAACAAAAGAGTAGTGAAGTGTTGGTGACATGAGGGGAACAAGAAGCTGTTCGGTCCCATTTGCAAATTGATTTTTGGGGGTAAGGAAAACTAGTGACATGTGCCTGTCCAATTAGTAGGTAGACACATGTAGGTGGAGGAGCCACAGAGGAAGAGACCTTGTGTAAGGCAAAACTGGAAATGTAAAGTGAAAAGATGAGAGGGAGCACCAAAAGAGATGTCTTACACCCAGACTCAGGGATCCAGTGAGGGCAGCAGTCGTTAGAGGTTGTAATGGGGATTGATGGGGCAACTGGGCAGAGGGGGAGGTTCGATTTTTAAAGTATATGAGAAAGTGCATAGTGTCTACAAGCAACCTTTCATTGTTATTCAGGGGTTGGGTATAAGTAAACAAGAAGGGGGGCTGGGAAGGAGAGTCCGAAGAACAAGGAGAAGGTAACCAAGGATGGAGTGAAATGCAGGACAAATGTCTTAAAGGAAATGAGAAGTTCTAAGAGGCGGGCTAGTGGCTTGTAACCCACATGGAACAGGTTATGAAAGGACGATAGAATGGAATGAGCCTGTGAGGCTGGAAGGAGGAATTTTCCTTGGTCCAAGAACTATTTGCCTTGAGTAGGGAGGGATTGATAGATGGAAACTTCAGTGGGAGAGTAAGTAGGAGTGACTGATGGGAAGGAGAAAAACTGGCCATGAGGACAGAAATAGGAATAATGGCTGCTTCTTTAGCTGTCTTATCAGCATAAATGTTACCTTGAGCAGTGGGGTCTGAGGCCCTTTGATGGCCTTTGCAGTGAATGACTCCAGCTTCCTTTGGAAGTAAAGTGGCCTTGAGAAGAGTTTTTATTAAAGAGGTATTAATGATGGAGGACCCTTGCATAGTGAGGAAACCTCTTTCAGTCCATATAACAGCATGGCGGTGCAGGATATGAAGGCATATTTAGAGTCAGTATAAATATTGACAGGTAGTCCTTTTGCAAGAGTGAGGCTCGAGTTAAGACAATGGGTTCGGCTTGCTGAGAGGTGATGGAGTGGGGCAGAGCGGTAGCCTCAATGATAGATGTGGAAGATACTATAGCATAGGCTGCCTTTGCTGGTGAGTAGTGATTAGGCCTGGTGGAACTGCCGTCAATAAACCAAGTGTGATCAGGGTGAGGACCAGGAAAGAAGGAAATATGGGGAAATGGAGTGAATGTCAGGTGGATCAGAGACATACAGTCATGGAGGTCAGGTGTGGTATCAGGAATAATGCGGGAGGCTGGATTGAAGTCCGGGCCAGGAACAATGGTAATTGTGGGAGACTCAACAAAGAGTGAGTACAACTGAAGGAGCTGGGGGTGGGGAGTGGGGGGCCAGAAAGTATATGCCTCAGGTGTGAGGAAGAAAATAGATTTTGAAAGTTATGAGAACTGTAGAGAGTGAGTTGAGCATAGTTTGTGATTTTGAGGGCCTCTAAAAGTATTAGAGCAGCAGCAGCCACTGCACACAGACATGAGGGCCAGCCTAAAACAGTAAAGTCAAGTTGTTCGGACAAAAAGGCTACAGGACGTGGTCCCGGTCCTTGTGTAAGAATTCCGACTGCACAGCCCTGCACTTTGGCTGTGTGTAATGAAAAAGGTTGGGACGAGTCAGGAAGAGCTAGTATGGGAGCAGTCTCTAGAGCTGCTTTTAAGGAACAGAAAGAGGAGTGGGGAAAGGATTTAGGATCTCTGGGGTCAGCTTGGTTTTCCTTTGTGAGTTTATATAATGGTTTTGTTAGGATGGCAAAACCAGGTATCCAAAGGTGAAAATATCCAACCATGCCCAGGAAGGAAAGGAGTTGTTGCTTTGTAGAAGGGGTTAGGGTTTGAGGATCAGCCAGACACAATCGGCAGGGGGAGTATGTGTGTTTAGGTAATGGATAGAGAAGAAATTTAAGCTTTGGAGGGGGATACATGATATTCCTTGGAGAATAAATGTTGAAGGAGCAGAAGGGTGTCTTGTTGAGAAGATTCAAAGGAGGGACTACAAAGTAGAAGGTCATCAATATATTGAATAAGGTGAGAAGCAGAGGGGTAGAAAGAAAGTAAATCATGAGAAAGAGCTTGACTGAAGTAATGAGGGCTGTCCCTGAAGCCTTGCAGCAGTACAGCCCAGGTAAGCTGCCAGGACTGATGGGTATCAGGGTTAGTCCAAGTAAAAGCAAAGAGAGGCTGGGACGAGGGGTGCAGGGGAATAGTGAAAAAAGCATCTTTAAGATCAAGAATGGAATAGTGAGTTGTGGAGGAAGGTATTGAGGATAAAAGAGTGTACGGATTGGGCACCACAGGGTGGATAGGCAAAACAATTTGATTGATAAGGCACAGACG
Organism: Theropithecus gelada; assembly: GCF_003255815.1. Taxonomy (NCBI): domain Eukaryota; kingdom Metazoa; phylum Chordata; class Mammalia; order Primates; family Cercopithecidae; genus Theropithecus; species Theropithecus gelada. Next base: position 4,096,902 of record NC_037686.1, on the reverse strand, counting down.
CTGAACTAACCTGTAAGACTTGTCTGGTTTTTGGATAGGTAAAATGGGGGAATTGTAAGGACAGTTTATAGGCTTTGGAAGCCCATGCTTTAGCAGGCAGGTGATAACAGGCTTTAGTCCTCTTAAAGCCTGCTGTGGGATGGGATACTGGCATTGAGTGGGGTAAGGGTGATTAGGTTTTAATGGGATAGTAATGGGTGTGTGATTGGTTGCCAGGGAGGGAGTAGAGGTGTCCCATACATGTTGGATAGGTTGGGGGATACAAGAGGAAGATGCAAAGGAGGCTTGGGTTGGGGAGAAGGGCAGCAATGAGATGCGGCTGTAGTCCAGGAATAGTCAGGATAGCAGATAATTTTGTTAAAACATCTTGACCTAATAGGAGGTGGGGATAACTAAAAAGGAGTACATAAAAGAATGTTGTCCAAGTTGGCACCAAAGTTTGGGAGTTTTAAGAGGCTTAGAAGGCTGGCCATCAATACCCACAACAGTTATGGGGGCAAGGGAAACAGGCCCTTGAAAAGAAGGTAATGTGGAGTGGGTACCCCCTGTATTGATTAAAAAGGGACTTACCCTTCACTGTGAGAGTTACCTGAAGCTTGGCATCCGTGATGATCTAGGTGGCCTCCAAGGCGATCGGACAGTGTCAGTCTTCAGCTGCTAAGCCAAGCAGATCTGGGAAGGAGTCAGTCAGAGAGCCTTGGGCCAGAGCTCTAGGGGCTCTGGGAGTGGCTGCCAGGCAGGACCAATTTCCAGTGGGATCCCGCACAGATGGGACATGGCTTAGGAGGAATCCTGGGCTGCGGGCATTCCTTGGCCCAGTGGCCAGATTTCTGGCACTTGAAGCAAGATCCTGGGGGAGGAGGTCCTGGAGGAATGCCTGGCCACTGTGGTTCAGGTGTTTTGAAGTTCTTGTGTGCTGGAGATGTGGCTGGGGTTTCTCTCACAGCTGAGGCAAGTAACTGCAACTCAGAAATATGTTGCCACTTGGCTGCCTCCTCTTTATTATATACAGCTTGAAAGCGAGGTTAATTAAGTCTTGTTGTGGGTTTTGAGGGCCGGAATCTAATTTTTGGAGCTTTCTCTAATGTCAGGAGAGGATTGGGTAATAAAATGCATATTGAGAATAAGACAGCCTTCTGGCACCTCTGGGTCTAGGGCAGTAAAGCATCTAAGGGTTGTTGCCAAACGGGCCATGAACTGGGCTGGGTTTTTATATTTGATGAAAAAGAGCCTAAACACTAACTGATTTGGGAGAGGTCAGCTAAAGAAAAAGGAGCATTAACCTTGACTATGCCTTCAGCTCCAGCCACCTCTCTAAGAGGAAATTGTTGGGCAGGTAGGGGAGGGCTAGTTGCAGAATAAAACTGTAAGCCAGACCGGGTGTGAGGAGGGGAGGTGATAGGAGGATTATAGGGTGGGCGAGCAGAGGCTGAGGAAGAATTGGGACCTGGCTCGGCCTGGCGAGGAGCAGCCAGGGGAAGAGGGGAGAGGTCAGATGGGTTCGTAGAAAAGGAGGATTCAAAGGACTCAGAGCTTGGGGTGGAGACTGAAGGAACAGACAGGAGAGAAAGACGAAAGATTTGAGATGAGTCACACTGGAAACAGAGACTAGGGAGAGACAAATGTGTAAAAGAATGACTGGACGTTAGGCACCTCAGACCATTTGCCCATTTTTCGACAAAATTATCTAGATCTTGTAGGATGGAGAAATCAAAAGTGCCATTTTCTTGCTATTTGGAACCATTGTCAAGTTTGTATTGGGGCCAAGTGGTGTTGCAGAAGAAAATAAGATGCTTAGGTTTTAGGTCAGGTGACAGTTGAAGAGGTTTTAATTTTTTTAGATTTTTAGAACACAGACTAAGGAAGAGAAGGAGGACTGGAGGGCAGAAAGTTGCCCATAGTAAAAGGGTAAGTTTAGAAAAAAGAGAGTATAGAGACATGGAGAGAGGGGGTGGTACTTGCCACCCAGGGGAGGTGGTACTTGCCACAAAGGGAAGGTGGTACTTGCCACCAATGTCAAGGATCAAGGCAGGCATCCCCGCGGTGATCAGACACCTCTGAAATGTGGGTGAATAATCAGGCAGGCATCCCTGCAGTGATTAAACACCAAGGGAAGACTGTCTTCCCGAGTCCATGACTGGTGCCAGAGTTTTGGGTCCACAGATAAAATGTGTCTCTTTTGTCTCTACTAGAGAGGAAAAAAAAAACTGGAATTGGAAGGACTGGGAGATTGAAATATAGCAAGAGAGGCTGGGGAAGACAGTGAAAAGACTGCTTCCCTGATTTGAAATTGGTGAGATGTTCATTGGGCTGGTTGGTCTGAGGACCCAAGGTCATAGGTGGATCTCCTCACAGAGTGAGGGCAAGGACAGGGGACCAGTCTCTCAAAGGAGTCCTCCTGTCCCAGGTCTTTGGCACCAAATGTCCTTATGAAGAGAGTCCACCAACAGGCTTTGTGTGAGCAACAGGTTGTTTATTTCACTTGGGGGCAAGTGGGCTGAGCTTGAAAAGAGAGTCAGCAAAGGGAGATGGGGTGGGGCAGTTTTATAGGATTTGGGTAGGTAATGGAAAATTACAGTTAAAGGTGGTTATCTCTTGAGGGCAGGGGCAGGGGTCACAAGGTGCAGAATGGGGAGATCATGAGACTCATTGTCAGCGGGAGTGGCGGGGGGAAGTCACAAGGTCGATTGATTAGTTGGGATGGGGCAGGAACAAATCACAATAGTGGAATGTCATCTTTTGTGGTTCTTCAGTTGCTCCAGGCCATCTGAATGTATATGTGCAGGTTACAGGGGTTATGATGGCTTAGCTTGGGCTCAGAGGCCTGACAAGTCCATTGTGGGATCTTGGCAACATCTTATGAAGTGGGTCTGTTCAAGAATGTCTTGAGTCCTGGGAAGAATTTTCTATGGCCAGCTCTGGCATGTAAAGCACTATTGGCTGCTCTGTCAAGCACCATAAGGACTCCTTCTCCAAGGGCAAATTTAAGAAGATGCAGCATCTGCCCTCGATTACAGGTAATGATAATGCATCTGATGGGCAAGTGTGATCCCATGTGGACAGGCTGTTGCAAGAATTTAGCAAACATGGTGGACAGGGCACTGGATGGAGGAAGTTCTAATCCTGTCCCTGCCACCACCTTCACCTCCCTGGCCTCAATCCTCTTGCCTCTCAGATCTTGTCTAGATTGGTGCTAAGATCCCTTTCTGTTCTGACATTCTATGCATGGCCCAGATAACAGTGGTGCAAAGTAAAGCTTTAAAAACTGAGTTTTGAGTAACACCCATCTTTAGGTAGCTCTGGATCAATTAACTCACAAATATGAATTGCTCTACAATGTGCTTGGTGTCTAATCCAATCAATCACCATTCTCACAAAAGCAATAGCTCAGTCTGTCAATTCAGATGCTGATTTCTCAGGAGAAATTTCCTTTGTTTGGAACAAAGAGGTGCCTCGTTAAAAGAATTGGTTAGAAACTGGTCATGCATCTGCAGAGGAGGAAAAGGAAGCAGCAAGACTTACTTTTTACTTTCCTTTCCACCTTGTGAATTTTGTACTTTCTGTTCGTATTACCTATTCTTTGAAATAATCACTTAACTCTTTACTTAGGAAATGATATGATGTCTGGGACTTGCTTTCACATGCTTTAATGAAGGAATATGGGTGGAGGAGACAGGATCAGCCACGTATTGATCATTGTTGAAGCTGGGTCATGGGTGCATGGGGGTTCCTTATACCACTCTGTCTATTTTGGAATATGTTTGAAATGTTTCATAGTGAAAAATTTAAATAATAAACATTTAATTTGTTTAAAAGTACAGTTAAAATGATTAGTCATAAACTGCAAACATTTGCTTGATTTCACCTTTTGCTTGAAAATTGTGTCACCATAGGCTAGGCACAGTGGCTCACGCCTGTAATCCCAGCACTTTGGGAGGCTGAGGTAGGCAAATCACAAGGTCAGGAAATTGAGACCATCCTGGCTAACATGGTGAAGCCCTGTCTCTATTAAAAGTACAAAAAATTAGCTGGGCATGGTGGTGGGTGCCTGTATTCCCCCAGCTACTTGGGAGGCTGAGGCAGGAGAATCACTTGAACCCAGGAAGTGGAGATTGCAGTGAGCCGAGATTGTGCCACTGCGCTCCTGCCTGGGCAACAGAGACTCCATCTCAAAACAAAAAGAAAGAAAGAAAAAAGGAAAGAAAGAAAAGAAGGAAGGAAGGAAGGAAGGAAGGAAGGAAGGAAGGAAGGAAG